>NC_138298.1:4887500-4937500 GCF_965601325.2 Salmo salar
AAATGGTACTTTCAGAGTGACCTTGTTTTGAGAAATTGTTTATTTCTTTATTACATCATTGCAACTTGCTGAAAAGTGTCAACAGTGTTCTTATCATCCTGATTAAGCAGTTCAACAAACATGGTACTTACAGAGTGACCTTGTTTTTGAGAAACGGTTAATTTCTGTATTACATGATTGCAACTTGCTGAAAAGTGTCAACAGTGTTCCTATCATCCTGATTAAGCAATACAGCAAAAAATGGTTCTTACAGAGTGCATCAAACATGATTTAGACCTTGTTTGTGAAACACAATTTATATCTGTATTTCATGATTGCAACTTGCTGAAAAGTGTCAACAATGTTCCTTTCATCGAGCTTAAACAGTACAGCAAAATGGTACTTACAGAGTGACTCAAACATGATTTAGACCTTGTTTATGAAAAACTGTTTATTTCTGTATTTCATAATTGCAACTTGCTGAAAAGTGTCAACAGTGTTCCTATCATCAGGAGTAAGCTGTACAGCAAAATGGTACTTACAGAGTGACTCAAACATGATTTAGACCTTGTTTTTGAGAAACTGTTTATTTCTGTATTTCATGATTGCAACTTGCTGAAAAGTGTCAACAGTGTTTCTATCATCCTGATTAAGCAATACAGCAAAAATGGTTCTTACAGAGTGCATCAAAAATGATTTAGACCTTGTTTGTGAAAAACTATTTATTTCTGTATTTCATGATTGCAACTTGCTGAAAAGTGTTAACAGGGTTCCTTTCATTGAGTTTAAACAGTACAGCAAAATGGTACTTTCAGAGTGACCTTGTTTTGAGAAATTGTTTATTTCTTTATTACATCATTGCAACTTGCTGAAAAGTGTCAACAGTGTTCTTATCATCCTGATTAAGCAGTTCAACAAACATGGTACTTACAGAGTGACCTTGTTTTTGAGAAACGGTTAATTTCTGTATTACATGATTGCAACTTGCTGAAAAGTGTCAACAGTGTTCCTATCATCCTGATTAAGCAATACAGCAAAAAATGGTTCTTACAGAGTGCATCAAACATGATTTAGACCTTGTTTGTGAAACACTATTTATATCTGTATTTCATGATTGCAACTTGCTGAAAAGTGTCAACAATGTTCCTTTCATCGAGCTTAAACAGTACAGCAAAATGGTACTTACAGAGTGACTCAAACATGATTTAGACCTTGTTTATGAAAAACTGTTTATTTCTGTATTTCATAATTGCAACTTGCTGAAAAGTGTCAACAGTGTTCCTATCATCAGGAGTAAGCTGTACAGCAAAATGGTACTTACAGAGTGACTCAAACATGATTTAGACCTTGTTTTTGAAAAACTGTTTATTTCTGTATTTCATGATTGCAACTTGCTGAAAAGTGTCAACAGTGTTCCTATCATCTGGATTAAGCAGTACGGCAACAATGATACAGAGTGTCTCAAACATGATTTAGACCTTGTTCATGAAAAACTGTTTATTTCTGTATTTCATGATTGCAACTTGCTGAAAAGAGTCAACAGTTTTCAAATCATCTGGATTAAGCAGTACGGCAACAATGGTTCTTACAGAGTGACTCAAACATGATTTAGACCTTGTTTTTGAAAAACTGTTTATTTCTGTATTTCATGATTGCAACTTGCTGAAAAGTGTCAACAGTGTTCCTATCATCTGGATTAAGCAGTACGGAAAAAATGATACAGAGTGGCTCAAACATGATTTAGACCTTGTTTATGAAAAACTGTTTATTTCTGTATTTCATAATTACAACTTGCTGAAAAGTGTCAACAGTGTTCCTATCATCAGGAGTAAGCTGTACAGCAAAATGGTACTTACAGAGTGACTCAAACATGATTTAGACCTTGTTTTTGAAAAACTGTTTATTTCTGTATTTCATGATTGCAACTGGTTGAAAAGTGTCAACAATGTTCCTATCATCGATTTTAAACAGTACAGCAAAATGGTACTTACAGAGTGACTCAAACATGATTTAGACCTTGTTTTTGAAAAACTGTTTATTTCTGTATTTCATGATTGCAACTTGCTGAAAAGTGTCAACAGTGTTCCTATCATCTGGATTAAGCAGTACGGAAAAAATGATACAGAGTGGCTCAAACATGATTTAGACCTTGTTTATGAAAAACTGTTTATTTCTGTATTTCATGATTGCAACTTGCTGAAAAGTGTCAACAGTGTTCCTATCATCTGGATTAAGCTGTAAAGCAAAATGGTACTTACAGAGTGACTCAAACATGATTTAGACCTTGTTTATGAAAAACTGTTTATTTCTGTATTTCATGATTGCAACTTGCTGAAAAGTGTCAACAGTGTTCTTATCATCTGGATTAAGCAGTACGGCAACAATGATACAGAGTGTCTCAAACATGATTTAGACCTTGTTCATGAAAAACTGTTTATTTCTGTATTTCATGATTGCAACTTGCTGAAAAGTGTCAACAGTGTTCCTATCATCTGGATTAAGCTGTAAAGCAAAATGGTACTTACAGAGTGACTCAAACATGATTTAGACCTTGTTTTGGAAAAACTGTTTATTTCTGTATTTCATAACTGCAACTTGCTGAAAAGTGTCAACAGTGTTCCTATCATCAATTTTAAACAGCACAGCAAAATGGTACTTACAGAGTGACTCAAACATGAATTAGATCTTGTTTTGGAAAAACTGTTTATTTCTGTATTTCATGATTGCAACTTGCTGAAACGTGTCAACATTTTTCCTATCATCAGGATTAAGCTGTACAGCAAAATGGTACTTACAGAGTGACTCAAACATGATTTAGACCTTGTTTTTGAAAAACTGTTTATTTCTGTATTTCATGATTGCAACTGGTTGAAAAGTGTCAACAATGTTCCTATCATCGATTTTAAACAGTACAGCAAAATGGTACTTACAGAGTGACTCAAACATGATTTAGACCTTGTTTTTGAAAAACTGTTTATTTCTGTATTTCATGATTGCAACTTGCTGAAAAGTGTCAACAGTGTTCCTATCATCAATTTTAAACAGCACAGCAAAATGGTACTTACAGAGTGACTCAAACATGAATTAGATCTTTTTTATGAAAAACTGTTTATTTCTGTATTTCATGATTGCAACTTGCTGAAACGTGTCAACAGTGTTCCTATCATCTGGATTAAGCAGTACGGCAACAATGGTACTTACAGAGTGACTCAACCATGATTTAGACCTTGTTTGTGAAAAACTATTTATATCTGTATTTCATGATTGCAACTTGCTGAAAAGTGTCAACAATGTTCCTTTCATTGAGCTTAAACAGTACAGCAAAATGGTACTTACAGAGTGACTCAAACATGACTTTACACCTTGTTTTTGAAAAACTGTTTATTTCTGTATTTCATGATTGCAACTTGCTGAAAAGTGTTAACAGGGTTCCTTTCATTGAGTTTAAACAGTACAGCAAAATGGTACTTTCAGAGTGAACTTGTTTTTGAGAAACTATTTATTTCTGTATTACATGATTGCAACTTGCTGAAAAGTGTCAACAGTGTTTCTATCATCCTGATTAAGCAATACAGCAAAAATGGTTCTTACAGAGTGCATCAAAAATGATTTAGACCTTGTTTGTGAAAAACTATTTATTTCTGTATTTTATGATTGCAACTTGCTGAAAAGTGTTAACAGGGTTCCTTTCATTGAGTTTAAACAGTACAGCAAAATGGTACTTTCAGAGTGACCTTGTTTTGAGAAATTGTTTATTTCTTTATTACATCATTGCAACTTGCTGAAAAGTGTCAACAGTGTTCTTATCATCCTGATTAAGCAGTTCAACAAACATGGTACTTACAGAGTGACCTTGTTTTTGAGAAACGGTTAATTTCTGTATTACATGATTGCAACTTGCTGAAAAGTGTCAACAGTGTTCCTATCATCCTGATTAAGCAATACAGCAAAAAATGGTTCTTACAGAGTGCATCAAACATGATTTAGACCTTGTTTGTGAAACACTATTTATATCTGTATTTCATGATTGCAACTTGCTGAAAAGTGTCAACAATGTTCCTTTCATCGAGCTTAAACAGTACAGCAAAATGGTACTTACAGAGTGACTCAAACATGATTTAGACCTTGTTTATGAAAAACTGTTTATTTCTGTATTTCATAATTGCAACTTGCTGAAAAGTGTCAACAGTGTTCCTATCATCAGGAGTAAGCTGTACAGCAAAATGGTACTTACAGAGTGACTCAAACATGATTTAGACCTTGTTTTTGAAAAACTGTTTATTTCTGTATTTCATGATTGCAACTTGCTGAAAAGTGTCAACAGTGTTCCTATCATCTGGATTAAGCAGTACGGCAACAATGATACAGAGTGTCTCAAACATGATTTAGACCTTGTTCATGAAAAACTGTTTATTTCTGTATTTCATGATTGCAACTTGCTGAAAAGAGTCAACAGTTTTCAAATCATCTGGATTAAGCAGTACGGCAACAATGGTTCTTACAGAGTGACTCAAACATGATTTAGACCTTGTTTTTGAAAAACTGTTTATTTCTGTATTTCATGATTGCAACTTGCTGAAAAGTGTCAACAGTGTTCCTATCATCTGGATTAAGCAGTACGGAAAAAATGATACAGAGTGGCTCAAACATGATTTAGACCTTGTTTATGAAAAACTGTTTATTTCTGTATTTCATAATTACAACTTGCTGAAAAGTGTCAACAGTGTTCCTATCATCAGGAGTAAGCTGTACAGCAAAATGGTACTTACAGAGTGACTCAAACATGATTTAGACCTTGTTTTTGAAAAACTGTTTATTTCTGTATTTCATGATTGCAACTGGTTGAAAAGTGTCAACAATGTTCCTATCATCGATTTTAAACAGTACAGCAAAATGGTACTTACAGAGTGACTCAAACATGATTTAGACCTTGTTTTTGAAAAACTGTTTATTTCTGTATTTCATGATTGCAACTGGTTGAAAAGTGTCAACAATGTTCCTATCATCGATTTTAAACAGTACAGCAAAATGGTACTTACAGAGTGACTCAAACACGATTTAGACCTTGTTTTTGAAAAACTGTTTATTTCTGTATTTCATGATTGCAACTTTCTGAAAAGTTTCAACAGTGTTCCTATCATCTGGATTAAGCAGTACGGAAAAAATGATACAGAGTGGCTCAAACATGATTTAGACCTTGTTTATGAAAAACTGTTTATTTCTGTATTTCATGATTGCAACTTGCTGAAAAGTGTCAACAGTGTTCCTATCATCGATTTTAAACAGTACAGCAAAATGGTACTTACAGAGTGACTCAAACACGATTTAGACCTTGTTTTTGAAAAACTGTTTATTTCTGTATTTCACGATTGCAACTTGCTGAAAAGTGTCAACAGTGTTCCTATCATCTGGATTAAGCAGTACGGAAAAAATGATACAGAGTGGCTCAAACATGATTTAGACCTTGTTCATGAAAAACTGTTTATTTCTGTATTTCATGATTGCAACTTGCTGAAAAGAGTCAACAGTTTTCAAATCATCTGGATTAAGCAGTACGGCAACAATGGTTCTTACAGAGTGACTCAAACATGATTTAGACCTTGTTTTTGAAAAACTGTTTATTTCTGTATTTCATGATTGCAACTTGCTGAAAAGTGTCAACAGTGTTCCTATCATCTGGATTAAGCAGTACGGAAAAAATGATACAGAGTGGCTCAAACATGATTTAGACCTTGTTTATGAAAAACTGTTTATTTCTGTATTTCATAATTACAACTTGCTGAAAAGTGTCAACAGTGTTCCTATCATCAGGAGTAAGCTGTACAGCAAAATGGTACTTACAGAGTGACTCAAACATGATTTAGACCTTGTTTTTGAAAAACTGTTTATTTCTGTATTTCATGATTGCAACTGGTTGAAAAGTGTCAACAATGTTCCTATCATCGATTTTAAACAGTACAGCAAAATGGTACTTACAGAGTGACTCAAACATGATTTAGACCTTGTTTTTGAAAAACTGTTTATTTCTGTATTTCATGATTGCAACTGGTTGAAAAGTGTCAACAATGTTCCTATCATCGATTTTAAACAGTACAGCAAAATGGTACTTACAGAGTGACTCAAACACGATTTAGACCTTGTTTTTGAAAAACTGTTTATTTCTGTATTTCATGATTGCAACTTGCTGAAAAGTTTCAACAGTGTTCCTATCATCTGGATTAAGCAGTACGGAAAAAATGATACAGAGTGGCTCAAACATGATTTAGACCTTGTTTATGAAAAACTGTTTATTTCTGTATTTCATGATTGCAACTTGCTGAAAAGTGTCAACAGTGTTCCTATCATCGATTTTAAACAGTACAGCAAAATGGTACTTACAGAGTGACTCAAACACGATTTAGACCTTGTTTTTGAAAAACTGTTTATTTCTGTATTTCATGATTGCAACTTGCTGAAAAGTTTCAACAGTGTTCCTATCATCTGGATTAAGCAGTACGGAAAAAATGATACAGAGTGGCTCAAACATGATTTAGACCTTGTTTATGAAAAACTGTTTATTTCTGTATTTCATGATTGCAACTTGCTGAAAAGTGTCAACAGTGTTCCTATCATCTGGATTAAGCTGTAAAGCAAAATGGTACTTACAGAGTGACTCAAACATGATTTAGACCTTGTTTTGGAAAAACTGTTTATTTCTGTATTTCATAACTGCAACTTGCTGAAAAGTGTCAACAGTGTTCCTATCATCAATTTTAAACAGCACAGCAAAATGGTACTTACAGAGTGACTCAAACATGAATTAGATCTTGTTTTGGAAAAACTGTTTATTTCTGTATTTCATGATTGCAACTTGCTGAAACGTGTCAACATTTTTCCTATCATCAGGATTAAGCTGTACAGCAAAATGGTACTTACAGAGTGACTCAAACATGATTTAGACCTTGTTTTTGAAAAACTGTTTATTTCTGTATTTCATGATTGCAACTGGTTGAAAAGTGTCAACAATGTTCCTATCATCGATTTTAAACAGTACAGCAAAATGGTACTTACAGAGTGACTCAAACATGATTTAGACCTTGTTTTTGAAAAACTGTTTATTTCTGTATTTCATGATTGCAACTTGCTGAAACGTGTCAACAGTGTTCCTATCATCTGGATTAAGCAGTACGGCAACAATGGTACTTACAGAGTGACTCAACCATGATTTAGACCTTGTTTGTGAAAAACTATTTATATCTGTATTTCATGATTGCAACTTGCTGAAAAGTGTCAACAATGTTCCTTTCATTGAGCTTAAACAGTACAGCAAAATGGTACTTACAGAGTGACTCAAACATGACTTTACACCTTGTTTTTGAAAAACTGTTTATTTCTGTATTTCATGATTGCAACTTGCTGAAAAGTGTTAACAGGGTTCCTTTCATTGAGTTTAAACAGTACAGCAAAATGGTACTTTCAGAGTGACCTTGTTTTTGAGAAACTATTTATTTCTGTATTACATGATTGCAACTTGCTGAAAAGTGTCAACAGTGTTTCTATCATCCTGATTAAGCAATACAGCAAAAATGGTTCTTACAGAGTGCATCAAAAATGATTTAGACCTTGTTTGTGAAAAACTATTTATTTCTGTATTTCATGATTGCAACTTGCTGAAAAGTGTTAACAGGGTTCCTTTCATTGAGTTTAAACAGTACAGCAAAATGGTACTTTCAGAGTGACCTTGTTTTGAGAAATTGTTTATTTCTTTATTACATCATTGCAACTTGCTGAAAAGTGTCAACAGTGTTCTTATCATCCTGATTAAGCAGTTCAACAAACATGGTACTTACAGAGTGACCTTGTTTTTGAGAAACGGTTAATTTCTGTATTACATGATTGCAACTTGCTGAAAAGTGTCAACAGTGTTCCTATCATCCTGATTAAGCAATACAGCAAAAAATGGTTCTTACAGAGTGCATCAAACATGATTTAGACCTTGTTTGTGAAACACAATTTATATCTGTATTTCATGATTGCAACTTGCTGAAAAGTGTCAACAATGTTCCTTTCATCGAGCTTAAACAGTACAGCAAAATGGTACTTACAGAGTGACTCAAACATGATTTAGACCTTGTTTATGAAAAACTGTTTATTTCTGTATTTCATAATTGCAACTTGCTGAAAAGTGTCAACAGTGTTCCTATCATCTGGATTAAGCAGTACGGCAACAATGATACAGAGTGTCTCAAACATGATTTAGACCTTGTTCATGAAAAACTGTTTATTTCTGTATTTCATGATTGCAACTTGCTGAAAAGAGTCAACAGTTTTCAAATCATCTGGATTAAGCAGTACGGCAACAATGGTTCTTACAGAGTGACTCAAACATGATTTAGACCTTGTTTTTGAAAAACTGTTTATTTCTGTATTTCATGATTGCAACTGGTTGAAAAGTGTCAACAATGTTCCTATCATCGATTTTAAACAGTACAGCAAAATGGTACTTACAGAGTGACTCAAACATGATTTAGACCTTGTTTTTGAAAAACTGTTTATTTCTGTATTTCATGATTGCAACTGGTTGAAAAGTGTCAACAATGTTCCTATCATCGATTTTAAACAGTACAGCAAAATGGTACTTACAGAGTGACTCAAACACGATTTAGACCTTGTTTTTGAAAAACTGTTTATTTCTGTATTTCATGATTGCAACTTGCTGAAAAGTGTCAACAGTGTTCCTATCATCTGGATTAAGCAGTACGGAAAAAATGATACAGAGTGGCTCAAACATGATTTAGACCTTGTTTATGAAAAACTGTTTATTTCTGTATTTCATGATTGCAACTTGCTGAAAAGTGTCAACAGTGTTCCTATCATCTGGATTAAGCAGTACGGCAACAATGGTACTTACAGATTGACTCAACCATGATTTAGACCTTGTTTTGGAAAAACTGTTTATTTCTGTATTTCATGATTGCAACTTGCTGAAAAGTGTCAACAGTGTTCCTATCATCTGGATTAAGCTGTAAAGCAAAATGGTACTTACAGAGTGACTCAAACATGATTTAGACCTTGTTTATGAAAAACTGTTTATTTCTGTATTTCATGATTGCAACTTGCTGAAAAGTGTCAACAGTGTTCCTATCATCTGGATTAAGCAGTACGGCAACAATGATACAGAGTGTCTCAAACATGATTTAGACCTTGTTCATGAAAAACTGTTTATTTCTGTATTTCATGATTGCAACTTGCTGAAAAGTGTCAACAGTGTTCCTATCATCTGGATTAAGCAGTACAGCAAAATGGATACAGAGTGGCTCAAACATGATTTAGACCTTGTTTATGAAAAACTGTTTATTTCTGTATTTCATGATTGCAACTTGCTGAAAAGTGTCAACAGTGTTCCTATCATCGATTTTAAACAGTACAGCAAAATGGTACTTACAGAGTGACTCAAACACGATTTAGACCTTGTTTTTGAAAAACTGTTTATTTCTGTATTTCATGATTGCAACTTGCTGAAAAGTGTCAACAGTGTTCCTATCATCTGATTAAGCAGTACAGCAAAAATGGTACTTACAGAGTGGCTCAAACATGATTTAGACCTTGTTTATGAAAAACTGTTTATTTCTGTATTTCATGATTGCAACTTGCTGAAAAGTGTCAACAGTGTTCCTATCATCTGGATTAAGCAGTACAGCAAAATGGTACTTACAGAGTGACTCAAACATGATTTAGACCTTGTTTATGAAAAACTGTTTATTTCTGTATTTCATAATTGCAACTTGCTGAAAAGTGTCAACAGTGTTCCTATCATCTGGATTAAGCAGTACGGCAACAATGGTACTTACAGAGTGACTCAAACATGATTTAGACCTTGTTTTGGAAAAACTGTTTATTTCTGTATTTCATGATTGCAACTTGCTGAAAAGTGTCAACAGTTTTCCTATCATCTGGATTAAGCTGTACAGCAAAATGGTACTTACAGAGTGACTCAAACATGATTTAGACCTTGTTTTTGAAAAACTGTTTATTTCTGTATTTCATGATTGCAACTGGTTGAAAAGTGTCAACAATGTTCCTATCATCGATTTTAAACAGTACAGCAAAATGGTACTTACAGAGTGACTCAAACATGATTTAGACCTTGTTTTTGAAAAACTGTTTATTTCTGTATTTCATGATTGCAACTTGCTGAAAAGTGTCAACAGTGTTCCTATCATCGATTTTAAACAGTACAGCAAAATGGTACTTACAGAGTGACTCAAACATGATTTAGACCTTGTTTTTGAAAAACTGTTTATTTCTGTATTTCATGATTGCAACTTGCTGAAACGTGTCAACAGTGTTCCTATCATCTGGATTAAGCAGTACGGCAACAATGGTACTTACAGAGTGACTCAACCATGATTTAGACCTTGTTTGTGAAAAACTATTTATATCTGTATTTCATGATTGCAACTTGCTGAAAAGTGTCAACAATGTTCCTTTCATTGAGCTTAAACAGTACAGCAAAATGGTACTTACAGAGTGACTCAAACATGACTTTACACCTTGTTTTTGAAAAACTGTTTATTTCTGTATTTCATGATTGCAACTTGCTGAAAAGTGTTAACAGGGTTCCTTTCATTGAGTTTAAACAGTACAGCAAAATGGTACTTTCAGAGTGACCTTGTTTTTGAGAAACTATTTATTTCTGTATTACATGATTGCAACTTGCTGAAAAGTGTCAACAGTGTTTCTATCATCCTGATTAAGCAATACAGCAAAAATGGTTCTTACAGAGTGCATCAAAAATGATTTAGACCTTGTTTGTGAAAAACTATTTATTTCTGTATTTCATGATTGCAACTTGCTGAAAAGTGTCAACAGTGTTCCTATCATCTGGATTAAGCTGTAAAGCAAAATGGTACTTACAGAGTGACTCAAACATGATTTAGACCTTGTTTATGAAAAACTGTTTATTTCTGTATTTCATGATTGCAACTTGCTGAAAAGTTTCAACAATGTTCCTATCATCGATTTTAAACAGTACAGCAAAATGGTACTTACAGAGTGACTCAAACATGATTTAGACCTTGTTTTTGAAAAACTGTTTATTTCTGTATTTCATGATTGCAACTGGTTGAAAAGTGTCAACAATGTTCCTATCATCGATTTTAAACAGTACAGCAAAATGGTACTTACAGAGTGACTCAAACACGATTTAGACCTTGTTTTTGAAAAACTGTTTATTTCTGTATTTCATGATTGCAACTTGCTGAAAAGTGTCAACAGTGTTCCTATCATCTGGATTAAGCAGTACGGAAAAAATGATACAGAGTGGCTCAAACATGATTTAGACCTTGTTTATGAAAAACTGTTTATTTCTGTATTTCATGATTGCAACTTGCTGAAAAGTGTCAACAGTGTTCCTATCATCTGGATTAAGCAGTACGGCAACAATGGTACTTACAGATTGACTCAACCATGATTTAGACCTTGTTTTGGAAAAACTGTTTATTTCTGTATTTCATGATTGCAACTTGCTGAAAAGTGTCAACAGTGTTCCTATCATCTGGATTAAGCTGTAAAGCAAAATGGTACTTACAGAGTGACTCAAACATGATTTAGACCTTGTTTATGAAAAACTGTTTATTTCTGTATTTCATGATTGCAACTTGCTGAAAAGTGTCAACAGTGTTCCTATCATCTGGATTAAGCAGTACGGCAACAATGATACAGAGTGTCTCAAACATGATTTAGACCTTGTTCATGAAAAACTGTTTATTTCTGTATTTCATGATTGCAACTTGCTGAAAAGTGTCAACAGTGTTCCTATCATCTGGATTAAGCTGTAAAGCAAAATGGTACTTACAGAGTGACTCAAACATGATTTAGACCTTGTTTTGGAAAAACTGTTTATTTCTGTATTTCATAACTGCAACTTGCTGAAAAGTGTCAACAGTGTTCCTATCATCAATTTTAAACAGCACAGCAAAATGGTACTTACAGAGTGACTCAAACATGATTTAGACCTTGTTTTTGAAAAACTGTTTATTTCTGTATTTCATGATTGCAACTTGCTGAAAAGTGTCAACAGTGTTCCTATCATCGATTTTAAACAGTACAGCAAAATGGTACTTACAGAGTGACTCAAACATGATTTAGATCTTTTTTATGAAAAACTGTTTATTTCTGTATTTCATGATTGCAACTTGCTGAAACGTGTCAACAGTGTTCCTATCATCTGGATTAAGCAGTACGGCAACAATGGTACTTACAGAGTGACTCAACCATGATTTAGACCTTGTTTGTGAAAAACTATTTATATCTGTATTTCATGATTGCAACTTGCTGAAAAGTGTCAACAATGTTCCTTTCATTGAGCTTAAACAGTACAGCAAAATGGTACTTACAGAGTGACTCAAACATGACTTTACACCTTGTTTTTGAAAAACTGTTTATTTCTGTATTTCATGATTGCAACTTGCTGAAAAGTGTTAACAGGGTTCCTTTCATTGAGTTTAAACAGTACAGCAAAATGGTACTTTCAGAGTGACCTTGTTTTTGAGAAACTATTTATTTCTGTATTACATGATTGCAACTTGCTGAAAAGTGTCAACAGTGTTTCTATCATCCTGATTAAGCAATACAGCAAAAATGGTTCTTACAGAGTGCATCAAAAATGATTTAGACCTTGTTTGTGAAAAACTATTTATTTCTGTATTTCATGATTGCAACTTGCTGAAAAGTGTTAACAGGGTTCCTTTCATTGAGTTTAAACAGTACAGCAAAATGGTACTTTCAGAGTGACCTTGTTTTGAGAAATTGTTTATTTCTTTATTACATCATTGCAACTTGCTGAAAAGTGTCAACAGTGTTCTTATCATCCTGATTAAGCAGTTCAACAAACATGGTACTTACAGAGTGACCTTGTTTTTGAGAAACGGTTAATTTCTGTATTACATGATTGCAACTTGCTGAAAAGTGTCAACAGTGTTCCTATCATCCTGATTAAGCAATACAGCAAAAAATGGTTCTTACAGAGTGCATCAAACATGATTTAGACCTTGTTTGTGAAACACTATTTATATCTGTATTTCATGATTGCAACTTGCTGAAAAGTGTCAACAATGTTCCTTTCATCGAGCTTAAACAGTACAGCAAAATGGTACTTACAGAGTGACTCAAACATGATTTAGACCTTGTTTATGAAAAACTGTTTATTTCTGTATTTCATAAATGCAACTTGCTGAAAAGTGTCAACAGTGTTCCTATCATCTGGATTAAGCTGTAAAGCAAAATGGTACTTACAGAGTGACTCAAACATGATTTAGACCTTGTTTATGAAAAACTGTTTATTTCTGTATTTCATGATTGCAACTTGCTGAAAAGTGTCAACAGTGTTCCTATCATCTGGATGAAGCAGTACGGCAACAATGATACAGAGTGTCTCAAACATGATTTAGACCTTGTTCATGAAAAACTGTTTATTTCTGTATTTCATGATTGCAACTTGCTGAAAAGTGTCAACAGTGTTCCTATCATCTGGATTAAGCAGTACGGCAACAATGGTACTTACAGAGTGACTCAAACATGATTTAGACCTTGTTTATGAAAAACTGTTTATTTCTGTATTTCATGATTGCAACTTGCTGAAAAGTGTCAACAATGTTCCTATCATCGATTTTAAACAGTACAGCAAAATGGTACTTACAGAGTGACTCAAACATGATTTAGACCTTGTTTTTGAAAAACTGTTTATTTCTGTATTTCATGATTGCAACTGGTTGAAAAGTGTCAACAATGTTCCTATCATCGATTTTAAACAGTACAGCAAAATGGTACTTACAGAGTGACTCAAACACGATTTAGACCTTGTTTTTGAAAAACTGTTTATTTCTGTATTTCATGATTGCAACTTGCTGAAAAGTGTCAACAGTGTTCCTATCATCTGGATTAAGCAGTACGGAAAAAATGATACAGAGTGGCTCAAACATGATTTAGACCTTGTTTATGAAAAACTGTTTATTTCTGTATTTCATGATTGCAACTTGCTGAAAAGTGTCAACAGTGTTCCTATCATCTGGATTAAGCAGTACGGCAACAATGGTACTTACAGATTGACTCAACCATGATTTAGACCTTGTTTTGGAAAAACTGTTTATTTCTGTATTTCATGATTGCAACTTGCTGAAAAGTGTCAACAGTGTTCCTATCATCTGGATTAAGCTGTAAAGCAAAATGGTACTTACAGAGTGACTCAAACATGATTTAGACCTTGTTTATGAAAAACTGTTTATTTCTGTATTTCATGATTGCAACTTGCTGAAAAGTGTCAACAGTGTTCCTATCATCGATTTTAAACAGTACAGCAAAATGGTACTTACAGAGTGACTCAAACATGATTTAGACCTTGTTTTGGAAAAACTGTTTATTTCTGTATTTCATGATTGCAACTTGCTGAAAAGTGTCAACAGTGTTCCTATCATCTGGATTAAGCAGTACAGCAAAAATGGTACTTACAGAGTGACTCAAACATGATTTAGACCTTGTTTATGAAAAACTGTTTATTTCTGTATTTCATGATTGCAACTTGCTGAAAAGTGTCAACAGTGTTCCTATCATCAGGATTAAGCAGTACAGCAAAATGGTACTTACAGAGTGACTCAAACATGATTTAGACCTTGTTTTTGAAAAACTGTTTATTTCTGTATTTCATGATTGCAACTGGTTGAAAAGTGTCAACAATGTTCCTATCATCGATTTTAAACAGTACAGCAAAATGGTACTTACAGAGTGACTCAAACACGATTTAGACCTTGTTTTTGAAAAACTGTTTATTTCTGTATTTCATGATTGCAACTTGCTGAAAAGTGTCAACAGTGTTCCTATCATCTGGATTAAGCAGTACGGCAACAATGATACAGAGTGTCTCAAACATGATTTAGACCTTGTTTATGAAAAACTGTTTATTTCTGTATTTCATGATTGCAACTTGCTGAAAAGTGTCAACAGTGTTCCTATCATCTGGATTAAGCAGTACGGCAACAATGGTACTTACAGATTGACTCAACCATGATTTAGACCTTGTTTTGGAAAAACTGTTTATTTCTGTATTTCATGATTGCAACTTGCTGAAAAGTGTCAACAGTGTTCCTATCATCTGGATTAAGCTGTAAAGCAAAATGGTACTTACAGAGTGACTCAAACATGATTTAGACCTTGTTTTGGAAAAACTGTTTATTTCTGTATTTCATAACTGCAACTTGCTGAAAAGTGTCAACAGTGTTCCTATCATCAATTTTAAACAGCACAGCAAAATGGTACTTACAGAGTGACTCAAACATGAATTAGATCTTGTTTTGGAAAAACTGTTTATTTCTGTATTTCATGATTGCAACTTGCTGAAACGTGTCAACATTTTTCGTATCATCAGGATTAAGCTGTACAGCAAAATGGTACTTACAGAGTGACTCAAACATGATTTAGACCTTGTTTTTGAAAAACTGTTTATTTCTGTATTTCATGATTGCAACTGGTTGAAAAGTGTCAACAATGTTCCTATCATCGATTTTAAACAGTACAGCAAAATGGTACTTACAGAGTGACTCAAACATGATTTAGACCTTGTTTTTGAAAAACTGTTTATTTCTGTATTTCATGATTGCAACTTGCTGAAAAGTGTCAACAGTGTTCCTATCATCAATTTTAAACAGCACAGCAAAATGGTACTTACAGAGTGACTCAAACATGAATTAGATCTTTTTTATGAAAAACTGTTTATTTCTGTATTTCATGATTGCAACTTGCTGAAACGTGTCAACAGTGTTCCTATCATCTGGATTAAGCAGTACGGCAACAATGGTACTTACAGAGTGACTCAACCATGATTTAGACCTTTTTTTGGAAAAACTGTTTATTTCTGTATTTCATGATTGCAACTTGCTGAAAAGTGTCAACAGTGTTCCTATCATCAGGATTAAGCAGTACGGAAAAAATGATACAGAGTGGCTCAAACATGATTTAGACCTTGTTTATGAAAAACTGTTTATTTCTGTATTTCATAATTACAACTTGCTGAAAAGTGTCAACAGTGTTCCTATCATCAGGAGTAAGCTGTACAGCAAAATGGTACTTACAGAGTGACTCAAACATGATTTAGACCTTGTTTTTGAAAAACTGTTTATTTCTGTATTTCATGATTGCAACTGGTTGAAAAGTGTCAACAATGTTCCTATCATCGATTTTAAACAGTACAGCAAAATGGTACTTACAGAGTGACTCAAACACGATTTAGACCTTGTTTTTGAAAAACTGTTTATTTCTGTATTTCATGATTGCAACTTGCTGAAAAGTGTCAACAGTGTTCCTATCATCTGGATTAAGCAGTACGGAAAAAATGATACAGAGTGGCTCAAACATGATTTAGACCTTGTTTATGAAAAACTGTTTATTTCTGTATTTCATAATTACAACTTGCTGAAAAGTGTCAACAGTGTTCCTATCATCTGGATTAAGCAGTACGGCAACAATGGTACTTACAGATTGACTCAACCATGATTTAGACCTTGTTTTGGAAAAACTGTTTATTTCTGTATTTCATGATTGCAACTTGCTGAAAAGTGTCAACAGTGTTCCTATCATCTGGATTAAGCTGTAAAGCAAAATGGTACTTACAGAGTGACTCAAACATGATTTAGACCTTGTTTATAAAAAAAACTGTTTATTTCTGTATTTCATGATTGCAACTTGCTGAAAAGTGTCAACAGTGTTCCTATCATCAATTTTAAACAGCACAGCAAAATGGTACTTACAGAGTGACTCAAACATGAATTAGATCTTGTTTTGGAAAAACTGTTTATTTCTGTATTTCATGATTGCAACTTGCTGAAACGTGTCAACATTTTTCCTATCATCAGGATTAAGCTGTACAGCAAAATGGTACTTACAGAGTGACTCAAACATGATTTAGACCTTGTTTTTGAAAAACTGTTTATTTCTGTATTTCATGATTGCAACTGGTTGAAAATTGTCAACAATGTTCCTATCATCAATTTTAAACAGCACAGCAAAATGGTACTTACAGAGTGACTCAAACATGAATTAGATCTTTTTTATGAAAAACTGTTTATTTCTGTATTTCATGATTGCAACTTGCTGAAACGTGTCAACAGTGTTCCTATCATCTGGATTAAGCAGTACGGCAACAATGGTACTTACAGAGTGACTCAACCATGATTTAGACCTTTTTTTGGAAAAACTGTTTATTTCTGTATTTCATGATTGCAACTTGCTGAAAAGTGTCAACAGTGTTCCTATCATCAGGATTAAGCAGTACAGCAACAATGGTACTTACAGAGTGACTCAAACATGATTTAGACCTAGTTTTTGAAAAACTGTTTATTTCTGTATTTCATGATTGCAACCTCCTGAAAAGTGTCAACAGTGTTCAAATCATCTGGATTAAGCAGTACGGCAACAATGATACAGAGTGTCTCAAACATGATTTAGACCTTGTTCATGAAAAACTGTTTATTTCTGTATTTCATGATTGCAACTTGCTGAAAAGAGTCAACAGTTTTCAAATCATCTGGATTAAGCAGTACGGCAACAATGGTTCTTACAGAGTGACTCAAACATGATTTAGACCTAGTTTTTGAAAAACTGTTTATTTCTGTATTTCATGATTGCAACCTCCTGAAAAGTGTCAACAGTGTTCCTATCATCTGGATTAAGCAGTATGGCAACAATGGTACTTAGAGTGACTCAAACATGATTTAGACCTTGTTTATGAAAAACAGTTTTTTTCTGTATTTCATGATTGCAACTTGCTGAAAAGTGTCAACAGTGTTCCTATCATCTGGATTAAGCAGTACGGCAACAATGGTACTTACAGAGTGACTCAACCATGATTTAGACCTTGTTTTTGAAAAACAGTTTATTTCTGTATTTCATAACTGCAACTTGCTGAAAAGTGTCAACAGTGTTCCTTTCATCAGGAGTAAGCTGTACAGCAAAATTGTACTTACAGAGTGACTCAAACATGATTTAGACCTTGTTTATGAAAAACTGTTTATTTCTGTATTTCATAATTGCAACTTGCTGAAAAGTGTCAACAGTGTTCCTATCATCTGGATTAAGCAGTACGGAAAAAATGATACAGAGTGGCTCAAACATGATTTAGACCTTGTTTATGAAAAACTTTATTTCTGTATTTCATGATTGCAACCTCCTGAAAAGTGTCAACAGTGTTCCTATCATCTGGAGTAAGCTGTACAGCAAAATGGTACTTACAGAGTGACTCAAAAATGATTTAGACCTTGTTTTTGAAAAACTGTTTATTTCTGTATTTCATGATTGCAACTTGTTGAAAAGTGTCAACAGTGTTCCTATCATCAGGAGTAAGCTGTACAGCAAAATGGTACTTACAGAATGACACAAAAATGATTTAGACCTTGTTTTTGAAAAACTGTTTATTTCTGTATTTCATGATTGCAACTTGTTGAAAAGTGTCAACAATGTTCCTATCATCGATTTTAAACAGTACAGCAAAATGGTACTTACATAGTGACTCAAACACGATTTAGACCTTGTTTTTGAAAAACTGTTTATTTCTGTATTTCATGATTGCAACTTGCTGAAAAGTGTCAACAGTGTTCCTATCATCTGGATTAAGCAGTACGGAAAAAATGATACAGAGTGGCTAAAACATGATTTAGACCTAGTTTATGAAAAACTGTTTATTTCCGTATTTCATGATTGCAACCTCCTGAAAAGTGTCAACAGTGTTCCTATCATCTGGATTAAGCAGTATGGCAACAATGGTACTTAAAGAGTGACTCAAACATGATTTAGACCTTGTTTATGAAAAACGGTTTTCTTCTGAATTTCATGATTACAACTGGTTGAAAAGTGTCTACAATGTTCCTATCATCGATTTTAAACAGTACAGCAAAATGGTACTTACAGAGTGACTCAATCATGATTTAGACCTTGTTTTTGAAAAACTGTTTATTTCTGTATTTCATGATTGCAACTTGCTGAAAAGTGTCAACAGTGTTCCTATCATCTGGAGTAAGCTGTACAGCAAAATTGTACTTACAGAGTGACTCAAACATGATTTAGACCTTGTTTATGAAAAACGGTTTATTTCTGTATTTCATGATTGCAACCTCCTGAAAAGTGTCAACAGTGTTCCTATCATCTGGATTAAGCAGTACGGCAACAATGATACAGAGTGTCTCAAACATGATTTAGACCTTGTTCATGAAAAACTGTTTATTTCTGTATTTCATGATTGCAACTTGCTGAAAAGTGTGAACAGTGTTCCTATCATCTGGATTAAGCAGTATGCCAACAATGGTACTTAAAGAGGGACTCAAACATGATTTAGACCTTGTTTATGAAAAACAGTTTTTTTCTGTATTTCATGATTGCAACTTGCTGAAAAGTGTCAACAGTGTTCCTATCATCTGGATTAAGCAGTACGGCAACAATGGTACTTACAGAGTGACTCAACCATGATTTAGACCTTTTTTTGGAAAAACTGTTTATTTCTGTATTTCATAATTGCAACTTGCTGAAAAGTGTGAACAGTGTTCCTATCATCAGGATTAAGCAGTACAGCAACAATGGTACTTACAGAGTGACTCAAACATGATTTAGACCTAGTTTTTGAAAAACTGTTTATTTCTGTATTTCATGATTGCAACCTCCTGAAAAGTGTCAACAGTGTTCAAATCATCTGGATTAAGCAGTACGGCAACAATGATACAGAGTGTCTCAAACATGATTTAGACCTTGTTCATGAAAAACTGTTTATTTCTGTATTTCATGATTGCAACTTGCTGAAAAGAGTCAACAGTTTTCAAATCATCTGGATTAAGCAGTATGGCAACAATGGTTCTTACAGAGTGACTCAAACATGATTTAGACCTAGTTTTTGAAAAACTGTTTATTTCTGTATTTCATGATTGCAACCTCCTGAAAAGTGTCAACAGTGTTCCTATCATCTGGATTAAGCAGTATGGCAACAATGGTACTTAGAGTGACTCAAACATGATTTAGACCTTGTTTATGAAAAACAGTTTTTTTCGGTATTTCATGATTGCAACTTGCTGAAAAGTGTCAACAGTGTTCCTATCATCTGGATTAAGCAGTACGGCAACAATGGTACTTACAGAGTGACTCAACCATGATTTAGACCTTGTTCATGAAAAACTGTTTATTTCTGTATTTCATGATTGCAACTTGCTGAAAAGAGTCAACAGTTTTCAAATCATCTGGATTAAGCAGTACGGCAACAATGGTTCTTACAGAGTGACTCAAACATGATTTAGACCTAGTTTTTGAAAAACTGTTTATTTCTGTATTTCATGATTGCAACCTCCTGAAAAGTGTCAACAGTGTTCCTATCATCTGGATTAAGCAGTATGGCAACAATGGTACTTAGCCTCTTGGGGCTAGGTGGGACGCTAGCGTGCCACCTGTGGTGCACTCCATCAACAGCAGGTGCATTTCAAGAGCGGCAAATTTGAATCCAAATAAATGTCAAAATTCAAATTTTTCAAAAATACAACTATGTTACACCATTTGAAAGATAAACATCTCCTTAATCTAACCACGTTTTACGATTTCAAAAAGGTTTTACGGCGAAAGCATAAATTTAGAGTATGTTAGGACAGTACATTTACAAGAGTTGTGTGTAATGTTTTGTCAAGTCAAAGACAGGGTCACCAAAACCATAAAACCAGCTAAAATGATACACTAACCTTTTACAATCTCCATCAGATGACACTCCTAGGACATTATGTTAGACAATGCATGCATTTTTAGTTCTATCAAGTTCATATTTATATACAAAAACAGCGTTTTACTATGGCATTGATGTTGAGGAAATCGTTTCCCTCCAATAACCGGCAGTCAAGTCAGCGTCAGAAATTAAATAATTAAAATTAGAAAACATTGTTAAAATATTATATTGTCATTTAAAGAATTATAGATTTACATCTTTTGAACGCAATCAACTTGCCAGATTTAAAAATAACCTTACTGGGAAATCACACTTTGCAATAATCTGAGCACTGTGCCCAGAAAAATACGCGTTGCGATACAGACTAGACGTCATGTTGGGGAGATCTAAAATCGAAAATACTATGTAAATAATCCATTACCTTTGATTCTCTTCATCAGATGTCACTTCCAGGTATCACAGGTCCATAACGAATGTAGTTTTGTTCAAAAAAGCTCATCATTTATGTCCAAAAATCTCCGTCTCGTTAGCACATGATGTAAGCCAGCCGGACTTCTCGTCATGAACGAGGGGAAAAAATATATTTCCGTTCGTTCAAACATGTCAAACGTTGTATAGCATAAATCATTAGGGCCTTTTTTAACCAGAACATGAATAATATTCAAGGTGGACGAATGCATAGCCTTTTATAACGTATTGGAACGAGGGTACCCAACATGAAGTAGCGCGCCAGGTGTCTAATGGGACATCACCGTTCCATGGCTCTTGTTCGGTCAGATCTCCCTCCAGAAGACTCAAAACACTTTGTAAAGGCTGGTGACATCTAGTGGAAGCAATAGGAAGTGCCAAAATATTCCTAAACCCCTGTGTTTTTCAATGGGATAGCTTTAAAGTCAATACAACACATCAGGTATCCACTTCCTGTCAGAAAATGTCTCAGGGTTTTGCCTGCCAAATGAGTTCTGTTATACTCACAGACACCATTCAAACAGTTTTGGAAACTTTAGAGTGTTTTCTATCCATATATAATAAGTATATGCATATTCTAGTTACTGGGTAGGATTAGTAACCAGATTAAATCGGGTACATTTTTTTTATCCAGACGTGCAAATGCTGCCCCCTAGACCCAACAGGTTAAAGTGACTCAAACATGATTTAGACCTTGTTTATGAAAAACAGTTTTTTTCTGTATTTCATGATTGCAACTTGCTGAAAAGTGTCAACAGTGTTCCTATCATCTGGATTAAGCAGTACGGCAACAATGGTACTTACAGAGTGACTCAACCATGATTTAGACCTTGTTTTTGAAAAACAGTTTATTTCTGTATTTCATAACTGCAACTTGCTGAAAAGTGTCAACAGTGTTCCTATCATCAGGAGTAAGCTGTACAGCAAAATTGTACTTACAGAGTGACTCAAACATGATTTAGACCTTGTTTATGAAAAACTGTTTATTTCTGTATTTCATAATTGCAACTTGCTGAAAAGTGTCAACAGTGTTCCTATCATCTGGATTAAGCAGTACGGAAAAAATGATACAGAGTGGCTCAAACATGATTTAGACCTTGTTTATGAAAAACTTTATTTCTGTATTTCATGATTGCAACCTCCTGAAAAGTGTCAACAGTGTTCCTATCATCTGGAGTAAGCTGTACAGCAAAATGGTACTTACAGAGTGACTCAAAAATGATTTAGACCTTGTTTTTGAAAAACTGTTTATTTCTGTATTTCATGATTGCAACTTGTTGAAAAGTGTCAACAGTGTTCCTATCATCAGGAGTAAGCTGTACAGCAAAATGGTACTTACAGAGTGACACAAAAATGATTTAGACCTTGTTTTTGAAAAACTGTTTATTTCTGTATTTCATGATTGCAACTTGTTGAAAAGTGTCAACAATGTTCCTATCATCGATTTTAAACAGTACAGCAAAATGGTACTTACATAGTGACTCAAACACGATTTAGACCTTGTTTTTGAAAAACTGTTTATTTCTGTATTTCATGATTGCAACTTGCTGAAAAGTGTCAACAGTGTTCCTATCATCTGGATTAAGCAGTATGGCAACAATGGTACTTAAAGAGTGACTCAAACATGATTTAGACCTTGTTTATGAAAAACGGTTTTCTTCTGAATTTCATGATTACAACTGGTTGAAAAGTGTCTACAATGTTCCTATCATCGATTTTAAACAGTACAGCAAAATGGTACTTACAGAGTGACTCAATCATGATTTAGACCTTGTTTTTGAAAAACTGTTTATTTCTGTATTTCATGATTGCAACTTGCTGAAAAGTGTCAACAGTGTTCCTATCATCAGGAGTAAGCTGTATAGCAAAATGGTACTTACAGAGTGACTCAAACACGATTTAGACCTTATTTTTGAAAAACTGTTTATTTCTGTATTTCATGATTGCAACTTGCTGAAAAGTGTCAACAGTGTTCCTATCATCTGGATTAAGCATTACGGAAAAAATGATACAGAGTGGCTCAAACATGATTTAGACCTTGTTTATGAAAAACTGTTTATTTCTGTATTTCATGATTGCAACTTGCTGAAAAGTGTCAACAGTGTTACTATCATCTGGATTAAGCAGTACAGCAACAATGGTACTTACAGAGTGACTCAAACATGATTTAGACCTAGTTTATGAAAAACTGTTTATTTCCGTATTTCATGATTGCAACCTCCTGAAAAGTGTCAACAGTGTTCCTATGATCTGGATTAAGCAGTATGGCAACAATGGTACTTACAGAGTGACTCAAACATGATTTAGACCTTGTTTATGAAAAACGGTTTTCTTCTGAATTTCATGATTACAACTGGTTGAAAAGAGTCAACAATGTTCCTATCATCGATTTTAAACAGTACAGCAAAATGGTACTTACAGAGTGACTCAATCATGATTTAGACCTTGTTTTTGAAAAACTGTTTATTTCTGTATTTCATGATTGCAACTTGCTGAAAAGTGTCAACAGTGTTCCTATCATCTGGAGTAAGCTGTACAGCAAAATTGTACTTACAGAGTGACTCAAACATGATTTAGACCTTGTTTATGAAAAACGGTTTATTTCTGTATTTCATGATTGCAACTTGCTGAAAAGTGTCAACAGTGTTCCTATCATCTGGATTAAGCAGTACGGCAACAATGGTACTTACAGAGTGACTCAACCATGATTTAGACCTTTTTTTGGAAAAACTGTTTATTTCTGTATTTCATAATTGCAACTTGCTGAAAAGTGTCAACAGTGTTCCTATCATCAGGAGTAAGCTGTACAGCAAAATGGTACTTACAGAGTGACTCAAACATGATTTAGACCTTGTTTTTGAAAAACTGTTTATTTCTGTATTTCATGATTGCAACTTGCTGAAACGTGTCAACATTTTTCCTATCATCAGGATTAAGCTGTACAGCAAAATGGTACTTACATAGTGACTCAAACATGATTTAGACCTTTTTTATGAAAAACTGTTTATTTCTGTATTTCATGATTGCAACTTGCTGAAAAGTGTCAACAGTGTTCCTATCATCTGGATTAAGCAGTACGGCAACAATGATACAGAGTGTCTCAAACATGATTTAGACCTTGTTCATGAAAAACTGTTTATTTCTGTATTTCATGATTGCAACTTGCTGAAAAGAGTCAACAGTTTTCAAATCATCTGGATTAAGCAGTACGGCAACAATGGTTCTTACAGAGTGACTCAAACATGATTTAGACCTAGTTTTTGAAAAACTGTTTATTTCTGTATTTCATGATTGCAACCTCCTGAAAAGTGTCAACAGTGTTCCTATCATCTGGATTAAGCAGTACGGCAACAATGGTACTTACAGAGTGACTCAACCATGATTTAGACCTTTTTTTGGAAAAACTGTTTATTTCTGTATTTCATAACTGCAACTTGCTGAAAAGTGTCAACAGTGTTCCTATCATCAGGAGTAAGCTGTATAGCAAAATGGTACTTACAGAGTGAGTCAAACACGATTTAGACCTTGTTTTTGAAAAACTCTTTATTTCTGTATTTCATGATTGCAACATGCTGAAAAGTGTCAACAGTGTTCCTATCATCTGGATTAAGCATTACGGAAAAAATGATACAGAGTGGCTCAAACATGATTTAGACCTTGTTTATGAAAAACTGTTTATTTCTGTATTTCATGATTGCAACTTGCTGAAAAGTGTCAACAGTGTTCCTATCATCTGGATTAAGCAGTACAGCAACAATGGTACTTACAGAGTGACTCAAACATGATTTAGACCTAGTTTATGAAAAACTGTTTATTTCCGTATTTCATGATTGCAACCTCCTGAAAAGTGTCAACAGTGTTCCTATCATCTGGATTAAGCAGTATGGCAACAATGGTACTTAAAAAGTGACTCAAACATGATTTAGACCTTGTTTATGAAAAACGGTTTTCTTCTGAATTTCATGATTACAAATGGTTGAAAAGTGTCAACAATGTTCCTATCATCGATTTTAAACAGTACAGCAAAATGGTACTTACAGAGTGACTCAATCATGATTTAGACCTTGTTTATGAAAAACTGTTTATTTCTGTATTTCATGATTGCAACTTGCTGAAAAGTGTCAACAGTGTTCCTATCATCTGGATTAAGCAGTACGGCAACAATGGTACTTACAGAGTGACTCAACCATGATTTAGACCTTTTTTTGGAAAAACTGTTTATTTCTGTATTTCATAACTGCAACTTGCTGAAAAGTGTCAACAGTGTTCCTATCATCAGGAGTAAGCTGTATAGCAAAATGGTACTTACAGAGTGACTCAATCATGATTTAGACCTTGTTTTTGAAAAACTGTTTATTTCTGTATTTCATGATTGCAACTTGCTGAAAAGTGTCAACAGTGTTCCTATCATCTGGAGTAAGCTGTACAGCAAAATTGTACTTACAGAGTGACTCAAACATGATTTAGACCTTGTTTATGAAAAACGGTTTATTTCTGTATTTCATGATTGCAACCTCCTGAAAAGTGTCAACAGTGTTCCTATCATCAGGAGTAAGCTGTACAGCAAAATGGTACTTACAGAGTGACTCAAAAATGATTTAGACCTTGTTTTTGAAAAACTGTTTATTTCTGTATTTCATGATTGCAACTTGTTGAAAAGTGTCAACAATGTTCCTATCATCGATTTTAAACAGTACAGCAAAATGGTACTTACATAGTGACTCAAACACGATTTAGACCTTGTTTTTGAAAAACTATTTATTTCTGTATTTCATGATTGCAACTTGCTGAAAAGTGTCAACAGTGTTCCTATCATCTGGATTAAGCAGTACGGAAAAAATGATACAGAGTGGCTCAAACATGATTTAGACCTTGTTTATGAAAAACAGTTTATTTCTGTATTTCATGATTGCAACTTGCTGAAAAGTGTCAACAGTGTTCCTACCATCTGGATTAAGCAGTACAGCAACAATGGTACTTACAGAGTGACTCAAACATGATTTAGACCTAGTTTATGAAAAACTGTTTATTTCCGTATTTCATGATTGCAACTTGCTGAAAAGTGTCAACAGTGTTCCTATCATCTGGATTAAGCAGTACGGCAACAATGGTACTTACAGATTGACTCAACCATGATTTAGACCTTGTTTTGGAAAAACTGTTTATTTCTGTATTTCATGATTGCAACTTGCTGAAAAGTGTCAACAGTGTTCCTATCATCTGGATTAAGCTGTAAAGCAAAATGGTACTTACAGAGTGACTCAAACATGATTTAGACCTTGTTTATGAAAAACTGTTTATTTCTGTATTTCATGATTGCAACTTGCTGAAAAGTGTCAACAGTGTTCCTATCATCAATTTTAAACAGCACAGCAAAATGGTACTTACAGAGTGACTCAAACATGAATTAGATCTTGTTTTGGAAAAACTGTTTATTTCTGTATTTCATGATTGCAACTTGCTGAAACGTGTCAACATTTTTGCTATCATCAGGACTAAGCTGTACAGCAAAATGGTACTTACAGAGTGACTCAAACATGATTTAGACCTTGTTTTTGAAAAACTGTTTATTTCTGTATTTCATGATTGCAACTGGTTGAAAAGTGTCAACAATGTTCCTATCATCGATTTTAAACAGTACAGCAAAATGGTACTTACAGAGTGACTCAAACATGATTTAGACCTTGTTTTTGAAAAACTGTTTATTTCTGTATTTCATGATTGCAACTTGCTGAAAAGTGTCAACAGTGTTCCTATCATCAATTTTAAACAGCACAGCAAAATGGTACTTACAGAGTGACTCAAACATGAATTAGATCTTTTTTATGAAAAACTGTTTATTTCTGTATTTCATGATTGCAACTTGCTGAAACGTGTCAACAGTGTTCCTATCATCTGGATTAAGCAGTACGGCAACAATGGTACTTACAGAGTGACTCAACCATGATTTAGACCTTTTTTTGGAAAAACTGTTTATTTCTGTATTTCATGATTGCAACTTGCTGAAAAGTGTCAACAGTGTTCCTATCATCAGGATTAAGCAGTACGGAAAAAATGATACAGAGTGGCTCAAACATGATTTAGACCTTGTTTATGAAAAACGGTTTATTTCTGTATTTCATAATTACAACTTGCTGAAAAGTGTCAACAGTGTTCCTATCATCAGGAGTAAGCTGTACAGCAAAATTGTACTTACAGAGTGACTCAAACATGATTTAGACCTTGTTTATGAAAAACGGTTTATTTCTGTATTTCATGATTGCAACCTCCTGAAAAGTGTCAACAGTGTTCCTATCATCTGGATTAAGCAGTACGGCAACAATGATACAGAGTGTCTCAAACATGATTTAGACCTTGTTCATGAAAAACTGTTTATTTCTGTATTTCATGATTGCAACTTGCTGAAAAGTGTGAACAGTGTTCCTATCATCTGGATTAAGCAGTATGCCAACAATGGTACTTAAAGAGGGACTCAAACATGATTTAGACCTTGTTTATGAAAAACAGTTTTTTTCTGTATTTCATGATTGCAACTTGCTGAAAAGTGTCAACAGTGTTCCTATCATCTGGAGTAAGCAGTACGGCAACAATGGTACTTACAGAGTGACTCAACCATGATTTAGACCTTTTTTTGGAAAAACTGTTTATTTCTGTATTTCATAATTGCAACTTGCTGAAAAGTGTGAACAGTGTTCCTATCATCAGGATTAAGCAGTACAGCAACAATGGTACTTACAGAGTGACTCAAACATGATTTAGACCTAGTTTTTGAAAAACTGTTTATTTCTGTATTTCATGATTGCAACCTCCTGAAAAGTGTCAACAGTGTTCAAATCATCTGGATTAAGCAGTACGGCAACAATGTTACAGAGTGTCTCAAACATGATTTAGACCTTGTTCATGAAAAACTGTTTATTTCTGTATTTCATGATTGCAACTTGCTGAAAAGAGTCAACAGTTTTCAAATCATCTGGATTAAGCAGTACGGCAACAATGGTTCTTACAGAGTGACTCAAACATGATTTAGACCTAGTTTTTGAAAAACTGTTTATTTCTGTATTTCATGATTGCAACCTCCTGAAAAGTGTCAACAGTGTTCCTATCATCTGGATTAAGCAGTATGGCAACAATGGTACTTAGAGTGACTCAAACATGATTTAGACCTTGTTTATGAAAAACAGTTTTTTTCTGTATTTCATGATTGCAACTTGCTGAAAAGTGTCAACAGTGTTCCTATCATCTGGATTAAGCAGTACGGCAACAATGGTACTTACAGAGTGACTCAACCATGATTTAGACCTTGTTTATGAAAAACTGTTTATTTCTGTATTTCATAATTGCAACTTGCTGAAAAGTGTCAACAGTGTTCCTATCATCTGGATTAAGCAGTACGGAAAAAATGATACAGAGTGGCTCAAACATGATTTAGACCTTGTTTATGAAAAACTTTATTTCTGTATTTCATGATTGCAACCTCCTGAAAAGTGTCAACAGTGTTCCTATCATCTGGAGTAAGCTGTACAGCAAAATGGTACTTACAGAGTGACTCAAAAATGATTTAGACCTTGTTTTTGAAAAACTGTTTATTTCTGTATTTCATGATTGCAACTTGTTGAAAAGTGTCAACAGTGTTCCTATCATCAGGAGTAAGCTGTACAGCAAAATGGTACTTACAGAGTGACACAAAAATGATTTAGACCTTGTTTTTGAAAAACTGTTTATTTCTGTATTTCATGATTGCAACTTGTTGAAAAGTGTCAACAATGTTCCTATCATCGATTTTAAACAGTACAGCAAAATGGTACTTACATAGTGACTCAAACACGATTTAGACCTTGTTTTTGAAAAACTGTTTATTTCTGTATTTCATGATTGCAACTTGCTGAAAAGTGTCAACAGTGTTCCTATCATCTGGATTAAGCAGTACGGAAAAAATGATACAGAGTGGCTAAAACATGATTTAGACCTAGTTTATGAAAAACTGTTTATTTCCGTATTTCATGATTGCAACCTCCTGAAAAGTGTCAACAGTGTTCCTATCATCTGGATTAAGCAGTATGGCAACAATGGTACTTAAAGAGTGACTCAAACATGATTTAGACCTTGTTTATGAAAAACGGTTTTCTTCTGAATTTCATGATTACAACTGGTTGAAAAGTGTCTACAATGTTCCTATCATCGATTTTAAACAGTACAGCAAAATGGTACTTACAGAGTGACTCAATCATGATTTAGACCTTGTTTTTGAAAAACTGTTTATTTCTGTATTTCATGATTGCAACTTGCTGAAAAGTGTCAACAGTGTTCCTATCATCAGGAGTAAGCTGTATAGCAAAATGGTACTTACAGAGTGACTCAAACACGATTTAGACCTTATTTTTGAAAAACTGTTTATTTCTGTATTTCATGATTGCAACTTGCTGAAAAGTGTCAACAGTGTTCCTATCATCTGGATTAAGCATTACGGAAAAAATGATACAGAGTGGCTCAAACATGATTTAGACCTTGTTTATGAAAAACTGTTTATTTCTGTATTTCATGATTGCAACTTGCTGAAAAGTGTCAACAGTGTTCCTATCATCTGGATTAAGCAGTACAGCAACAATGGTACTTACAGAGTGACTCAAACATGATTTAGACCTTGTTTATGAAAAACGGTTTTCTTCTGAATTTCATGATTACAACTGGTTGAAAAGTGTCTACAATGTTCCTATCATCGATTTTAAACAGTACAGCAAAATGGTACTTACAGAGTGACTCAATCATGATTTAGACCTTGTTTTTGAAAAACTGTTTATTTCTGTATTTCATGATTACAACTTGCTGAAAAGTGTCAACAGTGTTCCTATCATCAGGAGTAAGCTGTATAGCAAAATGGTACTTACAGAGTGACTCAAACACGATTTAGACCTTATTTTTGAAAAACTGTTTATTTCTGTATTTCATGATTGCAACTTGCTGAAAAGTGTCAACAGTGTTCCTATCATCTGGATTAAGCATTACGGAAAAAATGATACAGAGTGGCTCAAACATGATTTAGACCTTGTTTATGAAAAACTGTTTATTTCTGTATTTCATGATTGCAACTTGCTGAAAAGTGTCAACAGTGTTCCTATCATCTGGATTAAGCAGTACAGCAACAATGGTACTTACAGAGTGACTCAAACATGATTTAGACCTAGTTTATGAAAAACTGTTTATTTCCGTATTTCATGATTGCAACCTCCTGAAAAGTGTCAACAGTGTTCCTATCATCTGGATTAAGCAGTATGGCAACAATGGTACTTACAGAGTGACTCAAACATGATTTAGACCTTGTTTATGAAAAACGGTTTTCTTCTGAATTTCATGATTACAACTGGTTGAAAAGAGTCAACAATGTTCCTATCATCGATTTTAAACAGTACAGCAAAATGGTACTTACAGAGTGACTCAATCATGATTTAGACCTTGTTTTTGAAAAACTGTTTATTTCTGTATTTCATGATTGCAACTTGCTGAAAAGTGTCAACAGTGTTCCTATCATCTGGATTAAGCATTACGGAAAAAATGATACAGAGTGGCTCAAACATGATTTAGACCTTGTTTATGAAAAACTGTTTATTTCTGTATTTCATGATTGCAACTTGCTGAAAAGTGTCAACAGTGTTCCTATCATCTGGATTAAGCAGTACAGCAACAATGGTACTTACAGAGTGACTCAAACATGATTTAGACCTAGTTTATGAAAAACTGTTTATTTCCGTATTTCATGATTGCAACCTCCTGAAAAGTGTCAACAGTGTTCCTATCATCTGGATTAAGCAGTATGGCAACAATGGTACTTACAGAGTGACTCAAACATGATTTAGACCTTGTTTATGAAAAACGGTTTTCTTCTGAATTTCATGATTACAACTGGTTGAAAAGAGTCAACAATGTTCCTATCATCGATTTTAAACAGTACAGCAAAATGGTACTTACAGAGTGACTCAATCATGATTTAGACCTTGTTTTTGAAAAACTGTTTATTTCTGTATTTCATGATTGCAACTTGCTGAAAAGTGTCAACAGTGTTCCTATCATCTGGATTAAGCATTACGGAAAAAATGATACAGAGTGGCTCAAACATTATTTAGACCTTGTTTATGAAAAACTGTTTATTTCTGTATTTCATGATTGCAACTTGCTGAAAAGTGTCAACAGTGTTCCTATCATCTGGATTAAGCAGTACAGCAACAATGGTACTTACAGAGTGACTCAAACATGATTTAGACCTAGTTTATGAAAAACTGTTTATTTCCGTATTTCATGATTGCAACCTCCTGAAAAGTGTCAACAGTGTTCCTATCATCTGGATTAAGCAGTATGGCAACAATGGTACTTAAAAAGTGACTCAAACATGATTTAGACCTTGTTTATGAAAAACGGTTTTCTTCTGAATTTCATGATTACAAATGGTTGAAAAGTGTCAACAATGTTCCTATCATCGATTTTAAACAGTACAGCAAAATGGTACTTACAGAGTGACTCAATCATGATTTAGACCTTGTTTATGAAAAACTGTTTATTTCTGTATTTCATGATTGCAACTTGCTGAAAAGTGTCAACAGTGTTCCTATCATCTGGATTAAGCAGTACGGCAACAATGGTACTTACAGAGTGACTCAACCATGATTTAGACCTTTTTTTGGAAAAACTGTTTATTTCTGTATTTCATAACTGCAACTTGCTGAAAAGTGTCAACAGTGTTCCTATCATCAGGAGTAAGCTGTATAGCAAAATGGTACTTACAGAGTGACTCAATCATGATTTAGACCTTGTTTTTGAAAAACTGTTTATTTCTGTATTTCATGATTGCAACTTGCTGAAAAGTGTCAACAGTGTTCCTATCATCTGGAGTAAGCTGTACAGCAAAATTGTACTTACAGAGTGACTCAAACATGATTTAGACCTTGTTTATGAAAAACGGTTTATTTCTGTATTTCATGATTGCAACCTCCTGAAAAGTGTCAACAGTGTTCCTATCATCAGGAGTAAGCTGTACAGCAAAATGGTACTTACAGAGTGACTCAAAAATGATTTAGACCTTGTTTTTGAAAAACTGTTTATTTCTGTATTTCATGATTGCAACTTGTTGAAAAGTGTCAACAATGTTCCTATCATCGATTTTAAACAGTACAGCAAAATGGTACTTACATAGTGACTCAAACACGATTTAGACCTTGTTTTTGAAAAACTATTTATTTCTGTATTTCATGATTGCAACTTGCTGAAAAGTGTCAACAGTGTTCCTATCATCTGGATTAAGCAGTACGGAAAAAATGATACAGAGTGGCTCAAACATGATTTAGACCTTGTTTATGAAAAACAGTTTATTTCTGTATTTCATGATTGCAACTTGCTGAAAAGTGTCAACAGTGTTCCTATCATCTGGATTAAGCAGTACAGCAACAATGGTACTTACAGAGTGACTCAAACATGATTTAGACCTAGTTTATGAAAAACTGTTTATTTCCGTATTTCATGATTGCAACTTGCTGAAAAGTGTCAACAGTGTTTCTATCATCTGGATTAAGCAGTACGGCAACAATGGTACTTACAGATTGACTCAACCATGATTTAGACCTTGTTTTGGAAAAACTGTTTATTTCTGTATTTCATGATTGCAACTTGCTGAAAAGTGTCAACAGTGTTCCTATCATCTGGATTAAGCTGTAAGGCAAAATGGTACTTACAGAGTGACTCAAACATGATTTAGACCTTGTTTATGAAAAACTGTTTATTTCTGTATTTCATGATTGCAACTTGCTGAAAAGTGTCAACAGTGTTCCTATCATCAATTTTAAACAGCACAGCAAAATGGTACTTACAGAGTGACTAAACATGAATTAGATCTTGTTTTGGAAAAACTGTTTATTTCTGTATTTCATGATTGCAACTTGCTGAAACGTGTCAACATTTTTCCTATCATCAGGAGTAAGCTGTACAGCAAAATGGTACTTACAGAGTGACTCAAACATGATTTAGACCTTGTTTTTGAAAAACTGTTTATTTCTGTATTTCATGATTGCAACTGGTTGAAAAGTGTCAACAATGTTCCTATCATCGATTTTAAACAGTACAGCAAAATGGTACTTACAGAGTGACTCAAACACGATTTAGACCTTGTTTTTGAAAAACTGTTTATTTCTGTATTTCATGATTGCAACTTGCTGAAAAGTGTCAACAGTGTTCCTATCATCTGGATTAAGCAGTACGGAAAAAATGATACAGAGTGGCTCAAACATGATTTAGACCTTGTTTATGAAAAACTGTTTATTTCTGTATTTCATAATTACAACTTGCTGAAAAGTGTCAACAGTGTTCCTATCATCTGGATTAAGCAGTACGGCAACAATGGTACTTACAGATTGACTCAACCATGATTTAGACCTTGTTTTGGAAAAACTGTTTATTTCTGTATTTCATGATTGCAACTTGCTGAAAAGTGTCAACAGTGTTCCTATCATCTGGATTAAGCTGTAAAGCAAAATGGTACTTACAGAGTGACTCAAACATGATTTAGACCTTGTTTATAAAAAAAACTGTTTATTTCTGTATTTCATGATTGCAACTTGCTGAAAAGTGTCAACAGTGTTCCTATCATCAATTTTAAACAGCACAGCAAAATGGTACTTACAGAGTGACTCAAACATGAATTAGATCTTGTTTTGGAAAAACTGTTTATTTCTGTATTTCATGATTGCAACTTGCTGAAACGTGTCAACATTTTTCCTATCATCAGGATTAAGCTGTACAGCAAAATGGTACTTACAGAGTGACTCAAACATGATTTAGACCTTGTTTTTGAAAAACTGTTTATTTCTGTATTTCATGATTGCAACTGGTTGAAAAGTGTCAACAATGTTCCTATCATCAATTTTAAACAGCACAGCAAAATGGTACTTACAGAGTGACTCAAACATGAATTAGATCTTTTTTATGAAAAACTGTTTATTTCTGTATTTCATGATTGCAACTTGCTGAAAAGTGTCAACAGTGTTCCTATCATCAGGATTAAGCAGTACAGCAACAATGGTACTTACAGAGTGACTCAAACATGATTTAGACCTAGTTTTTGAAAAACTGTTTATTTCTGTATTTCATGATTGCAACCTCCTGAAAAGTGTCAACAGTGTTCAAATCATCTGGATTAAGCAGTACGGCAACAATGATACAGAGTGTCTCAAACATGATTTAGACCTTGTTCATGAAAAACTGTTTATTTCTGTATTTCATGATTGCAACTTGCTGAAAAGAGTCAACAGTTTTCAAATCATCTGGATTAAGCAGTACGGCAACAATGGTTCTTACAGAGTGACTCAAACATGATTTAGACCTAGTTTTTGAAAAACTGTTTATTTCTGTATTTCATGATTGCAACCTCCTGAAAAGTGTCAACAGTGTTCCTATCATCTGGATTAAGCAGTATGGCAACAATGGTACTTAGAGTGACTCAAACATGATTTAGACCTTGTTTATGAAAAACAGTTTTTTTCTGTATTTCATGATTGCAACTTGCTGAAAAGTGTCAACAGTGTTCCTATCATCTGGATTAAGCAGTACGGCAACAATGGTACTTACAGAGTGACTCAATCATGATTTAGACCTTGTTTTTGAAAAACAGTTTATTTCTGTATTTCATAACTGCAACTTGCTGAAAAGTGTCAACAGTGTTCCTATCATCAGGAGTAAGCTGTACAGCAAAATTGTACTTACAGAGTGACTCAAACATGATTTAGACCTTGTTTATGAAAAACTGTTTATATCTGTATTTCATAATTGCAACTTGCTGGAAAGTGTCAACAGTGTTCCTATCATCTGGATTAAGCAGTACGGAAAAAATGATACAGAGTGGCTCAAACATGATTTAGACCTTGTTTATGAAAAACTTTATTTCTGTATTTCATGATTGCAACCTCCTGAAAAGTGTCAACAGTGTTCCTATCATCTGGAGTAAGCAGTACGGCAACAATGGTACTTACAGAGTGACTCAAACATGATTTAGACCTTGTTTTTGAAAAACAGTTTATTTCTGTATTTCATGATTGCAACTTGTTGAAAAGTGTCAACAATGTTCCTATCATCGATTTTAAACAGTACAGCAAAATGGTACTTACAGAGTGACTCAAACACGATTTAGACCTTGTTTTTGAAAAACTGTTTATTTCTGTATTTCATGATTGCAACTTGCTGAAAAGTGTCAACAGTGTTCCTATCATCTGGATTAAGCAGTACGGAAAAAATGATACAGAGTGGCTCAAACATGATTTAGACCTAGTTTATGAAAAACTGTTTATTTCCGTATTTCATGATTGCAACCTCCTGAAAAGTGTCAACAGTGTTCCTATCATCTGGATTAAGCAGTATGGCAACAATGGTACTTAAAGAGTGACTCAAACATGATTTAGACCTTGTTTATGAAAAACAGTTTTCTTCTGAATTTCATGATTACAACTGGTTGAAAAGTGTCTACAATGTTCCTATCATCGATTTTAAACAGTACAGCAAAATGGTACTTACAGAGTGACTCAATCATGATTTAGACCTTGTTTTTGAAAAACTGTTTATTTCTGTATTTCATGATTGCAACTTGCTGAAAAGTGTCAACAGTGTTCCTATCATCTGGAGTAAGCTGTACAGCAAAATTGTACTTACAGAGTGACTCAAACATGATTTAGACCCTGTTTATGAAAAACGGTTTATTTCTGTATTTCATGATTGCAACCTCCTGAAAAGTGTCAACAGTGTTCCTATCATCTGGATTAAGCAGTACGGCAACAATGATACAGAATGTCTCAAACATGATTTAGACCTTGTTCATGAAAAACTGTTTATTTCTGTATTTCATGATTGCAACTTGCTGAAAAGTGTGAACAGTGTTCCTATCATCTGGATTAAGCAGTATGCCAACAATGGTACTTAAAGAGGGACTCAAACATGATTTAGACCTTGTTTATGAAAAACAGTTTTTTTCTGTATTTCATGATTGCAACTTGCTGAAAAGTGTCAACAGTGTTCCTATCATCTGGATTAAGCAGTACGGCAACAATGGTACTTACAGAGTGACTCAACCATGATTTAGACCTTTTTTTGGAAAAACTGTTTATTTCTGTATTTCATAATTGCAACTTGCTGAAAAGTGTGAACAGTGTTCCTATCATCAGGATTAAGCAGTACAGCAACAATGGTACTTACAGAGTGACTCAAACATGATTTAGACCTAGTTTTTGAAAAACTGTTTATTTCTGTATTTCATGATTGCAACCTCCTGAAAAGTGTCAACAGTGTTCAAATCATCTGGATTAAGCAGTACGGCAACAATGATACAGAGTGTCTCAAACATGATTTAGACCTTGTTCATGAAAAACTGTTTATTTCTGTATTTCATGATTGCAACTTGCTGAAAAGAGTCAACAGTTTTCAAATCATCTGGATTAAGCAGTACGGCAACAATGGTTCTTACAGAGTGACTCAAACATGATTTAGACCTAGTTTTTGAAAAACTGTTTATTTCTGTATTTCATGATTGCAACCTCCTGAAAAGTGTCAACAGTGTTCCTATCATCTGGATTAAGCAGTATGGCAACAATGGTACTTAGAGTGACTCAAACATGATTTAGACCTTGTTTATGAAAAACAGTTTTTTTCTGTATTTCATGATTGCAACTTGTTGAAAAGTGTCAACAATGTTCCTATCATCGATTTTAAACAGTACAGCAAAATGGTACTTACATAGTGACTCAAACACGATTTAGACCTTGTTTTTGAAAAACTGTTTATTTCTGTATTTCATGATTGCAACTTGCTGAAAAGTGTCAACAGTGTTCCTATCATCTGGATTAAGCAGTACGGAAAAAATGATACAGAGTGGCTAAAACATGATTTAGACCTAGTTTATGAAAAACTGTTTATTTCCGTATTTCATGATTGCAACCTCCTGAAAAGTGTCAACAGTGTTCCTATCATCTGGATTAAGCAGTATGGCAACAATGGTACTTAAAGAGTGACTCAAACATGATTTAGACCTTGTTTATGAAAAACGGTTTTCTTCTGAATTTCATGATTACAACTGGTTGAAAAGTGTCTACAATGTTCCTATCATCGATTTTAAACAGTACAGCAAAATGGTACTTACAGAGTGACTCAATCATGATTTAGACCTTGTTTTTGAAAAACTGTTTATTTCTGTATTTCATGATTGCAACTTGCTGAAAAGTGTCAACAGTGTTCCTATCATCTGGAGTAAGCTGTACAGCGAAATTGTACTTACAGAGTGACTCAAACATGATTTAGACCTTGTTTATGAAAAACGGTTTATTTCTGTATTTCATGATTGCAACCTCCTGAAAAGTGTCAACAGTGTTCCTATCATCTGGATTAAGCAGTACGGCAACAATGATACAGAGTGTCTCAAACATGATTTAGACCTTGTTCATGAAAAACTGTTTATTTCTGTATTTCATGATTGCAACTTGCTGAAAAGTGTGAACAGTGTTCCTATCATCTGGATTAAGCAGTATGCCAACAATGGTACTTAAAGAGGGACTCAAACATGATTTAGACCTTGTTTATGAAAAACAGTTTTTTTCTGTATTTCATGATTGCAACTTGCTGAAAAGTGTCAACAGTGTTCCTATCATCTGGATTAAGCAGTACGGCAACAATGGTACTTACAGAGTGACTCAACCATGATTTAGACCTTTTTTTGGAAAAACTGTTTATTTCTGTATTTCATAATTGCAACTTGCTGAAAAGTGTCAACAGTGTTCCTATCATCAGGAGTAAGCTGTACAGCAAAATGGTACTTACAGAGTGACTCAACCATGATTTAGACCTTGTTTTGGAAAAACTGTTTATTTCTGTATTTCATAACTGTAACTTGCTGAAAAGTGTCAACAGTGTTCCTATCATCTGGAGTAAGCTGTACAGCAAAATGGTACTTACAGAGTGACTCAAACATGATTTAGACCTTGTTTTTGAAAAACTGTTTATTTCTGTATTTCATGATTGCAACTTGCTGAAACGTGTCAACATTTTTCCTATCATCAGGATTAAGCTGTACAGCAAAATGGTACTTCCATAGTGACTCAAACATGATTTAGACCTTGTTTATGAAAAACTGTTTATTTCTGTATTTCATGATTGCAACTTGCTGAAAAGTGTTAACAGTGTTCCTATCATCTGGATTAAGCAGTACGGCAACAATGATACAGAGTGTCTCAAACATGATTTAGACCTTGTTCATGAAAAACTGTTTATTTCTGTATTTCATGATTGCAACTTGCTGAAAAGAGTCAACAGTTTTCAAATCATCTGGATTAAGCAGTACGGCAACAATGGTTCTTACAGAGTGACTCAAACATGATTTAGACCTAGTTTTTGAAAAACTGTTTATTTCTGTATTTCATGATTGCAACCTCCTGAAAAGTGTCAACAGTGTTCCTATCATCTGGATTAAGCAGTATGGCAACAATGGTACTTAAAGAGGGACTCAAACATGATTTAGACCTTGTTTATGAAAAACAGTTTTTTTCTGTATTTCATGATTGCAACTTGCTGAAAAGTGTCAACAGTGTTCCTATCATCTGGATTAAGCAGTACGGCAACAATGGTACTTACAGAGTGACTCAACCATGATTTAGACCTTTTTTTGGAAAAACTGTTTATTTCTGTATTTCATAACTGCAACTTGCTGAAAAGTGTCAACAGTGTTCCTATCATCAGGGGGAGTAAGCTGTATAGCAAAATGGTACTTACAGAGTGACTCAAACACGATTTAGACCTTGTTTTTGAAAAACTGTTTATTTCTGTATTTCATGATTGCAACTTGCTGAAAAGTGTCAACAGTGTTCCTATCATCTGGATTAAGCATTACGGAAAAAATGATACAGAGTGGCTCAAACATGATTTAGACCTTGTTTATGAAAAACTGTTTATTTCTGTATTTCATGATTGCAACTTGCTGAAAAGTGTTAACAGTGTTCCTATCATCTGGATTAAGCAGTACAGCAACAATGGTACTTACAGAGTGACTCAAACATGATTTAGACCTAGTTTATGAAAAACTGTTTATTTCCGTATTTCATGATTGCAACCTCCTGAAAAGTGTCAACAGTGTTCCTATCATCTGGATTAAGCAGTATGGCAACAATGGTACTTAAAGAGGGACTAAAACATGATTTAGACCTTGTTTATGAAAAACAGTTTTTTTCTGTATTTCATGATTGCAACTTGCTGAAAAGTGTCAACAGTGTTCCTATCATCTGGATTAAGCAGTACGGCAACAATGGTACTTACAGAGTGACTCAACCATGATTTAGACCTTTTTTTGGAAAAACTGTTTATTTCTGTATTTCATAACTGCAACTTGCTGAAAAGTGTCAACAGTGTTCCTATCATCAGGAGTAAGCTGTATAGCAAAATGGTACTTACAGAGTGACTCAAACACGATTTAGACCTTATTTTTGAAAAACTGTTTATTTCTGTATTTCATGATTGCAACTTGCTGAAAAGTGTCAACAGTGTTCCTATCATCTGGATTAAGCATTACGGAAAAAATGATACAGAGTGGCTCAAACATGATTTAGACCTTGTTTATGAAAAACTGTTTATTTCTGTATTTCATGATTGCAACTTGCTGAAAAGTGTCAACAGTGTTCCTATCATCTGGATTAAGCAGTACAGCAACAATGGTACTTACAGAGTGACTCAAACATGATTTAGACCTAGTTTATGAAAAACTGTTTATTTCCGTATTTCATGATTGCAACCTCCTGAAAAGTGTCAACAGTGTTCCTATCATCTGGATTAAGCAGTATGGCAACAATGGTACTTACAGAGTGACTCAAACATGATTTAGACCTTGTTTATGAAAAACGGTTTTCTTCTGAATTTCATGATTACAACTGGTTGAAAAGAGTCAACAATGTTCCTATCATCGATTTTAAACAGTACAGCAAAATGGTACTTACAGAGTGACTCAATCATGATTTAGACCTTGTTTTTGAAAAACTGTTTATTTCTGTATTTCATGATTGCAACTTGCTGAAAAGTGTCAACAGTGTTCCTATCATCTGGAGTAAGCTGTACAGCAAAATTGTACTTACAGAGTGACTCAAACATGATTTAGACCTTGTTTATGAAAAACGGTTTATTTCTGTATTTCATGATTGCAACTTGCTGAAAAGTGTCAACAGTGTTCCTATCATCTGGATTAAGCAGTACGGCAACAATGGTACTTACAGAGTGACTCAACCATGATTTAGACCTTTTTTTGGAAAAACTGTTTATTTCTGTATTTCATAATTGCAACTTGCTGAAAAGTGTCAACAGTGTTCCTATCATCAGGAGTAAGCTGTACAGCAAAATGGTACTTACAGAGTGACTCAAACATGATTTAGACCTTGTTTTTGAAAAACTGTTTATTTCTGTATTTCATGATTGCAACTTGCTGAAACGTGTCAACATTTTTCCTATCATCAGGATTAAGCTGTACAGCAAAATGGTACTTACATAGTGACTCAAACATGATTTAGACCTTTTTTATGAAAAACTGTTTATTTCTGTATTTCATGATTGCAACTTGCTGAAAAGTGTCAACAGTGTTCCTATCATCTGGATTAAGCAGTACGGCAACAATGATACAGAGTGTCTCAAACATGATTTAGACCTTGTTCATGAAAAACTGTTTATTTCTGTATTTCATGATTGCAACTTGCTGAAAAGAGTCAACAGTGTTCCAATCATCTGGATTAAGCAGTACGGCAACAATGGTTCTTACAGAGTGACTCAAACATGATTTAGACCTAGTTTTTGAAAAACTGTTTATTTCCGTATTTCATGATTGCAACCTCCTGAAAAGTGTCAACAGTGTTCCTATCATCTGGATTAAGCAGTATGGCAACAATGGTACTTAAAAAGTGACTCAAACATGATTTAGACCTTGTTTATGAAAAACGGTTTTCTTCTGAATTTCATGATTACAAATGGTTGAAAAGTGTCAACAATGTTCCTATCATCGATTTTAAACAGTACAGCAAAATGGTACTTACAGAGTGACTCAATCATGATTTAGACCTTGTTTATGAAAAACTGTTTATTTCTGTATTTCATGATTGCAACTTGCTGAAAAGTGTCAACAGTGTTCCTATCATCTGGATTAAGCAGTACGGCAACAATGGTACTTACAGAGTGACTCAACCATGATTTAGACCTTTTTTTGGAAAAACTGTTTATTTCTGTATTTCATAACTGCAACTTGCTGAAAAGTGTCAACAGTGTTCCTATCATCAGGAGTAAGCTGTATAGCAAAATGGTACTTACAGAGTGACTCAATCATGATTTAGACCTTGTTTTTGAAAAACTGTTTATTTCTGTATTTCATGATTGCAACTTGCTGAAAAGTGTCAACAGTGTTCCTATCATCTGGATTAAGCAGTACGGAAAAAATGATACAGAGTGGCTCAAACATGATTTAGACCTTGTTTATGAAAAACTGTTTATTTCTGTATTTCATGATTGCAACTTGCTGAAAAGTGTCAACAGTGTTCCTATCATCTGGATTAAGCAGTACAGCAACAATGGTACTTACAGAGTGACTCAAACATGATTTAGACCTAGTTTATGAAAAACTGTTTATTTCCGTATTTCATGATTGCAACCTCCTGAAAAGTGTCAGTGTTCCTATCATCTGGATTAAGCAGTATGGCAACAATGGTACTTAAAGAGTGACTCAAACATGATTTAGACCTAGTTTTTGAAAAACTGTTTATTTCCGTATTTCATGATTGCAACCTCCTGAAAAGTGTCAACAGTGTTCCTATCATCTGGATTAAGCAGTATGGCAACAATGGTACTTAAAAAGTGACTCAAACATGATTTAGACCTTGTTTATGAAAAACGGTTTTCTTCTGAATTTCATGATTACAAATGGTTGAAAAGTGTCAACAATGTTCCTATCATCGATTTTAAACAGTACAGCAAAATGGTACTTACAGAGTGACTCAATCATGATTTAGACCTTGTTTATGAAAAACTGTTTATTTCTGTATTTCATGATTGCAACTTGCTGAAAAGTGTCAACAGTGTTCCTATCATCTGGATTAAGCAGTACGGCAACAATGGTACTTACAGAGTGACTCAACCATGATTTAGACCTTTTTTTGGAAAAACTGTTTATTTCTGTATTTCATAACTGCAACTTGCTGAAAAGTGTCAACAGTGTTCCTATCATCAGGAGTAAGCTGTATAGCAAAATGGTACTTACAGAGTGACTCAATCATGATTTAGACCTTGTTTTTGAAAAACTGTTTATTTCTGTATTTCATGATTGCAACTTGCTGAAAAGTGTCAACAGTGTTCCTATCATCTGGATTAAGCAGTACGGAAAAAATGATACAGAGTGGCTCAAACATGATTTAGACCTTGTTTATGAAAAACTGTTTATTTCTGTATTTCATGATTGCAACTTGCTGAAAAGTGTCAACAGTGTTCCTATCATCTGGATTAAGCAGTACAGCAACAATGGTACTTACAGAGTGACTCAAACATGATTTAGACCTAGTTTATGAAAAACTGTTTATTTCCGTATTTCATGATTGCAACCTCCTGAAAAGTGTCAGTGTTCCTATCATCTGGATTAAGCAGTATGGCAACAATGGTACTTAAAGAGTGACTCAAACATGATTTAGACCTTGTTTATGAAAAACGGTTTTCTTCTGAATTTCATGATTGCAACCTGGCTGAAAAGTGTCAACAGTGTTCCTATCATCTGGATTTTAAGCAGTACGGCAACAATGGTACTTACAGAGTGACTCAAACATGATTTAGACCTTGTTTATGAAAAACTGTTTATTTCTGTATTTCATGATTGCAACTTGCTGAAAAGTGTCAACAGTGTTCCTATCATCTGGAGTAAGCTGTACAGCAAAATGGTACTTACAGAGTGACTCAAACATGATTTACACCTTGTTTATGAAAAACTGTTTATTTCTGTATTTCATGATTGCAACTTGCTGAAAAGAGTCAACAGTTTTCAAATCATCTGGATTAAGCAGTACGGCAACAATGGTTCTTACAGAGTGACTCAAACATGATTTAGACCTTGTTTATGAAAAACTGTTTATTTCTGTATTTCATGATTGCAACTTGCTGAAAAGAGTCAACAGTTTTCAAATCATCTGGATTAAGCAGTATGGCAACAATGGTACTTAAAGAGGGACTCAAACATGATTTAGACCTTGTTTATGAAAAACAGTTTTTTTCTGTATTTCATGATTGCAACTTGCTGAAAAGTGTCAACAGTGTTCCTATCATCTGGATTAAGCAGTACGGCAACAATGGTACTTACAGAGTGACTCAACCATGATTTAGACCTTTTTTTGGAAAAACTGTTTATTTCTGTATTTCATAATTGCAACTTGCTGAAAAGTGTCAACAGTGTTCCTATCATCAGGAGTAAGCTGTACAGCAAAATGGTACTTACAGAGTGACTCAACCATGATTTAGACCTTGTTTTGGAAAAACTGTTTATTTCTGTATTTCATAACTGTAACTTGCTGAAAAGTGTCAACAGTGTTCCTATCATCAGGAGTAAGCTGTACAGCAAAATGGTACTACAGAGTGACTCAAACATGATTTAGACCTTGTTTTTGAAAAACTGTTTATTTCTGTATTTCATGATTGCAACTTGCTGAAACGTGTCAACATTTTTCCTATCATCAGGATTAAGCTGTACAGCAAAATGGTACTTACATAGTGACTCAAACATGATTTAGACCTTGTTTATGAAAAACTGTTTATTTCTGTATTTCATGATTGCAACTTGCTGAAAAGTGTCAACAGTCTTCCTATCATCTGGATTAAGCAGTACGGCAACAATGATACAGAGTGTCTCAAACATGATTTAGACCTTGTTCATGAAAAACTGTTTATTTCTGTATTTCATGATTGCAACTTGCTGAAAAGAGTCAACAGTTTTCAAATCATCTGGATTAAGCAGTACGGCAACAATGGTTCTTACAGAGTGACTCAAAAATGATTTAGACCTTGTTTTTGAAAAACTGTTTATTTCTGTATTTCATGATTGCAACTTGTTGAAAAGTGTCAACAATGTTCCTATCATCGATTTTAAACAGTACAGCAAAATGGTACTTACATAGTGACTCAAACACGATTTAGACCTTGTTTTGGAAAAACTGTTTATTTCTGTATTTCATGATTGCAACTTGTTGAAAAGTGTCAACAATGTTCCTATCATCGATTTTAAACAGTACAGCAAAATGGTACTTACATAGTGACTCAAACACGATTTAGACCTTGTTTTTGAAAAACTGTTTATTTCTGTATTTCATGATTGCAACTTGCTGAAAAGTGTCAACAGTGTTCCTATCATCTGGATTAAGCAGTACGAAAAAAATGATACAGAGTGGCTCAAACATGATTTAGACCTTGTTTATGAAAAACGGTTTATTTCTGTATTTCATGATTGCAACTTGCTGAAAAGTGTCAACAGTGTTCCTATCATCTGGATTAAGCAGTACAGCAACAATGGTACTTACAGAGTGACTCATACATGATTTAGACCTAGTTTATGAAAAACTGTTTATTTCCGTATTTCATGATTGCAACCTCCTGAAAATTGTCAACAGTGTTCCTATCATCTGGATTAAGCAGTATGGCAACAATGGTACTTAAAAGAGTGACTCAAACATGATTTAGACCTTGTTTATGAAAAACGGTTTTCTTCTGAATTTCATGATTACAACTGGTTGAAAAGTGTCAACAATGTTCCTATCATCTGGATTAAGCAGTACGGCAACAATGGTACTTACAGAGTGACTCAACCATGATTTAGACCTTGTTTTGGAAAAACTGTTTATTTCTGTATTTCATAACTGCAACTTGCTGAAAAGTGTCAACAGTGTTCCTATCATCAGGAGTCAGCTGTACAGCAAAATGGTACTTACAGAGTGACTCAAACATGATTTAGACCTTGTTTCTGAAAAACTGTTTATTTCTGTATTTCATGATTGCAACTGGTTGAAAAGTGTCAACAATGTTCCTATCATCGATTTTAAACAGTACAGCAAAATGGTACTTACAGAGTGACTCAATCATGATTTAGACCTTGTTTTTGAAAAACTGTTTATTTCTGTATTTCATGATTGCAACTTGCTGAAAAGTGTCAACAGTGTTCCTATCATCTGGATTAAGCAGTACGGCAACAATGATACAGAGTGTCTCAAACATGATTTAGACCTTGTTCATGAAAAACTGTTTATTTCTGTATTTCATGATTGCAACTTGCTGAAAAGAGTCAACAGTTTTCAAATCATCTGGATTAAGCAGTAACGGCAACAATGGTTCTTACAGAGTGACTCAAACATGATTTAGACCTAGTTTTTGAAAAACTGTTTATTTCTGTATTTCATGATTGCAACTTGCTGAAAAGTGTCAACAGTGTTCCTATCAATAGGAGTAAGCTGTACAGCAAAATGGTACTTACAGAGTGACTCAAAAAAGATTTAGACCTTGTTTATGAAAAACGTTTTTCTTCTGAATTTCATGATTACAACTGGTTGAAAAGTGTCAACAATGTTCCTATCATCGATTTTAAACAGTACAGCAAAATGGTACTTACATAGTGACTCAAACACGATTTAGACCTTGTTTTTGAAAAACTGTTTATTTCTGTATTTCATGATTGCATCTTGCTGAAAAGTGTCAACAGTGTTCCTATCATCTGGATTAAGCAGTACAGCAACAATGGTACTTACAGAGTGACTCAAACATGATTTAATCCTAGTTTATGAAAAACTGTTTATTTCTGTATTTCATGATTGCAACCTCCTGAAAAGTGTCAACAGTGTTCCTATCATCTGGATTAAGCAGTATGGCAACAATGGTACTTAAAGAGTGACTCAAACATGATTTAGACCTTGTTTATGAAAAACGGTTTTCTTCTGAATTTCATGATTACAACTGGTTGAAAAGTGTCAACAATGTTCCTATCATCGATTTTAAACAGTACAGCAAAATGGTACTTACAGAGTGACTCAATCATGATTTAGACCTTGTTTTTGAAAAACTGTTTATTTCTGTATTTCATGATTGCAACTTGCTGAAAAGTGTCAACAGTGTTCCTATCATCTGGAGTTATCTGTACAGCAAAATGGTACTACAGAGTGACTCAAACATGATTTAGACCTTGTTTTTGAAAAACGGTTTATTTCTGTATTTCATGATTGCAACTTGCTGAAACGTGTCAACATTTTTCCTATCATCAGGATTAAGCTGTACAGCAAAATGGTACTTACATAGTGACTCAAACATGATTTAGACCTTGTTTATGAAAAACTGTTTATTTCTGTATTTCATGATTGCAACTTGCTGAAAAGTGTCAACAGTGTTCCTATCATCTGGATTAAGCAGTACGGCAACAATGATACAGAGTGTCTCAAACATGATTTAGACCTTGTTCATGAAAAACTGTTTATTTCTGTATTTCATGATTGCAACTTGCTGAAAAGAGTCAACAGTTTTCAAATCATCTTGATTAAGCAGTACGGCAACAATGGTTCTTACAGAGTGACTCAAACATGATTTAGACCTAGTTTTTGAAAAACTGTTTATTTCTGTATTTCATGATTGCAACCTCCTGAAAAGTGTCAACAGTGTTCCTATCATCTGGATTAAGCAGTATGGCAACAATGGTTCTTACAGAGTGACTCAAACATGATTTAGACCTTGTTTATGAAAAACGGTTTATTTCTGTATTTCATGATTGCAACCTCCTGAAAAGTGTCAACAGTGTTCCTATCATCAGGAGTAAGCTGTACAGCAAAATGGTACTTACAGAGTGACTCAAAAATGATTTAGACCTTGTTTTTGAAAAACTGTTTATTTCTGTATTTCATGATTGCAACTTGTTGAAAAGTGTCAACAATGTTCCTATCATCGATTTTAAACAGTACAGCAAAATGGTACTTACATAGTGACTCAAACACGATTTAGACCTTGTTTTGGAAAAACTGTTTATTTCTGTATTTCATGATTGCAACTTGTTGAAAAGTGTCAACAATGTTCCTATCATCGATTTTAAACAGTACAGCAAAATGGTACTTACATAGTGACTCAAACACGATTTAGACCTTGTTTTTGAAAAACTGTTTATTTCTGTATTTCATGATTGCAACTTGCTGAAAAGTGTCAACAGTGTTCCTATCATCTGGATTAAGCAGTACGAAAAAAATGATACAGAGTGGCTCAAACATGATTTAGACCTTGTTTATGAAAAACAGTTTATTTCTGTATTTCATGATTGCAACTTGCTGAAAAGTGTCAACAGTGTTCCTATCATCTGGATTAAGCAGTACAGCAACAATGGTACTTACAGAGTGACTCATACATGATTTAGACCTAGTTTATGAAAAACGGTTTATTTCCGTATTTCATGATTGCAACCTCCTGAAAATTGTCAACAGTGTTCCTATCATCTGGATTAAGCAGTATGGCAACAATGGTACTTAAAAGAGTGACTCAAACATGATTTAGACCTTGTTTATGAAAAACGGTTTTCTTCTGAATTTCATGATTACAACTGGTTGAAAAGTGTCAACAATGTTCCTATCATCTGGATTAAGCAGTACGGCAACAATGGTACTTACAGAGTGACTCAACCATGATTTAGACCTTGTTTTGGAAAAACTGTTTATTTCTGTATTTCATGATTGCAACTGGTTGAAAAGTGTCAACAATGTTCCTATCATCGATTTTAAACAGTACAGCAAAATGGTACTTACAGAGTGACTCAATCATGATTTAGACCTTGTTTTTGAAAAACTGTTTATTTCTGTATTTCATGATTGCAACTTGCTGAAAAGTGTCAACAGTGTTCCTATCATCAATTTTAAACAGCACAGCAAAATGGTACTTACAGAGTGACTCAAACATGAATTAGATCTTTTTTATGAAAAACTGTTTATTTCTGTATTTCATGATTGCAACTTGCTGAAACGTGTCAACATTTTTCCTATCATCAGGATTAAGCTGTACAGCAAAATGGTACTTACAGAGTGACTCAAACATGATTTAGACCTTGTTTATGAAAAACTGTTTATTTCTGTATTTCATGATTGCAACTTGCTGAAAAGTGTCAACAGTGTTCCTATCATCTGGATTAAGCAGTACGGCAACAATGATACAGAGTGTCTCAAACATGATTTAGACCTTGTTCATGAAAAACTGTTTATTTCTGTATTTCATGATTGCAACTTGCTGAAAAGAGTCAACAGTTTTCAAATCATCTGGATTAAGCAGTACGGCAACAATGGTTCTTACAGAGTGACTCAAACATGATTTAGACCTAGTTTTTGAAAAACTGTTTATTTCTGTATTTCATGATTGCAACTTGCTGAAAAGTGTCAACAGTGTTCCTATCAATAGGAGTAAGCTGTACAGCAAAATGGTACTTACAGAGTGACTCAAAAATGATTTAGACCTTGTTTATGAAAAACGGTTTTCTTCTGAATTTCATGATTACAACTGGTTGAAAAGTGTCAACAATGTTCCTATCATCGATTTTAAACAGTACAGCAAAATGGTACTTACATAGTGACTCAAACACGATTTAGACCTTGTTTTTGAAAAACTGTTTATTTCTGTATTTCATGATTGCATCTTGCTGAAAAGTGTCAACAGTGTTCCTATCATCTGGATTAAGCAGTACAGCAACAATGGTACTTACAGAGTGACTCAAACATGATTTAGACCTAGTTTATGAAAAACTGTTTATTTCTGTATTTCATGATTGCAACTTGCTGAAAAGTGTCAACAGTGTTCCTATCATCTGGATTAAGCAGTACGGCAACAATGATACAGAGTGTCTCAAACATGATTTAGACCTTGTTCATGAAAAACTGTTTATTTCTGTATTTCATGATTGCAACTTGCTGAAAAGAGTCAACAGTTTTCAAATCATCTTGATTAAGCAGTACGGCAACAATGGTTCTTACAGAGTGACTCAAACATGATTTAGACCTAGTTTTTGAAAAACTGTTTATTTCTGTATTTCATGATTGCAACCTCCTGAAAAGTGTCAACAGTGTTCCTATCATCTGGATTAAGCAGTATGGCAACAATGGTTCTTACAGAGTGACTCAAACATGATTTAGACCTTGTTTATGAAAAACGGTTTATTTCTGTATTTCATGATTGCAACCTCCTGAAAAGTGTCAACAGTGTTCCTATCATCTGGATTAAGCTGTACAGCAAAATGGTACTTACAGAGTGACTCAAAAATGATTTAGACCTTGTTTTTGAAAAACTGTTTATTTCTGTATTTCATGATTGCAACTTGTTGAAAAGTGTCAACAATGTTCCTATCATCGATTTTAAACAGTACAGCAAAATGGTACTTACATAGTGACTCAAACACGATTTAGACCTTGTTTTGGAAAAACTGTTTATTTCTGTATTTCATGATTGCAACTTGTTGAAAAGTGTCAACAATGTTCCTATCATCGATTTTAAACAGTACAGCAAAATGGTACTTACATAGTGACTCAAACACGATTTAGACCTTGTTTTTGAAAAACTGTTTATTTCTGTATTTCATGATTGCAACTTGCTGAAAAGTGTCAACAGTGTTCCTATCATCTGGATTAAGCAGTACGAAAAAAATGATACAGAGTGGCTCAAACATGATTTAGACCTTGTTTATGAAAAACTGTTTATTTCTGTATTTCATGATTGCAACTTGCTGAAAAGTGTCAACAGTGTTCCTATCATCTGGATTAAGCAGTACAGCAACAAT
>NC_138298.1:4942500-4960000 GCF_965601325.2 Salmo salar
TGAAGAAATGGAGAGGGTTTTAAGTTTATTGACAATAACGGAGACGGGTATGAACACGGGGAACACAACGAAGACTACACGAGAGACGGAGATGAACATTCCAGAAACGGCGGAGAACATGGGGAGCACAACGACGACAATATATGAGACGGAGATGAACACGGGGAGCACAACGAACATTCCAGAAACGGCGATGAACACGGGGAGCACAACGATGACTACACATGAGACGGAGATGAACATTCCAGAAACGGCGGAGAACACGGGGAGCACAACGAACATTCCAGAATCGGCGATGAACACGGGGAGCACAACGGACGAGGGTGTAAAGAAGAAAAGTTGGCTGGATGAAATGGACTTGGAGGAGATATCGGACTCGGATGATGGGGAAAAGTTTGAAAGAATGAGAGGAGGATACAGGAAGAGGAAAGCAGCGGAGGGGGGGGAGAGAAAGGGTGGAAGAGGAAAGAAACTGGATAAAAGGTAGAGGATAATGAAATTATATTTTATAATTTTATTATTTATTAGTATGGTAACAATAATGTCGATAAATGCGAATGGGTTGAGAACAATAGGAAAATTTAATAGAATAGTACACATAAAGAATTCTGATATTTTATGTATTCAAGAGACGCACTGGGATAATATGTGTGTTTTAGAAATTCAGAAAATATGGAGGGATTTTATTTATGTAAACAATGGTAGGGGGAATTCATGTGGGGTTGCAATTTTAATAAGGAAGGATGTAGTAGAAAATGTGAAGAAGATATATAATGATAATAATGGGAGGATTTTAATTTTAGATTTTGAATATATGAGTAGGGTTTTTAGGATTATAAATACTTATGCGCCGAATAATGAAACAGAGAGAAGGAATTTATTTTTAGAATTAGCGAAATGGTGCAAGGGAAACTGTATTTTAGTTGGGGATTTTAATGTAAAAATGGATAGATTAGATATGACAAGGGGAGCTATTTTTAGAAGTGATGTATCTAGGGGGGTTTTAAGGAAAATGATGGTTGAAAACAATTTAATTGATATATGGAGGGAGGAGAATCCGAATAAGAGAGAATTTTCTAGAAGGCAGGTGGTTTTAGGGGAATTGAAACAGACACGGATAGATTTGGTTTTAGTAAATGAAGGGTTAAGGAATTTTATGAAGGATATTAAATATATTTTTACAACTTTTAGTGATCATGCTGGGTTAACATTTTCGGTGGGGTTAGATAAGGAAAGGAAAGGGGGGGGAATATGGTGTATGAATGCAGGGTATCTAGGTGATGAGGAATACGGGAAACAACTTAAATCTTTGATAGAAGATGAAATGGAGGATAAGCAAAAAGGGAATGATAAGTGCAAGTGGTGGGAAAATGTTAAGGAAAAAATAAAAGTTTTTAGTATTAGATATGCTAGGAAGAAGAGGAGTAGGATGATAAGAGCAGAAAATTATTTAAGAACAAAATTGAATGAAGAAATGAAGAAATGTGATAGTGATCCTGATTATACTATTGAAAGGTTTTTAGATTTAAAAACAAAATTGAGCAAATGTGAAATAGAGAAGTGTAAGGGTGCAATTATTAGAAGTAGGGCAAAATATGTTTTAGAAGGGGAGAAATGTACCTCGTTTTTTCTTGGTTTAGAAAAAACTAAACAGACGAAATCATATATTAGTGAGATTGAAAATGTAAAGGGTGAAGTGGTAAATGATTATGTTGAAATATTAGAAACTGTACAGAATTTTTATAAGGATTTATTTAAGAAAGGGGAGGTGGATGAGGGGTGTGTAAAAGAGATTTTAAGTAGTGTGGATGTTCAAATTGGTGTTGAAGATAAGCAAATGTGTGATAGGAAGATAACAATGGATGAAGTGAAAGATGCAATTAAGGGTTTACAAATAAATAAAAGTCCTGGAGTAGATGGACTAATTGCAGAGTTTTATAAAATGTATGAAAGTATTTTAGCACCTATTTTATTAGAAGTATATCAATATATGGAAGACAATGATACTGTTTCAGATTCCATGGTGACAGGGCTGATATCGATTTTATATAAAAATAAGGGGAGCAAACTGAAACTAGAAAATTATAGGCCAATTAGTTTATTAAACTCAGATTATAAGATTTTAGCTAAGATACTGGCAAATAGGATGAAGATGGTTTTAAATGATATTATAGCACCTACACAAAATTATAGTGTGCCTGGAAGAGATATAGCAGATACCATAACTACACTTAGAGATGTGATAAATAAAATGAATAGTGACAAGATGGGGGGGATTGTTTTAAGTATAGATTTTAATAAAGCTTTTGACAGGGTGGAACATGATTTTATGTTTAGGGTACTGGAAAAGTATGGGTTTGGAAATGGTATAATAAGATGGATAAAATTATTATATAGAAAGGCTAAAAGTAGGGTTAAATGTAATGGGGTTTTAACAGATTCTTTTATTCTTGAGAGGTCAGTGAGACAGGGGTGCCCTTTATCAGCTTTATTGTTTGTTTTATCGGTAGAACCCTTAGCGGCATACCTTAAAAAAGATCATTTTATAAATTGTGTAGAGACTCCGCAAGGAGGTTTTAGTTTAATTCATCAATATGCAGACGATACCACAATTACAGTCAGAGATGAGGGAAGTGTTAAAAGGGTGATGGAGTGTTTTAAAGTATATGAGAAAGCCTCAGGAGCTAAAGTGAATATGGAGAAGTCAGTAATAATGTATGTTGGGAAGAATAATGAGGGGACTTTTCCTTTTAAGGTGGTAAATGATTATTTTAAGGTGTTAGGTGTGTTTTTAGGGGTGAAGGAACAAGAAGCTAGGGATCTGACATGGAGTGGGGTTATAAATAAAGTTAGGAAGGTAGTAAATATGTGGAGGGGGAGGGCTTTGAAATTAAAAGGGAAAGTAATTGTTGTAAATTCCTTTCTGATGTCAATTTTTATTCATGTCATGAACGTTTTAGATGTACCAGAATGGGTTTTATCTGAAATGAATACGATTTTAGTAGATTTTTTATGGGATGGGAAAGGAGCGAAAATTTCTTTTAAAACATTGATTGCAGGATATGAGGAGGGGGGTTTGAAGTTGGTGGATTTAAATGTAAGGAAAAAAGCAATTAGAGTTAAAATGGTACGGAAATATTTATATGGTGAACTAGATTATGGATGGAAAAGATTTTTTAAGGAGTATTTGCAGGAGGTTGGGAGGATGGGGGACAATGGTTTATTGATGTGCATGAAAAAAGAAATGTTAAGTAATATACCATTGTTTTATAGAGAAGTGTTTGAAGCTTGGGGGGAGTTTTTACCAAATATTTATTATGAGTGTACCATTTTAGACAATATTTTAAATCAGCCAATTTTCTTAAATCCCAAGATACAATATAATAATAAGATGTTGTTTTGTAAATATTTTATGAGGGCTGGGATGAGACAGATTGGGGATATTTTATACGAGGTCATTCCAGGGTTTCTTACTGTACAAGCGATTTATGATAATGTTTGTGAAGTAGAAGATGAAATAAGTAAAACTACAATAGAAAATATGTATAAGAGAATTTTAGGGTGTATTCCTGAAGAATGGGTGCTTTTAATAAATACAGAGGTGGTTGAGAGAGCTAAGGGTTTACCGGTTTTATATTATGAAAGTAATGGGGAGAAACATGTTTTATCAGGTTTGAAAGTTAAAAAGATTTATGAAAAATGTATTTTAAGAGAGATAAAAGCTCCTGCTTCAGAAAAAGTGTGGTCTAGGGTATTTGTAAATATAGATGTAAAATCAATATGGAAGAATGTCAATGTCAAATATAATACTATAGAATGTGAAGATAATGATTTTAAATTGAAACATAATAGGATTTTTACGAACGTGGTTTTACATCAAATAAATAGAGACATTAAAAGAGAATGTGATATTTGTGGTACGGAGGTGGAAAATTTTATGCACTTTTTTATTGAATGTAGTAGATTACAAGGGTTTCATGAGTTTATAAAGGGGCTTTTAGAACAACATTGGGGAGAAGATATTGTAAATGGGGTTGAGTGGAGGAGGTTGTTTCTATTTGGTATAAATGGAAAAAGCAAAGTTTTTAATATTAATTTGATGAATTTTGTTCTTAGCCATGCTAGATACGCTGTAAGACAAAGAAGGAATTTAGGACATTATGAAGGGAAAATTGTGAGTGTGGAGGTTTTATTTAAAAGTATTTTAGAGAAAGATATTGAACTAATATATAAATATGGAGGATGTAATTTTGAAAAACTGTTTGTGTGGGGGAGCACTTTTATCGAAATTGATCAAAATGGAAAACTTGCTTTTAATTATTAATTGGTTTTATTTTCTTTTCTTTTTTTGATTTTGTAAAAGGATGAATTGTTCATCCTTTTTTATTATTATTGTTTGAATATTGTAAATATTATGTGTTTTTTCATAATAAAAGATAAAAAAAAAAAAAAGGTACGCCCGATCTCGTCTGATCTCGGAAGCTAAGCAGGGTCGGGCCTGGTTAGTACTTGGATGGGAGACAGCCTGGGAATACCAGGTGCAGTAAGCATTTTGTCCACGAGGGTGTGCTCTTGCACTATTTCATCAGCAACACTGCCTTGTAGTAAGCATTTAATGATGAATTGACTAAATGTCTGTTTTATCAGACTCACTTTGACTATATATGTTGTAGCAAGAGATTGTTTCTCGCTTACGGCCATATCAGCCAGGGTACGCCCGATCTCGTCTGATCTCGGAAGCTAATCAGGGTCGGGCCTGGTTAGTACTTGGATGGGAGACTGCCTGGGAATACCAGGTGCTGTAAGCATTTTGTCCACGAGGGTGTGCTCTTGCACTATTTCATCAGCAACACTGCCTTGTAGTAAGCATTTAATGATGAATTGACTAAATGTCTGTTTTATCAGACACACTTTGACTATATATGTTGTAGCAAGAGATTGTTTCTCGCTTACGGCCATACCAGCCTGGGGGCGCTAATCCTTGATTGGAGAAGTGACGACAGGTGCGAGTAATTGAGCTGTGAGTGTTTGCTTGAGAGTGTTTGCTCGAGAGCTATTTTCGTTTCTTTTTTGGATTTTGCAATATAATTTATTGTTTTTTCATTTGGATAGTTTTTAGTTTTGTTTAGTTTTCCCCCCCTGCAGTTTTGCTGCCTGGGGGAGGTTTTTTCGCTCTCATTTTTGATTTACAATGACGGACAACATGGCAACGACAAACGGAACGGACAAGGACAACGAAAATGCGCAACGGAAGGAAAACGAAAAAGGAGGAATGAAATATGGCAAAGAATACACGGTGGCAATTGAGTTGGTGGGAGAAGAAAAGGTGACGACGATGGAATTACTACGAGCAATTAAGGAGACGTGTGGAGAGGTGGTGGGATGCCGAATGAAAGGAGATAAGAAATATGAAATTACGATGAGAAACGGAAAAGGTAAAGAACGGCTAATGGACGGTATACGGATAAAGGACAACAAGATACTGGCGAGAGATGTGAATATTAATGAATTGGTGGTGTCTTTTATGAATCTACCGGTATATATAGAAGATAAAGTGATACTGGACAAGTTGAGAAGCTGGGGAGTAACGGCCGTATCGGAGATAAGGAGGAGAGTTTGGCCTGGAACGGAGGTGGTTGACGGAACAAGGTTCTGTAAAGTTAAATTTACGGAAAAAGTCACATCATTGCCATATTCCACAAAAATTGAGACGCTGGAGGGAGCTGAATACTTCAGGGTGATCCATGACAAGCAGGTCAGAGTTTGTCGATTGTGCATACAACCGGGGCACATAGTTAAAGATTGCCCTGAATTCAAGTGTTTCAAGTGCGGCAATCAAGGCCATTATGCGAGAGAGTGTGTCGGAGAGAAGGAAAGGAATGTTTGTGGAAGATGCAGAAAGAGATTGGCGGAGTGCAACTGTGGAGAAGTTATGACGGGAGAGGGGAGTCAAGTACTATTCGAGGAAGCAGTTGTATCGTCGCAAGAAGGAGAAGAAGATGGAGGAGAGGATGTGGTGGAAGGTGGAGAGACGGAGGAAGGAAGAAGGGAGAAGAAGGAAGACCAGAAGATTAATGAAATTGGGAGCAGTATGGATTCGGAAATAAGAAGATGGAGTTTTCAGGAGGAGAGGGGAAGTGGACTGGGGGGAAGCACGGGGGACTCACGGGTTTTGGGGGAAAGCACAGCACAAACAAGTACCTCGGGGGGTGAAGAAATGGAGAGGGTTTTAAGTTTATTGACAATAACGGAGACGGGTATGAACACGGGGAACACAACGAAGACTACACGAGAGACGGAGATGAACATTCCAGAAACGGCGGAGAACATGGGGAGCACAACGACGACAATATATGAGACGGAGATGAACACGGGGAGCACAACGAACATTCCAGAAACGGCGATGAACACGGGGAGCACAACGATGACTACACATGAGACGGAGATGAACATTCCAGAAACGGCGGAGAACACGGGGAGCACAACGAACATTCCAGAATCGGCGATGAACACGGGGAGCACAACGGACGAGGGTGTAAAGAAGAAAAGTTGGCTGGATGAAATGGACTTGGAGGAGATATCGGACTCGGATGATGGGGAAAAGTTTGAAAGAATGAGAGGAGGATACAGGAAGAGGAAAGCAGCGGAGGGGGGGGAGAGAAAGGGTGGAAGAGGAAAGAAACTGGATAAAAGGTAGAGGATAATGAAATTATATTTTATAATTTTATTATTTATTAGTATGGTAACAATAATGTCGATAAATGCGAATGGGTTGAGAACAATAGGAAAATTTAATAGAATAGTACACATAAAGAATTCTGATATTTTATGTATTCAAGAGACGCACTGGGATAATATGTGTGTTTTAGAAATTCAGAAAATATGGAGGGATTTTATTTATGTAAACAATGGTAGGGGGAATTCATGTGGGGTTGCAATTTTAATAAGGAAGGATGTAGTAGAAAATGTGAAGAAGATATATAATGATAATAATGGGAGGATTTTAATTTTAGATTTTGAATATATGAGTAGGGTTTTTAGGATTATAAATACTTATGCGCCGAATAATGAAACAGAGAGAAGGAATTTATTTTTAGAATTAGCGAAATGGTGCAAGGGAAACTGTATTTTAGTTGGGGATTTTAATGTAAAAATGGATAGATTAGATATGACAAGGGGAGCTATTTTTAGAAGTGATGTATCTAGGGGGGTTTTAAGGAAAATGATGGTTGAAAACAATTTAATTGATATATGGAGGGAGGAGAATCCGAATAAGAGAGAATTTTCTAGAAGGCAGGTGGTTTTAGGGGAATTGAAACAGACACGGATAGATTTGGTTTTAGTAAATGAAGGGTTAAGGAATTTTATGAAGGATATTAAATATATTTTTACAACTTTTAGTGATCATGCTGGGTTAACATTTTCGGTGGGGTTAGATAAGGAAAGGAAAGGGGGGGGAATATGGTGTATGAATGCAGGGTATCTAGGTGATGAGGAATACGGGAAACAACTTAAATCTTTGATAGAAGATGAAATGGAGGATAAGCAAAAAGGGAATGATAAGTGCAAGTGGTGGGAAAATGTTAAGGAAAAAATAAAAGTTTTTAGTATTAGATATGCTAGGAAGAAGAGGAGTAGGATGATAAGAGCAGAAAATTATTTAAGAACAAAATTGAATGAAGAAATGAAGAAATGTGATAGTGATCCTGATTATACTATTGAAAGGTTTTTAGATTTAAAAACAAAATTGAGCAAATGTGAAATAGAGAAGTGTAAGGGTGCAATTATTAGAAGTAGGGCAAAATATGTTTTAGAAGGGGAGAAATGTACCTCGTTTTTTCTTGGTTTAGAAAAAACTAAACAGACGAAATCATATATTAGTGAGATTGAAAATGTAAAGGGTGAAGTGGTAAATGATTATGTTGAAATATTAGAAACTGTACAGAATTTTTATAAGGATTTATTTAAGAAAGGGGAGGTGGATGAGGGGTGTGTAAAAGAGATTTTAAGTAGTGTGGATGTTCAAATTGGTGTTGAAGATAAGCAAATGTGTGATAGGAAGATAACAATGGATGAAGTGAAAGATGCAATTAAGGGTTTACAAATAAATAAAAGTCCTGGAGTAGATGGACTAATTGCAGAGTTTTATAAAATGTATGAAAGTATTTTAGCACCTATTTTATTAGAAGTATATCAATATATGGAAGACAATGATACTGTTTCAGATTCCATGGTGACAGGGCTGATATCGATTTTATATAAAAATAAGGGGAGCAAACTGAAACTAGAAAATTATAGGCCAATTAGTTTATTAAACTCAGATTATAAGATTTTAGCTAAGATACTGGCAAATAGGATGAAGATGGTTTTAAATGATATTATAGCACCTACACAAAATTATAGTGTGCCTGGAAGAGATATAGCAGATACCATAACTACACTTAGAGATGTGATAAATAAAATGAATAGTGACAAGATGGGGGGGATTGTTTTAAGTATAGATTTTAATAAAGCTTTTGACAGGGTGGAACATGATTTTATGTTTAGGGTACTGGAAAAGTATGGGTTTGGAAATGGTATAATAAGATGGATAAAATTATTATATAGAAAGGCTAAAAGTAGGGTTAAATGTAATGGGGTTTTAACAGATTCTTTTATTCTTGAGAGGTCAGTGAGACAGGGGTGCCCTTTATCAGCTTTATTGTTTGTTTTATCGGTAGAACCCTTAGCGGCATACCTTAAAAAAGATCATTTTATAAATTGTGTAGAGACTCCGCAAGGAGGTTTTAGTTTAATTCATCAATATGCAGACGATACCACAATTACAGTCAGAGATGAGGGAAGTGTTAAAAGGGTGATGGAGTGTTTTAAAGTATATGAGAAAGCCTCAGGAGCTAAAGTGAATATGGAGAAGTCAGTAATAATGTATGTTGGGAAGAATAATGAGGGGACTTTTCCTTTTAAGGTGGTAAATGATTATTTTAAGGTGTTAGGTGTGTTTTTAGGGGTGAAGGAACAAGAAGCTAGGGATCTGACATGGAGTGGGGTTATAAATAAAGTTAGGAAGGTAGTAAATATGTGGAGGGGGAGGGCTTTGAAATTAAAAGGGAAAGTAATTGTTGTAAATTCCTTTCTGATGTCAATTTTTATTCATGTCATGAACGTTTTAGATGTACCAGAATGGGTTTTATCTGAAATGAATACGATTTTAGTAGATTTTTTATGGGATGGGAAAGGAGCGAAAATTTCTTTTAAAACATTGATTGCAGGATATGAGGAGGGGGGTTTGAAGTTGGTGGATTTAAATGTAAGGAAAAAAGCAATTAGAGTTAAAATGGTACGGAAATATTTATATGGTGAACTAGATTATGGATGGAAAAGATTTTTTAAGGAGTATTTGCAGGAGGTTGGGAGGATGGGGGACAATGGTTTATTGATGTGCATGAAAAAAGAAATGTTAAGTAATATACCATTGTTTTATAGAGAAGTGTTTGAAGCTTGGGGGGAGTTTTTACCAAATATTTATTATGAGTGTACCATTTTAGACAATATTTTAAATCAGCCAATTTTCTTAAATCCCAAGATACAATATAATAATAAGATGTTGTTTTGTAAATATTTTATGAGGGCTGGGATGAGACAGATTGGGGATATTTTATACGAGGTCATTCCAGGGTTTCTTACTGTACAAGCGATTTATGATAATGTTTGTGAAGTAGAAGATGAAATAAGTAAAACTACAATAGAAAATATGTATAAGAGAATTTTAGGGTGTATTCCTGAAGAATGGGTGCTTTTAATAAATACAGAGGTGGTTGAGAGAGCTAAGGGTTTACCGGTTTTATATTATGAAAGTAATGGGGAGAAACATGTTTTATCAGGTTTGAAAGTTAAAAAGATTTATGAAAAATGTATTTTAAGAGAGATAAAAGCTCCTGCTTCAGAAAAAGTGTGGTCTAGGGTATTTGTAAATATAGATGTAAAATCAATATGGAAGAATGTCAATGTCAAATATAATACTATAGAATGTGAAGATAATGATTTTAAATTGAAACATAATAGGATTTTTACGAACGTGGTTTTACATCAAATAAATAGAGACATTAAAAGAGAATGTGATATTTGTGGTACGGAGGTGGAAAATTTTATGCACTTTTTTATTGAATGTAGTAGATTACAAGGGTTTCATGAGTTTATAAAGGGGCTTTTAGAACAACATTGGGGAGAAGATATTGTAAATGGGGTTGAGTGGAGGAGGTTGTTTCTATTTGGTATAAATGGAAAAAGCAAAGTTTTTAATATTAATTTGATGAATTTTGTTCTTAGCCATGCTAGATACGCTGTAAGACAAAGAAGGAATTTAGGACATTATGAAGGGAAAATTGTGAGTGTGGAGGTTTTATTTAAAAGTATTTTAGAGAAAGATATTGAACTAATATATAAATATGGAGGATGTAATTTTGAAAAACTGTTTGTGTGGGGGAGCACTTTTATCGAAATTGATCAAAATGGAAAACTTGCTTTTAATTATTAATTGGTTTTATTTTCTTTTCTTTTTTTGATTTTGTAAAAGGATGAATTGTTCATCCTTTTTTATTATTATTGTTTGAATATTGTAAATATTATGTGTTTTTTCATAATAAAAGATAAAAAAAAAAAAAAGGTACGCCCGATCTCGTCTGATCTCGGAAGCTAAGCAGGGTCGGGCCTGGTTAGTACTTGGATGGGAGACAGCCTGGGAATACCAGGTGCAGTAAGCATTTTGTCCACGAGGGTGTGCTCTTGCACTATTTCATCAGCAACACTGCCTTGTAGTAAGCATTTAATGATGAATTGACTAAATGTCTGTTTTATCAGACTCACTTTGACTATATATGTTGTAGCAAGAGATTGTTTCTCGCTTACGGCCATATCAGCCAGGGTACGCCCGATCTCGTCTGATCTCGGAAGCTAATCAGGGTCGGGCCTGGTTAGTACTTGGATGGGAGACTGCCTGGGAATACCAGGTGCTGTAAGCATTTTGTCCACGAGGGTGTGCTCTTGCACTATTTCATCAGCAACACTGCCTTGTAGTAAGCATTTAATGATGAATTGACTAAATGTCTGTTTTATCAGACACACTTTGACTATATATGTTGTAGCAAGAGATTGTTTCTCGCTTACGGCCATACCAGCCTGGGGGCGCTAATCCTTGATTGGAGAAGTGACGACAGGTGCGAGTAATTGAGCTGTGAGTGTTTGCTTGAGAGTGTTTGCTCGAGAGCTATTTTCGTTTCTTTTTTGGATTTTGCAATATAATTTATTGTTTTTTCATTTGGATAGTTTTTAGTTTTGTTTAGTTTTCCCCCCCTGCAGTTTTGCTGCCTGGGGGAGGTTTTTTCGCTCTCATTTTTGATTTACAATGACGGACAACATGGCAACGACAAACGGAACGGACAAGGACAACGAAAATGCGCAACGGAAGGAAAACGAAAAAGGAGGAATGAAATATGGCAAAGAATACACGGTGGCAATTGAGTTGGTGGGAGAAGAAAAGGTGACGACGATGGAATTACTACGAGCAATTAAGGAGACGTGTGGAGAGGTGGTGGGATGCCGAATGAAAGGAGATAAGAAATATGAAATTACGATGAGAAACGGAAAAGGTAAAGAACGGCTAATGGACGGTATACGGATAAAGGACAACAAGATACTGGCGAGAGATGTGAATATTAATGAATTGGTGGTGTCTTTTATGAATCTACCGGTATATATAGAAGATAAAGTGATACTGGACAAGTTGAGAAGCTGGGGAGTAACGGCCGTATCGGAGATAAGGAGGAGAGTTTGGCCTGGAACGGAGGTGGTTGACGGAACAAGGTTCTGTAAAGTTAAATTTACGGAAAAAGTCACATCATTGCCATATTCCACAAAAATTGAGACGCTGGAGGGAGCTGAATACTTCAGGGTGATCCATGACAAGCAGGTCAGAGTTTGTCGATTGTGCATACAACCGGGGCACATAGTTAAAGATTGCCCTGAATTCAAGTGTTTCAAGTGCGGCAATCAAGGCCATTATGCGAGAGAGTGTGTCGGAGAGAAGGAAAGGAATGTTTGTGGAAGATGCAGAAAGAGATTGGCGGAGTGCAACTGTGGAGAAGTTATGACGGGAGAGGGGAGTCAAGTACTATTCGAGGAAGCAGTTGTATCGTCGCAAGAAGGAGAAGAAGATGGAGGAGAGGATGTGGTGGAAGGTGGAGAGACGGAGGAAGGAAGAAGGGAGAAGAAGGAAGACCAGAAGATTAATGAAATTGGGAGCAGTATGGATTCGGAAATAAGAAGATGGAGTTTTCAGGAGGAGAGGGGAAGTGGACTGGGGGGAAGCACGGGGGACTCACGGGTTTTGGGGGAAAGCACAGCACAAACAAGTACCTCGGGGGGTGAAGAAATGGAGAGGGTTTTAAGTTTATTGACAATAACGGAGACGGGTATGAACACGGGGAACACAACGAAGACTACACGAGAGACGGAGATGAACATTCCAGAAACGGCGGAGAACATGGGGAGCACAACGACGACAATATATGAGACGGAGATGAACACGGGGAGCACAACGAACATTCCAGAAACGGCGATGAACACGGGGAGCACAACGATGACTACACATGAGACGGAGATGAACATTCCAGAAACGGCGGAGAACACGGGGAGCACAACGAACATTCCAGAATCGGCGATGAACACGGGGAGCACAACGGACGAGGGTGTAAAGAAGAAAAGTTGGCTGGATGAAATGGACTTGGAGGAGATATCGGACTCGGATGATGGGGAAAAGTTTGAAAGAATGAGAGGAGGATACAGGAAGAGGAAAGCAGCGGAGGGGGGGGAGAGAAAGGGTGGAAGAGGAAAGAAACTGGATAAAAGGTAGAGGATAATGAAATTATATTTTATAATTTTATTATTTATTAGTATGGTAACAATAATGTCGATAAATGCGAATGGGTTGAGAACAATAGGAAAATTTAATAGAATAGTACACATAAAGAATTCTGATATTTTATGTATTCAAGAGACGCACTGGGATAATATGTGTGTTTTAGAAATTCAGAAAATATGGAGGGATTTTATTTATGTAAACAATGGTAGGGGGAATTCATGTGGGGTTGCAATTTTAATAAGGAAGGATGTAGTAGAAAATGTGAAGAAGATATATAATGATAATAATGGGAGGATTTTAATTTTAGATTTTGAATATATGAGTAGGGTTTTTAGGATTATAAATACTTATGCGCCGAATAATGAAACAGAGAGAAGGAATTTATTTTTAGAATTAGCGAAATGGTGCAAGGGAAACTGTATTTTAGTTGGGGATTTTAATGTAAAAATGGATAGATTAGATATGACAAGGGGAGCTATTTTTAGAAGTGATGTATCTAGGGGGGTTTTAAGGAAAATGATGGTTGAAAACAATTTAATTGATATATGGAGGGAGGAGAATCCGAATAAGAGAGAATTTTCTAGAAGGCAGGTGGTTTTAGGGGAATTGAAACAGACACGGATAGATTTGGTTTTAGTAAATGAAGGGTTAAGGAATTTTATGAAGGATATTAAATATATTTTTACAACTTTTAGTGATCATGCTGGGTTAACATTTTCGGTGGGGTTAGATAAGGAAAGGAAAGGGGGGGGAATATGGTGTATGAATGCAGGGTATCTAGGTGATGAGGAATACGGGAAACAACTTAAATCTTTGATAGAAGATGAAATGGAGGATAAGCAAAAAGGGAATGATAAGTGCAAGTGGTGGGAAAATGTTAAGGAAAAAATAAAAGTTTTTAGTATTAGATATGCTAGGAAGAAGAGGAGTAGGATGATAAGAGCAGAAAATTATTTAAGAACAAAATTGAATGAAGAAATGAAGAAATGTGATAGTGATCCTGATTATACTATTGAAAGGTTTTTAGATTTAAAAACAAAATTGAGCAAATGTGAAATAGAGAAGTGTAAGGGTGCAATTATTAGAAGTAGGGCAAAATATGTTTTAGAAGGGGAGAAATGTACCTCGTTTTTTCTTGGTTTAGAAAAAACTAAACAGACGAAATCATATATTAGTGAGATTGAAAATGTAAAGGGTGAAGTGGTAAATGATTATGTTGAAATATTAGAAACTGTACAGAATTTTTATAAGGATTTATTTAAGAAAGGGGAGGTGGATGAGGGGTGTGTAAAAGAGATTTTAAGTAGTGTGGATGTTCAAATTGGTGTTGAAGATAAGCAAATGTGTGATAGGAAGATAACAATGGATGAAGTGAAAGATGCAATTAAGGGTTTACAAATAAATAAAAGTCCTGGAGTAGATGGACTAATTGCAGAGTTTTATAAAATGTATGAAAGTATTTTAGCACCTATTTTATTAGAAGTATATCAATATATGGAAGACAATGATACTGTTTCAGATTCCATGGTGACAGGGCTGATATCGATTTTATATAAAAATAAGGGGAGCAAACTGAAACTAGAAAATTATAGGCCAATTAGTTTATTAAACTCAGATTATAAGATTTTAGCTAAGATACTGGCAAATAGGATGAAGATGGTTTTAAATGATATTATAGCACCTACACAAAATTATAGTGTGCCTGGAAGAGATATAGCAGATACCATAACTACACTTAGAGATGTGATAAATAAAATGAATAGTGACAAGATGGGGGGGATTGTTTTAAGTATAGATTTTAATAAAGCTTTTGACAGGGTGGAACATGATTTTATGTTTAGGGTACTGGAAAAGTATGGGTTTGGAAATGGTATAATAAGATGGATAAAATTATTATATAGAAAGGCTAAAAGTAGGGTTAAATGTAATGGGGTTTTAACAGATTCTTTTATTCTTGAGAGGTCAGTGAGACAGGGGTGCCCTTTATCAGCTTTATTGTTTGTTTTATCGGTAGAACCCTTAGCGGCATACCTTAAAAAAGATCATTTTATAAATTGTGTAGAGACTCCGCAAGGAGGTTTTAGTTTAATTCATCAATATGCAGACGATACCACAATTACAGTCAGAGATGAGGGAAGTGTTAAAAGGGTGATGGAGTGTTTTAAAGTATATGAGAAAGCCTCAGGAGCTAAAGTGAATATGGAGAAGTCAGTAATAATGTATGTTGGGAAGAATAATGAGGGGACTTTTCCTTTTAAGGTGGTAAATGATTATTTTAAGGTGTTAGGTGTGTTTTTAGGGGTGAAGGAACAAGAAGCTAGGGATCTGACATGGAGTGGGGTTATAAATAAAGTTAGGAAGGTAGTAAATATGTGGAGGGGGAGGGCTTTGAAATTAAAAGGGAAAGTAATTGTTGTAAATTCCTTTCTGATGTCAATTTTTATTCATGTCATGAACGTTTTAGATGTACCAGAATGGGTTTTATCTGAAATGAATACGATTTTAGTAGATTTTTTATGGGATGGGAAAGGAGCGAAAATTTCTTTTAAAACATTGATTGCAGGATATGAGGAGGGGGGTTTGAAGTTGGTGGATTTAAATGTAAGGAAAAAAGCAATTAGAGTTAAAATGGTACGGAAATATTTATATGGTGAACTAGATTATGGATGGAAAAGATTTTTTAAGGAGTATTTGCAGGAGGTTGGGAGGATGGGGGACAATGGTTTATTGATGTGCATGAAAAAAGAAATGTTAAGTAATATACCATTGTTTTATAGAGAAGTGTTTGAAGCTTGGGGGGAGTTTTTACCAAATATTTATTATGAGTGTACCATTTTAGACAATATTTTAAATCAGCCAATTTTCTTAAATCCCAAGATACAATATAATAATAAGATGTTGTTTTGTAAATATTTTATGAGGGCTGGGATGAGACAGATTGGGGATATTTTATACGAGGTCATTCCAGGGTTTCTTACTGTACAAGCGATTTATGATAATGTTTGTGAAGTAGAAGATGAAATAAGTAAAACTACAATAGAAAATATGTATAAGAGAATTTTAGGGTGTATTCCTGAAGAATGGGTGCTTTTAATAAATACAGAGGTGGTTGAGAGAGCTAAGGGTTTACCGGTTTTATATTATGAAAGTAATGGGGAGAAACATGTTTTATCAGGTTTGAAAGTTAAAAAGATTTATGAAAAATGTATTTTAAGAGAGATAAAAGCTCCTGCTTCAGAAAAAGTGTGGTCTAGGGTATTTGTAAATATAGATGTAAAATCAATATGGAAGAATGTCAATGTCAAATATAATACTATAGAATGTGAAGATAATGATTTTAAATTGAAACATAATAGGATTTTTACGAACGTGGTTTTACATCAAATAAATAGAGACATTAAAAGAGAATGTGATATTTGTGGTACGGAGGTGGAAAATTTTATGCACTTTTTTATTGAATGTAGTAGATTACAAGGGTTTCATGAGTTTATAAAGGGGCTTTTAGAACAACATTGGGGAGAAGATATTGTAAATGGGGTTGAGTGGAGGAGGTTGTTTCTATTTGGTATAAATGGAAAAAGCAAAGTTTTTAATATTAATTTGATGAATTTTGTTCTTAGCCATGCTAGATACGCTGTAAGACAAAGAAGGAATTTAGGACATTATGAAGGGAAAATTGTGAGTGTGGAGGTTTTATTTAAAAGTATTTTAGAGAAAGATATTGAACTAATATATAAATATGGAGGATGTAATTTTGAAAAACTGTTTGTGTGGGGGAGCACTTTTATCGAAATTGATCAAAATGGAAAACTTGCTTTTAATTATTAATTGGTTTTATTTTCTTTTCTTTTTTTGATTTTGTAAAAGGATGAATTGTTCATCCTTTTTTATTATTATTGTTTGAATATTGTAAATATTATGTGTTTTTTCATAATAAAAGATAAAAAAAAAAAAAAGGTACGCCCGATCTCGTCTGATCTCGGAAGCTAAGCAGGGTCGGGCCTGGTTAGTACTTGGATGGGAGACAGCCTGGGAATACCAGGTGCAGTAAGCATTTTGTCCACGAGGGTGTGCTCTTGCACTATTTCATCAGCAACACTGCCTTGTAGTAAGCATTTAATGATGAATTGACTAAATGTCTGTTTTATCAGACTCACTTTGACTATATATGTTGTAGCAAGAGATTGTTTCTCGCTTACGGCCATATCAGCCAGGGTACGCCCGATCTCGTCTGATCTCGGAAGCTAATCAGGGTCGGGCCTGGTTAGTACTTGGATGGGAGACCGCCTGGGAATACCAGGTGCTGTAAGCATTTTGTCCACGAGGGTGTGCTCTTGCACTATTTCATCAGCAACACTGCCTTGTAGTAAGCATTTAATGATGAATTGACTAAATGTCTGTTTTATCAGACACACTTTGACTATATATGTTGTAGCAAGAGATTGTTTCTCGCTTACGGCCATATCAGCCTGGGTACGCCCGATCTCGTCTGATCTCGGAAGCTAAGCAGGGTCGGGCCTGGTTAGTACTTGGATGGGAGACCGCCTGGGAATACCAGGTGCTGTAAGCATTTTGTCCACGAGG
>NC_138298.1:4965000-4995000 GCF_965601325.2 Salmo salar
AGCTTGTGTGTGCTTTGTGCTCCTTTGCCCTGTTCAAATGATGAAAGGAAATAAAGTTTGTATTTTATCCAACTACCTGTGCTAAAAAGTGATGGGAACAGTGTTTGTAATTTCTTCTACTTTTTCAGTGACACAAAGTTCAAGCTGCTTATCTAATTGGTGAAAATGCAATGTCTGTTTATCACACTCACTTTGACTATATATGTTGTAGCAAGAGATTGTTTCTCGCTTACGGCCATACCAGCCTGGGTACGCCCGATCTCGTCTGATCTCGGAAGCTAAGCCGGGTCGGGCCTGGTTAGTACTTGGATGGGAGACCGCCTGGGAATACCAGGTGCTGTAAGCATTTTGTCCACGAGGGTGTGCTCTTGCACTATTTCATCAGCAACACTGCCTTGTATTAAGCATTTAATGATGAATTGACTAAATGTCTGTTTTATCAGACTCACTTTGACAATATATGTTGTAGCAAGAGATTGTTTCTCGCTTACGGCCATACCAGCCTGGGTACGCCCGATCTCGTCTGATCTCGGAAGCTAAGCCGGGTCGGGCCTGGTTAGTACTTGGATGGGAGACCGCCTGGGAATACCAGGTGCTGTAAGCATTTTGTCCACGAGGGTGTGCTCTTGCACTATTTCATCAGCAACACTGCCTTGTAGTGAGCATTTAATGATGAATTGACTAAATGCAGCTTCCTGCCTTTTTAATAGGATCAAATTTCCTTGTGTTTTCAATTAGCATCTGCCTTGTATTTATAAGACAAAGAAGAATATTGTTGCTGAATGCAGCTTGTGTGTGCTTTGTGCTCCTTTGCCCTGTTCAAATGATGAAAGGAAATAAAGTTTGTATTTTATCCAACTACCTGTGCTAAAAAGTGATGGGAACAGTGTTTGTAATTTCTTCTACTTTTTCAGTGACACAAAGTTCAAGCTGCTTATCTAATTGGTGAAAATGCAATGTCTGTTTATCACACTCACTTTGACTATATATGTTGTGGCAAGAGATTGTTTCTCGCTTACGGCCATACCAGCCTGGGTACGCCCGATCTCGTCTGATCTCGGAAGCTAAGCATGGTCGGGCCTGGTTAGTACTTGGATGGGAGACCGCCTGGGAATACCAGGTGCTGTAAGCATTTTCTCCTCTTGCACTATTTCATCAGCAACACTGCCTTGTAGTGAGCATTTAATGATGAATTGACTAAATGCAGCTTCCTGCCTTTTTAATAGGATCAAATTTCCTTGTGTTTTCAATTAGCATCTGCCTTGTATTTATAAGACAAACAAGAATATTGTTGCTGAATGCAGCTTGTGTGTGCTTTGTGCTCCTTTGCCCTGTTCAAATGATGAAAGGAAATAAAGTTTGTATTTTATCCAACTACCTGTGCTAAAAAGTGATGGGAACAGTGTTTGTAATTTCTTCTACTTTTTCAGTGACACAAAGTTCAAGCTGCTTATCTAATTGGTGAAAATGCAATGTCTGTTTATCACACTCACTTTGACTATATATGTTGTAGCAAGAGATTGTTTCTCGCTTACGGCCATACCAGCCTGGGTACTCCCGATCTCGTCTGATCTCGGAAGCTAAGCCGGGTCGGGCCTGGTTAGTACTTGGATGGGAGACCGCCTGGGAATACCAGGTGCTGTAAGCATTTTGTCCACGAGGGTGTGCTCTTGCACTATTTCATCAGCAACACTGCCTTGTATTAAGCATTTAATGATGAATTGACTAAATGTCTGTTTTATCAGACTCACTTTGACTATATATGTTGTAGCAAGAGATTGTTTCTCGCTTACGGCCATACCAGCCTGGGTACGCCCGATCTCGTCTGATCTCGGAAGCTAAGCCGGGTCGGGCCTGGTTAGTACTTGGATGGGAGACCGCCTGGGAATACCAGGTGCTGTAAGCATTTTGTCCACGAGGGTGTGCTCTTGCACTATTTCATCAGCAACACTGCCTTGTAGTGAGCATTTAATGATGAATTGACTAAATGCAGCTTCCTGCCTTTTTAATAGGATCAAATTTCCTTGTGTTTTCGATTAGCATCTGCCTTGTATTTATAAGACAAACAAGAATATTGTTGCTGAATGCAGCTTGTGTGTGCTTTGTGCTCCTTTGCCCTGTTCAAATGATGAAAGGAAATAAAGTTTGTATTTTATCCAACTACCTGTGCTAAAAAGTGATGGGAACAGTGTTTGTAATTTCTTCTACTTTTTCAGTGACACAAAGTTCAAGCTGCTTATCTAATTGGTGAAAATGCAATGTCTGTTTATCACACTCACTTTGACTATATATGTTGTAGCAAGAGACTGTTTCTCGCTTACGGCCATACCAGCCTGGGGGCGCTAATCCTTGATTGGGGAAGTGACGACAGGTGCGAGTAATTGAGCTGTGAGTGTTTGCTTGAGAGTGTTTGCTCGAGAGCTATTTTCGTTTCTTTTTTGGTTTTTGCAATATAATTTATTGTTTTTTTATTTGGATAGTTTTTAGTTTTGTTTAGTTTTCCCCCCCTGCAGTTTTGCTGCCTGGGGGAGGTTTTTTCGCTTTCATTTTTGATTTACAATGACGGACAACATGGCAACGACAAACGGAACGGACAAAGACAACGAAAATGCGCAACGGAAGGAAAACGAAAAAGGATGAATGAAATATGGCAAAGAATACACGGTGGCAATTGAGTTGGTGGGAGAAGAAAAGATGACGACGATGGAATTACTGCGAGCAATTAAGGAGATGTGTGGAGAGGTGGTGGGATGCCGAATGAAAGGCGAGAAGAAGTATGAAATTACGATGAAAAACGGAAAAGGTAAAGAACGGCTAATGGACGGTTTAAGGATAAAGGACACCAGGATTATGGCGAGAGATGTGAATGTAAATGAATTGGTGGTGTCTTTTATGAATCTCCCGGTATACATCGAAGACAAAGTTATACTGGACAAGCTGAGTAGCTGGGGAGTAACGGCCGTCTCGGAGATAAGGAGGAGAGTTTGGCCTGGAACGGAGGTGGTTGACGGAACACGGTTTTGTAAAGTTAAATTTACGGAAAAAGTAAAATCATTGCCATATTCCACAAAAATTGAGACGCTGGAAGGAGCTGAATACTTCAGGGTGATCCATGACAAGCAGGTCAGAGTTTGTCGATTGTGCATACAACCTGGGCACATAGTTAAAGATTGCCCTGAATTCAAGTGTTTCAAGTGCGGCAATCAAGGCCATTATGCGAGAGAGTGTGTCGGAGAGAAGGAAAGGAATGTTTGTGGAAGATGCAGAAAGAGATTGGCGGAGTGCAACTGTGGAGAAGTTATGACTGAAGAGGGGAGTCAAGTACTATTCGAGGAAGCAGTTGTATCATCGCAAGAAGGAGAAGAAGATGGAGGAGAGGACGTGGTGGAAGGTGGAGAGACGGAGGAAGGAAGAAGGGAGAAGAAAGAAGACCAGAAGATTAACGAAATTGGGAGCAGTATGGATTCGGAAATAAGAAGGTGGAGTTTTCAGGAGGAGAGGGGAAGTGGATTGGGGGGAAGCACGGGGGACTCACGGGTTTTGGGGGAAAGCACAGCACAAACAAGTACCTCGGGGGGTGAAGAAATGGAGAGGGTCTTAAGTTTAATGACAATAACAGAGACGGGTATGAACACGGGGAGCACAACGACTACTACACGTGAGACGGAGATGAACATTCCAGAAACGGCGGAGAACACGGGGAGCACAACGAACATTCCAGAATCTGCGATGAACACGGGGAGCACAACGAGCATTCCAGAATCGGCGATGAACACGGGGAGCACAACGGATGAGGGTGTAAAGAAGAAAAGTTGGCTGGATGAAATGGACTTGGAGGAGATATCGGACTCGGATGATGGGGAAAAATTTGAAAGAATGAGAGGAGGATACAGGAAGAGGAAAGCAGCGGAGGGGGGGGAGAGAAAGGGTGGAAGAGGAAAGAAACTGGATAAAAGGTAGAGGATAATGAAATTATATTTTATAATTTTATTATTTATTAGTATGGTAACAATAATGTCGATAAATGCGAATGGGTTGAGAACAATAGGAAAATTTAATAGAATAGTACACATAAAGAATTCTGATATTTTATGTATTCAAGAGACGCACTGGGATAATATGTGTGTTTTAGAAATTCAGAAAATATGGAGGGATTTTATTTATGTAAACAATGGTAGGGGGAATTCATGTGGGGTTGCAATTTTAATAAGGAAGGATGTAGTAGAAAATGTGAAGAAGATATATAATGATAATAATGGGAGGATTTTAATTTTAGATTTTGAATATATGAGTAGGGTTTTTAGGATTATAAATATTTATGCGCCGAATAATGAAATAGAGAGAAGGAATTTATTTTTAGAATAAGCGAAATGGTGCAAGGGAAACTGTATTTTAGTTGGGGATTTTAATGTAAAAATGGATAGACTAGATATGACAAGGGGAGCTATTTTTAGAAGTGACGTATCTAGGGGGGTTTTAAGGAAGATGATGGTTGAAAACAATTTAATTGATATATGGAGGGAGGAGAATCCGAATAAGAGAGAATTTTCTAGAAGGCAGGTGGTTTTAGGGGAATTGAAACAGACACGGATAGATTTGGTTTTAGTAAATGAAGGGTTAAGGAATTTTATGAAGGATATTAAATATATTTTTACAACTTTTAGTGATCATGCTGGGTTAACATTTTCGGTGGGGTTAGATAAGGAAAGGAAAGGGGGGGGAATATGGTGTATGAATGCAGGGTATCTAGGTGATGAGGAATACGGGAAACAACTTAAATCTTTGATAGAACATGAAATGGAGGATAAGCAAAAAGGGAATGATAAGTGCAAGTGGTGGGAAAATGTTAAAGAAAAAATAAAAGTTTTTAGTATTAGATATGCAAGGAAGCAGAGGAGTAGGATGACAAGAGCAGAAAATTATTTAAGAACAAAATTGAATGAAGAAATGAAGAAATGTGATAGTGATCCTGATTATACTATTGAAAAGTTTTTAGATTTAAAAGAAAAATTGAGCAAATGTGAAATAGATAAGTGTAAGGGTGCAATTATAAGAAGTAGGGCAAAATATGTTTTAGAAGGGGAGAAATGTACGTCGTTTTTTCTTGGTTTAGAGAAAACTAAACAGATGAAATCATATATTAGTGAGATTGAAAATGTAAAGGGTGAAGTGGTAATTGATTATGTGGAGATATTAGAAACGGTACAGAATTTTTATAAGGATTTATTTAAGAAAGGGGAGGTGGATGAGGGGTGTGTAAAAGAGATTTTAAGTAGTGTGGATGTGCAAATTGGTGTTGAGGATAAGCAAATGTGTGATAGGGAGATAACAATGGATGAAGTGAAAGATGCAATTAAGGGTTTACAAATAAATAAAAGTCCTGGAGTGGATGGACTAATTGCAGAGTTTTATAAAATGTATGAAAGTATTTTAGCACCTATTTTATTAGAAGTATATCAATATATGGAAGACAATAATACTGTTTCAGATTCCATGTTGACAGGGCTGATATCGATTTTATATAAAAATAAGGGGAGTAAATTGAAATTAGAAAATTATAGGCCAATTAGTTTATTAAACTCAGATTATAAGATTTTAGCTAAGATACTGGCAAATAGGATGAAGATGGTTTTAAATGATATTATAGCACCTACACAAAATTATAGTGTGCCTGGAAGAGATATAGCAGATACCATAACTACACTTAGAGATGTGATAAATAAAATGAATAGCGATAAGATGGGGGGAATTGTTTTAAGTATAGATTTTAATAAAGCTTTTGACAGGGTGGAACATGATTTTATGTTTAGGGTACTGGAAAAGTATGGGTTTGGAAATGGAATTATAAGATGGATAAAATTATTATATAGAAAGGCTAAAAGTAGGGTTAAATGTAATGGGATTTTAACAGATTCTTTTATTCTTGAGAGATCAGTGAGACAGGGGTGCCCTTTATCAGCTTTATTGTTTGTTTTATCGGTAGAACCCTTAGCGGCATACCTTAAAAAAGATCATTTTATAAATTGTGTAGAGACTCCGCAAGGAGGTTTTAGTTTAATTCATCAATATGCAGACGATACCACAATTACAGTCAGAGATGAGGGAAGTGTTAAAAGGGTGATGGAGTGTTTTAAAGTATATGAGAAAGCCTCAGGAGCTAAAGTGAATATGGAGAAGTCAGTAATAATGTATGTTGGGAAGAATAATGAGGGGACTTTTCCTTTTAAGGTGGTAAATGATTATTTTAAGGTGTTAGGTGTGTTTTTAGGGGTGAAGGAACAAGAAGCTAGGGATCTGACATGGAGTGGGGTTATAAACAAAGTTAGGAAGGTAGTAAATATGTGGAGGGGGAGGGCTTTGAAATTAAAAGGGAAAGTAATTGTTGTAAATTCCTTGCTGATGTCAATTTTTATTCATGTCATGAACGTTTTAGATGTACCAGAATGGGTTTTATCTGAAATGAATATGATTTTAGTTGATTTTTTATGGGATGGGAAAGGAGCGAAAATTTCTTTTAAAACATTGATTGCAGGTTATGAGGAGGGGGGTTTGAAGTTGGTGGATTTAAATGTAAGGAAAAAAGCAATTAGAGTTAAAATGGTATGGAAATATTTATATGGTGAACTAGATTATGGATGGAAAAGATTTTTTAAGGAGTATTTGCAGGAGGTTGGGAGGATGGGGGACAATGGTTTATTGATGTGCATGAAAAAAGAAATGTTAAGTAATATACCATTGTTTTATAGAGAAGTGTTTGAAGCTTGGGGGGAGTTTTTACCAAATATTTATTATGAGTGTACCATTTTAGACAATATTTTAAATCAGCCAATTTTCTTAAATCCCAAGATACAATATAATAATAAGATGTTGTTTTGTAAATATTTTATGAGGGCTGGGATGAGACAGATTGGGGATATTTTATACGAGGTCATTCCAGGGTTCCTTACTGTACAAGCGATTTATGATAATGTTTGTGAAGTGGAAGATGAAATAAGCAAAACTACAGTAGATAATATGTATAAGAGAATTTTAGGGTGTATTCCTGAAGAATGGGTGCTTTTAATAAATACAGAGGTGGTTGAGAGAGCTAAGGGTTTACCGGTTTTATATTATGAAAGTAATGGGGAGAAACATGTTTTATCAGGTTTGAAAGTTAAAAAGATTTATGAAAAATGTATTTTAAGAGAGATAAAAGCTCCTGCTTCAGAAAAAGTGTGGTCTAGGGTATTTGTAAATATAGATGTAAAATCAATATGGAAGAATGTCAATGTCAAATATAATTCTATAGAATGTGAAGATAATGATTTTAAATTGAAACATAATAGGATTTTTACGAACGTGGTTTTACATCAAATAAATAGAGACATTAAAAGAGAATGTGATATTTGTGGTACGGAGGTGGAAAATTTTATGCACTTTTTTATTGAATGTAGTAGATTACAAGGGTTTCATGAGTTTATAAAGGGGCTTTTAGAACAACATTGGGGAGAAGATATTGTAAATGGGATTGAGTGGAGGAGGTTGTTTCTATTTGGTATAAATGGAAAAAGCAAAGTTTTTAATATTAATTTGATGAATTTTGTTCTTAGCCATGCTAGATACGCTGTAAGACAAAGAAGGAATTTAGGACATTATGAAGGGAAAATTGTGAGTGTGGAGGTTTTATTTAAAAGTATTTTAGAGAAAGATATTGAACTAATATATAAATATGGAGGATGTAATTTTGAAAAACTGTTTGTGTGGGGGAGCACTTTTATCGAAATTGATCAAAATGGAAAACTTGCTTTTAATTATTAATTGGTTTTATTTTCTTTTCTTTTTTGATTTTGTAAAAGGATGAATTGTTCATCCTTTTTTTATTATTATTGTTTGAATATTGTAAATATTATGTGTTTTTTCATAATAAAAGATAAAAAAAAAAAAAAGGTACGCCCGATCTCGTCTGATCTCGGAAGCTAAGCAGGGTCGGGCCTGGTTAGTACTTGGATGGGAGACCGCCTGGGAATACCAGGTGCTGTAAGCATTTTGTCCACGAGGGTGTGCTCTTGCACTATTTCATCAGCAACACTGCCTTGTAGTGAGCATTTAATGATGAATTGACTAAATGCAGCTTCCTGCCTTTTTAATAGGATCAAATTTCCTTGTGTTTTCGATTAGCATCTGCCTTGTATTTATAAGACAAACAAGAATATTGTTGCTGAATGCAGCTTGTGTGTGCTTTGTGCTCCTTTGCCCTGTTCAAATGATGAAAGGAAATAAAGTTTGTATTTTATCCAACTACCTGTGCTAAAAAGTGATGGGAACAGTGTTTGTAATTTCTTCTACTTTTTCAGTGACACAAAGTTCAAGCTGCTTATCTAATTGGTGAAAATGCAATGTCTGTTTATCACACTCACTTTGACTATATATGTTGTGGCAAGAGATTGTTTCTCGCTTACGGCCATACCAGCCTGGGTACGCCCGATCTCGTCTGATCTCGGAAGCTAAGCATGGTCGGGCCTGGTTAGTACTTGGATGGGAGACCGCCTGGGAATACCAGGTGCTGTAAGCATTTTCTCCTCTTGCACTATTTCATCAGCAACACTGCCTTGTAGTGAGCATTTAATGATGAATTGACTAAATGTCTGTTTTATCAGACACACTTTGACTATATATGTTGTAGCAAGAGATTGTTTCTCGCTTACGGCCATACCAGCCTGGGTACGCCCGATCTCGTCTGATCTCGGAAGCTAAGCCGGGTCGGGCCTGGTTAGTACTTGGATGGGAGACCGCCTGGGAATACCAGGTGCTGTAAGCATTTTGTCCACGAGGGTGTGCTCTTGCACTATTTCATCAGCAACACTGCCTTGTAGTGAGCATTTAATGATGAATTGACTAAATGCAGCTTCCTGCCTTTTTAATAGGATCAAATTTCCTTGTGTTTTCGATTAGCATCTGCCTTGTATTTATAAGACAAACAAGAATATTGTTGCTGAATGCAGCTTGTGTGTGCTTTGTGCTCCTTTGCCCTGTTCAAATGATGAAAGGAAATAAAGTTTGTATTTTATCCAACTACCTGTGCTAAAAAGTGATGGGAACAGTGTTTGTAATTTCTTCTACTTTTTCAGTGACACAAAGTTCAAGCTGCTTATCTAATTGGTGAAAATGCAATGTCTGTTTATCACACTCACTTTGACTATATATGTTGTAGCAAGAGACTGTTTCTCGCTTACGGCCATACCAGCCTGGGTACGCCCGATCTCGTCTGATCTCGGAAGCTAAGCAGGGTCGGGCCTGGTTAGTACTTGGATGGGAGACCGCCTGGGAATACCAGGTGCTGTAAGCATTTTGTCCACGAGGGTGTGCTCTTGCACTATTTCATCAGCAACACTGCCTTGTAGTGAGCATTTAATGATGAATTGACTAAATGCAGCTTCCTGCCTTTTTAATAGGATCAAATTTTCTTGTGTTTTCAATTAGAATCTGCCTTGTATTTATAAGACAAACAAGAATATTGTTGCTGAATGCAGCTTGTGTGTGCTTTGTGCTCCTTTGCCCTGTTCAAATGATGAAAGGAAATAAAGTTTGTATTTTATCCAACTACCTGTGCTAAAAAGTGATGGGAACAGTGTTTGTAATTTCTTCTACTTTTTCAGTGACACAAAGTTCAAGCTGCTTATCTAATTGGTGAAAATGCAATGTCTGTTTATCACACTCACTTTGACTATATATGTTGTAGCAAGAGATTGTTTCTCGCTTACGGCCATACCAGCCTGGGTACGCCCGATCTCGTCTGATCTCGGAAGCTAAGCCGGGTCGGGCCTGGTTAGTACTTGGATGGGAGACCGCCTGGGAATACCAGGTGCTGTAAGCATTTTGTCCACGAGGGTGTGCTCTTGCACTATTTCATCAGCAACACTGCCTTGTATTAAGCATTTAATGATGAATTGACTAAATGTCTGTTTTATCAGACTCACTTTGACTATATATGTTGTAGCAAGAGATTGTTTCTCGCTTACGGCCATACCAGCCTGGGTACGCCCGATCTCGTCTGATCTCGGAAGCTAAGCAGGGTCGGGCCTGGTTAGTACTTGGATGGGAGACCGCCTGGGAATACCAGGTGCTGTAAGCATTTTGTCCACGAGGGTGTGCTCTTGCACTATTTCATCAGCAACACTGCCTTGTAGTGAGCATTTAATGATGAATTGACTAAATGCAGCTTCCTGCCTTTTTAATAGGATCAAATTTTCTTGTGTTTTCAATTAGAATCTGCCTTGTATTTATAAGACAAACAAGAATATTGTTGCTGAATGCAGCTTGTGTGTGCTTTGTGCTCCTTTGCCCTGTTCAAATGATGAAAGGAAATAAAGTTTGTATTTTATCCAACTACCTGTGCTAAAAAGTGATGGGAACAGTGTTTGTAATTTCTTCTACTTTTTCAGTGACACAAAGTTCAAGCTGCTTATCTAATTGGTGAAAATGCAATGTCTGTTTATCACACTCACTTTGACTATATATGTTGTAGCAAGAGATTGTTTCTCGCTTACGGCCATACCAGCCTGGGTACGCCCGATCTCGTCTGATCTCGGAAGCTAAGCCGGGTCGGGCCTGGTTAGTACTTGGATGGGAGACCGCCTGGGAATACCAGGTGCTGTAAGCATTTTGTCCACGAGGGTGTGCTCTTGCACTATTTCGTCAGCAACACTGCCTTGTAGTGAGCATTTAATGATGAATTGACTAAATGCAGCTTCCTGCCTTTTTAATAGGATCAAATTTTCTTGTGTTTTCAATTAGCATCTGCCTTGTATTTATAAGACAAACAAGAATATTGTTGCTGAATGCAGCTTGTGTGTGCTTTGTGCTCCTTTGCCCTGTTCAAATGATGAAAGGAAATAAAGTTTGTATTTTATCCAACTACCTGTGCTAAAAAGTGATGGGAACAGTGTTTGTAATTTCTTCAACTTTTTCAGTGACACAAAGTTCAAGCTGCTTATCTAATTGGTGAAAATGCAATGTCTGTTTATCACACTCACTTTGACTATATATGTTGTAGCAAGAGATTGTTTCTCGCTTACGGCCATACCAGCCTGGGTACGCCCGATCTCGTCTGATCTCGGAAGCTAAGCCGGGTCGGGCCTGGTTAGTACTTGGATGGGAGACCGCCTGGGAATACCAGGTGCTGTAAGCATTTTGTCCACGAGGGTGTGCTCTTGCACTATTTCATCAGCAACACTGCCTTGTATTAAGCATTTAATGATGAATTGACTAAATGTCTGTTTTATCAGACTCACTTTGACTATATATGTTGTAGCAAGAGATTGTTTCTCGCTTACGGCCATACCAGCCTGGGTACGCCCGATCTCGTCTGATCTCGGAAGCTAAGCCGGGTCGGGCCTGGTTAGTACTTGGATGGGAGACCGCCTGGGAATACCAGGTGCTGTAAGCATTTTGTCCACGAGGGTGTGCTCTTGCACTATTTCATCAGCAACACTGCCTTGTAGTGAGCATTTAATGATGAATTGACTAAATGCAGCTTCCTGCCTTTTTAATAGGATCAAATTTCCTTGTGTTTTCGATTAGCATCTGCCTTGTATTTATAAGACAAACAAGAATATTGTTGCTGAATGCAGCTTGTGTGTGCTTTGTGCTCCTTTGCCCTGTTCAAATGATGAAAGGAAATAAAGTTTGTATTTTATCCAACTACCTGTGCTAAAAAGTGATGGGAACAGTGTTTGTAATTTCTTCTACTTTTTCAGTGACACAAAGTTCAAGCTGCTTATCTAATTGGTGAAAATGCAATGTCTGTTTATCACACTCACTTTGACTATATATGTTGTAGCAAGAGACTGTTTCTCGCTTACGGCCATACCAGCCTGGGTACGCCCGATCTCGTCTGATCTCGGAAGCTAAGCAGGGTCGGGCCTGGTTAGTACTTGGATGGGAGACCGCCTGGGAATACCAGGTGCTGTAAGCATTTTGTCCACGAGGGTGTGCTCTTGCACTATTTCATCAGCAACACTGCCTTGTAGTGAGCATTTAATGATGAATTGACTAAATGCAGCTTCCTGCCTTTTTAATAGGATCAAATTTCCTTGTGTTTTCGATTAGCATCTGCCTTGTATTTATAAGACAAACAAGAATATTGTTGCTGAATGCAGCTTGTGTGTGCTTTGTGCTCCTTTGCCCTGTTCAAATGATGAAAGGAAATAAAGTTTGTATTTTATCCAACTACCTGTGCTAAAAAGTGATGGGAACAGTGTTTGTAATTTCTTCTACTTTTTCAGTGACACAAAGTTCAAGCTGCTTATCTAATTGGTGAAAATGCAATGTCTGTTTATCACACTCACTTTGACTATATATGTTGTAGCAAGAGACTGTTTCTCGCTTACGGCCATACCAGCCTGGGTACGCCCGATCTCGTCTGATCTCGGAAGCTAAGCAGGGTCGGGCCTGGTTAGTACTTGGATGGGAGACCGCCTGGGAATACCAGGTGCTGTAAGCATTTTGTCCACGAGGGTGTGCTCTTGCACTATTTCATCAGCAACACTGCCTTGTAGTGAGCATTTAATGATGAATTGACTAAATGCAGCTTCCTGCCTTTTTAATAGGATCAAATTTTCTTGTGTTTTCAATTAGCATCTGCCTTGTATTTATACGACAAACAAGAATATTGTTGCTGAATGCAGCTTGTGTGTGCTTTGTGCTCCTTTGCCCTGTTCAAATGATGAAAGGAAATAAAGTTTGTATTTTATCCAACTACCTGTGCTAAAAAGTGATGGGAACAGTGTTTGTAATTTCTTCTACTTTTTCAGTGACACAAAGTTCAAGCTGCTTATCTAATTGGTGAAAATGCAATGTCTGTTTATCACACTCACTTTGACTATATATGTTGTAGCAAGAGACTGTTTCTCGCTTACGGCCATACCAGCCTGGGTACGCCCGATCTCGTCTGATCTCGGAAGCTAAGCAGGGTCGGGCCTGGTTAGTACTTGGATGGGAGACCGCCTGGGAATACCAGGTGCTGTAAGCATTTTGTCCACGAGGGTGTGCTCTTGCACTATTTCATAAGCAACACTGCTTGTAGTGAGCATTTAATGATGAATTGACTAAATGCAGCTTCCTGCCTTTTTAATAGGATCAAATTTTCTTGTGTTTTCAATTAGCATCTGCCTTGTATTTATAAGACAAACAAGAATATTGTTGCTGAATGCAGCTTGTGTGTGCTTTGTGCTCCTTTGCCCTGTTCAAATGATGAAAGGAAATAAAGTTTGTATTTTATCCAACTACCTGTGCTAAAAAGTGATGGGAACAGTGTTTGTAATTTCTTCTACTTTTTCAGTGACACAAAGTTCAAGCTGCTTATCTAATTGGTGAAAATGCAATGTCTGTTTATCACACTCACTTTGACTATATATGTTGTAGCAAGAGATTGTTTCTCGCTTACGGCCATACCAGCCTGGGTACGCCCGATCTCGTCTGATCTCGGAAGCTAAGCCGGGTCGGGCCTGGTTAGTACTTGGATGGGAGACCGCCTGGGAATACCAGGTGCTGTAAGCATTTTGTCCACGAGGGTGTGCTCTTGCACTATTTCATCAGCAACACTGCCTTGTATTAAGCATTTAATGATGAATTGACTAAATGTCTGTTTTATCAGACTCACTTTGACTATATATGTTGTAGCAAGAGATTGTTTCTCGCTTACGGCCATACCAGCCTGGGTACGCCCGATCTCGTCTGATCTCGGAAGCTAAGCCGGGTCGGGCCTGGTTAGTACTTGGATGGGAGACCGCCTGGGAATACCAGGTGCTGTAAGCATTTTGTCCACGAGGGTGTGCTCTTGCACTATTTCATCAGCAACACTGCCTTGTAGTGAGCATTTAATGATGAATTGACTAAATGCAGCTTCCTGCCTTTTTAATAGGATCAAATTTCCTTGTGTTTTCGATTAGCATCTGCCTTGTATTTATAAGACAAACAAGAATATTGTTGCTGAATGCAGCTTGTGTGTGCTTTGTGCTCCTTTGCCCTGTTCAAATGATGAAAGGAAATAAAGTTTGTATTTTATCCAACTACCTGTGCTAAAAAGTGATGGGAACAGTGTTTGTAATTTCTTCTACTTTTTCAGTGACACAAAGTTCAAGCTGCTTATCTAATTGGTGAAAATGCAATGTCTGTTTATCACACTCACTTTGACTATATATGTTGTAGCAAGAGATTGTTTCTCGCTTACGGCCATACCAGCCTGGGTACGCCCGATCTCGTCTGATCTCGGAAGCTAAGCCGGGTCGGGCCTGGTTAGTACTTGGATGGGAGACCGCCTGGGAATACCAGGTGCTGTAAGCATTTTGTCCACGAGGGTGTGCTCTTGCACTATTTCATCAGCAACACTGCCTTGTAGTGAGCATTTAATGATGAATTGACTAAATGCAGCTTCCTGCCTTTTTAATAGGATCAAATTTCCTTGTGTTTTCGATTAGCATCTGCCTTGTATTTATAAGACAAACAAGAATATTGTTGCTGAATGCAGCTTGTGTGTGCTTTGTGCTCCTTTGCCCTGTTCAAATGATGAAAGGAAATAAAGTTTGTATTTTATCCAACTACCTGTGCTAAAAAGTGATGGGAACAGTGTTTGTAATTTCTTCTACTTTTTCAGTGACACAAAGTTCAAGCTGCTTATCTAATTGGTGAAAATGCAATGTCTGTTTATCACACTCACTTTGACTATATATGTTGTAGCAAGAGACTGTTTCTCGCTTACGGCCATACCAGCCTGGGTACGCCCGATCTCGTCTGATCTCGGAAGCTAAGCAGGGTCGGGCCTGGTTAGTACTTGGATGGGAGACCGCCTGGGAATACCAGGTGCTGTAAGCATTTTGTCCACGAGGGTGTGCTCTTGCAATATTTCATCAGCAACACTGCCTTGTATTAAGCATTTAATGATGAATTGACTAAATGTCTGTTTTATCAGACTCACTTTGACTATATATGTTGTAGCAAGAGATTGTTTCTCGCTTACGTCCATACCAGCCTGGGTACGCCCGATCTCGTCTGATCTCGGAAGCTAAGCAGGGTCGGGCCTGGTTAGTACTTGGATGGGAGACCGCCTGGGAATACCAGGTGCTGTAAGCATTTTGTCCACGAGGGTGTGCTCTTGCACTATTTCATCAGCAACACTGCCTTGTATTAAGCATTTAATGATGAATTGACTAAATGTCTGTTTTATCAGTCTCACTTTGACTATATATGTTGTAGCAAGAGACTGTTTCGCGCTTACGGCCATACCAGCCTGGGTACGCCCGATCTCGTCTGATCTCGGAAGCTAAGCAGGGTCGGGCCTGGTTAGTACTTGGATGGGAGACCGCCTGGGAATACCAGGTGCTGTAAGCATTTTGTCCACGAGGGTGTGCTCTTGCACTATTTCATCAGCAACACTGCCTTGTAGTGAGCATTTAATGATGAATTGACTAAATGCAGCTTCCTGCCTTTTTAATAGGATCAAATTTCCTTGTGTTTTCAATTAGCATCTGCCTTGTATTTATAAGACAAACAAGAATATTGTTGCTGAATGCAGCTTGTGTGTGCTTTGTGCTCCTTTGCCCTGTTCAAATGATGAAAGGAAATAAAGTTTGTATTTTATCCAACTACCTGTGCTAAAAAGTGATGGGAACAGTGTTTGTAATTTCTTCTACTTTTTCAGTGACACAAAGTTCAAGCTGCTTATCTAATTGGTGAAAATGCAATGACTGTTTATCACACTCACTTTGACTATATATGTTGTAGCAAGAGATTGTTTCTCGCTTACGGCCATACCAGCCTGGGTACGCCCGATCTCGTCTGATCTCGGAAGCTAAGCCGGGTCGGGCCTGGTTAGTACTTGGATGGGAGACCGCCTGGGAATACCAGGTGCTGTAAGCATTTTGTCCACGAGGGTGTGCTCTTGCACTATTTCATCAGCAACACTGCCTTGTATTAAGCATTTAATGATGAATTGACTAAATGTCTGTTTTATCAGACTCACTTTGACTATATATGTTGTAGCAAGAGACTGTTTCGCGCTTACGGCCATACCAGCCTGGGTACTCCCGATCTCGTCTGATCTCAGAAGCTAAGCAGGGTCGGGCCTGGTTAGTACTTGGATGGGAGACCGCCTGGGAATACCAGGTGCTGTAAGCATTTTGTCCACGAGGGTGTGCTCTTGCACTATTTCATCAGCAACACTGCCTTGTAGTGAGCATTTAATGATGAATTGACTAAATGCAGCTTCCTGCCTTTTTAATAGGATCAAATTTTCTTGTGTTTTCAATTAGCATCTGCCTTGTATTTATAAGACAAACAAGAATATTGTTGCTGAATGCAGCTTGTGTGTGCTTTGTGCTCCTTTGCCCTGTTCAAATAATGAAAGGAAATAAAGTTTGTATTTTATCCAACTACCTGTGCTAAAAAGTGATGGGAACAGTTTTTGTAATTTCTTCTACTTTTTCAGTGACACAAAGTTCAAGCTGCTTATCTAATTGGTGAAAATGCAATGTCTGTTTATCACACTCACTTTGACTATATATGTTGTAGCAAGAGATTGTTTCTCGCTTACGGCCATACCAGCCTGGGTACGCCCGATCTCGTCTGATCTCGGAAGCTAAGCCGGGTCGGGCCTGGTTAGTACTTGGATGGGAGACCGCCTGGGAATACCAGGTGCTGTAAGCATTTTGTCCACGAGGGTGTGCTCTTGCACTATTTCATCAGCAACACTGCCTTGTAGTGAGCATTTAATGATGAATTGACTAAATGCAGCTTCCTGCCTTTTTAATAGGATCAAATTTCCTTGTGTTTTCGATTAGCATCTGCCTTGTATTTATAAGACAAACAAGAATATTGTTGCTGAATGCAGCTTGTGTGTGCTTTGTGCTCCTTTGCCCTGTTCAAATGATGAAAGGAAATAAAGTTTGTATTTTATCCAACTACCTGTGCTAAAAAGTGATGGGAACAGTGTTTGTAATTTCTTCTACTTTTTCAGTGACACAAAGTTCAAGCTGCTTATCTAATTGGTGAAAATGCAATGTCTGTTTATCACACTCACTTTGACTATATATGTTGTAGCAAGAGATTGTTTCTCGCTTACGGCCATACCAGCCTGGGTACGCCCGATCTCGTCTGATCTCGGAAGCTAAGCCGGGTCGGGCCTGGTTAGTACTTGGATGGGAGACCGCCTGGGAATACCAGGTGCTGTAAGCATTTTGTCCACGAGGGTGTGCTCTTGCACTATTTCATCAGCAACACTGCCTTGTATTAAGCATTTAATGATGAATTGACTAAATGTCTGTTTTATCAGACTCACTTTGACTATATATGTTGTAGCAAGAGATTGTTTCTCGCTTACGGCCATACCAGCCTGGGTACGCCCGATCTCGTCTGATCTCGGAAGCTAAGCAGGGTCGGGCCTGGTTAGTACTTGGATGGGAGACCGCCTGGGAATACCAGGTGCTGTAAGCATTTTGTCCACGAGGGTGTGCTCTTGCACTATTTCATCAGCAACACTGCCTTGTATTAAGCATTTAATGATGAATTGACTAAATGTCTGTTTTATCAGACTCACTTTGACTATATATGTTGTAGCAAGAGACTGTTTCTCGCTTACGGCCATACCAGCCTGGGTACGCCCGATCTCGTCTGATCTCGGAAGCTAAGCAGGGTCGGGCCTGGTTAGTACTTGGATGGGAGACCGCCTGGGAATACCAGGTGCTGTAAGCATTTTGTCCACGAGGGTGTGCTCTTGCACTATTTCATCAGCAACACTGCCTTGTAGTGAGCATTTAATGATGAATTGACTAAATGCAGCTTCCTGCCTTTTTAATAGGATCAAATTTCCTTGTGTTTTCAATTAGCATCTGCCTTGTATTTATAAGACAAACAAGAATATTGTTGCTGAATGCAGCTTGTGTGTGCTTTGTGCTCCTTTGCCCTGTTCAAATGATGAAAGGAAATAAAGTTTGTATTTTATCCAACTACCTGTGCTAAAAAGTGATGGGAACAGTGTTTGTAATTTCTTCTACTTTTTCAGTGACACAAACTTCAAGCTGCTTATCTAATTGGTGAAAATGCAATGTCTGTTTATCACACTCACTTTGACTATATATGTTGTAGCAAGAGATTGTTTCTCGCTTACGGCCATACCAGCCTGGGTACGCCCGATCTCGTCTGATCTCGGAAGCTAAGCCGGGTCGGGCCTGGTTAGTACTTGGATGGGAGACCGCCTGGGAATACCAGGTGCTGTAAGCATTTTGTCCACGAGGGTGTGCTCTTGCACTATTTCATCAGCAACACTGCCTTGTATTAAGCATTTAATGATGAATTGACTAAATGTCTGTTTTATCAGACTCACTTTGACTATATATGTTGTAGCAAGAGATTGTTTCTCGCTTACGGCCATACCAGCCTGGGTACGCCCGATCTCGTCTGATCTCGGAAGCTAAGCCGGGTCGGGCCTGGTTAGTACTTGGATGGGAGACCGCCTGGGAATACCAGGTGCTGTAAGCATTCTGTCCACGAGGGTGTGCTCTTGCACTATTTCATCAGCAACACTGCCTTGTAGTGAGCATTTAATGATGAATTGACTAAATGCAGCTTCCTGCATTTTTAATAGGATCAAATTTCCTTGTGTTTTCGATTAGCATCTGCCTTGTATTTATAAGACAAACAAGAATATTGTTGCTGAATGCAGCTTGTGTGTGCTTTGTGCTCCTTTGCCCTGTTCAAATGATGAAAGGAAATAAAGTTTCTATTTTATCCAACTACCTGTGCTAAAAAGTGATGGGAACAGTGTTTGTAATTTCTTCTACTTTTTCAGTGACACGAAGTTCAAGCTGCTTATCTAATTGGTGAAAATGCAATGTCTGTTTATCACACTCACTTTGACTATATATGTTGTAGCAAGAGACTGTTTCTCGCTTACGGCCATACCAGCCTGGGTTCGCCCGATCTCGTCTGATCTCGGAAGCTAAGCAGGGTCGGGCCTGGTTAGTACTTGGATGGGAGACCGCCTGGGAATACCAGGTGCTGTAAGCATTTTGTCCACGAGGGTGTGCTCTTGCACTATTTCATCAGCAACACTGCCTTGTAGTGAGCATTTAATGATGAATTGACTAAATGCAGCTTCCTGCCTTTTTAATAGGATCAAATTTCCTTGTGTTTTCAATTAGCATCTGCCTTGTATTTATAAGACAAACAAGAATATTGTTGCTGAATGCAGCTTGTGTGTGCTTTGTGCTCCTTTGCCCTGTTCAAATGATGAAAGGAAATAAAGTTTGTATTTTATCCAACTACCTGTGCTAAAAAGTGATGGGAACAGTGTTTGTAATTTCTTCTACTTTTTCAGTGACACAAAGTTCAAGCTGCTTATCTAATTGGTGAAAATGCAATGTCTGTTTATCACACTCACTTTGACTATATATGTTGTAGCAAGAGATTGTTTCTCGCTTACGGCCATACCAGCCTGGGTACGCCCGATCTCGTCTGATCTCGGAAGCTAAGCAGGGTCGGGCCTGGTTAGTACTTGGATGGGAGACCGCCTGGGAATACCAGGTGCTGTAAGCATTTTGTCCACGAGGGTGTGCTCTTGCACTATTTCATCAGCAACACTGCCTTGTATTAAGCATTTAATGATGAATTGACTAAATGTCTGTTTTATCAGACTCACTTTGACTATATATGTTGTAGCAAGAGACTGTTTCTCGCTTACGGCCATACCAGCCTGGGTACGCCCGATCTCGTCTGATCTCGGAAGCTAAGCAGGGTCGGGCCTGGTTAGTACTTGGATGGGAGACCGCCTGGGAATACCAGGTGCTGTAAGCATTTTGTCCACGAGGGTGTGCTCTTGCACTATTTCATCAGCAACACTGCCTTGTAGTGAGCATTTAATGATGAATTGACTAAATGCAGCTTCCTGCCTTTTTAATAGGATCAAATTTCCTTGTGTTTTCAATTAGCATCTGCCTTGTATTTATAAGACAAACAAGAATATTGTTGCTGAATGCAGCTTGTGTGTGCTTTGTGCTCCTTTGCCCTGTTCAAATGATGAAAGGAAATAAAGTTTGTATTTTATCCAACTACCTGTGCTAAAAAGTGATGGGAACAGTGTTTGTAATTTCTTCTACTTTTTCAGTGACACAAAGTTCAAGCTGCTTATCTAATTGGTGAAAATGCAATGTCTGTTTATCACACTCACTTTGACTATATATGTTGTAGCAAGAGATTGTTTCTCGCTTACGGCCATACCAGCCTGGGTACGCCCGATCTCGTCTGATCTCGGAAGCTAAGCCGGGTCGGGCCTGGTTAGTACTTGGATGGGAGACCGCCTGGGAATACCAGGTGCTGTAAGCATTTTGTCCACGAGGGTGTGCTCTTGCACTATTTCATCAGCAACACTGCCTTGTATTAAGCATTTAATGATGAATTGACTAAATGTCTGTTTTATCAGACTCACTTTGACTATATATGTTGTAGCAAGAGATTGTTTCTCGCTTACGGCCATACCAGCCTGGGTACGCCCGATCTCGTCTGATCTCGGAAGCTAAGCCGGGTCGGGCCTGGTTAGTACTTGGATGGGAGACCGCCTGGGAATACCAGGTGCTGTAAGCATTTTGTCCACGAGGGTGTGCTCTTGCACTATTTCATCAGCAACACTGCCTTGTAGTGAGCATTTAATGATGAATTGACTAAATGCAGCTTCCTGCATTTTTAATAGGATCAAATTTCCTTGTGTTTTCGATTAGCATCTGCCTTGTATTTATAAGACAAACAAGAATATTGTTGCTGAATGCAGCTTGTGTGTGCTTTGTGCTCCTTTGCCCTGTTCAAATGATGAAAGGAAATAAAGTTTGTATTTTATCCAACTACCTGTGCTAAAAAGTGATGGGAACAGTGTTTGTAATTTCTTCTACTTTTTCAGTGACACAAAGTTCAAGCTGCTTATCTAATTGGTGAAAATGCAATGTCTGTTTATCACACTCACTTTGACTATATATGTTGTAGCAAGAGATTGTTTCTCGCTTACGGCCATACCAGCCTGGGTACGCCCGATCTCGTCTGATCTCGGAAGCTAAGCCGGGTCGGGCCTGGTTAGTACTTGGATGGGAGACCGCCTGGGAATACCAGGTGCTGTAAGCATTTTGTCCACGAGGGTGTGCTCTTGCACTATTTCATCAGCAACACTGCCTTGTATTAAGCATTTAATGATGAATTGACTAAATGTCTGTTTTATCAGACTCACTTTGACTATATATGTTGTAGCAAGAGATTGTTTCTCGCTTACGGCCATACCAGCCTGGGTACGCCCGATCTCGTCTGATCTCGGAAGCTAAGCCGGGTCGGGCCTGGTTAGTACTTGGATGGGAGACCGCCTGGGAATACCAGGTGCTGTAAGCATTTTGTCCACGAGGGTGTGCTCTTGCACTATTTCATCAGCAACACTGCCTTGTATTAAGCATTTAATGATGAATTGACTAAATCTCTGTTTTATCAGACTCACTTTGACTATATATGTTGTAGCAAGAGACTGTTTCTCGCTTACGGCCATACCAGCCTGGGTACGCCCGATCTCGTCTGATCTCGGAAGCTAAGCAGGGTCGGGCCTGGTTAGTACTTGGATGGGAGACCGCCTGGGAATACCAGGTGCTGTAAGCATTTTGTCCACGAGGGTGTGCTCTTGCACTATTTCATCAGCAACACTGCCTTGTAGTGAGCATTTAATGATGAATTGACTAAATGCAGCTTCCTGCCTTTTTAATAGGATCAAATTTCCTTGTGTTTTCAATTAGCATCTGCCTTGTATTTATAAGACAAACAAGAATATTGTTGCTGAATGCAGCTTGTGTGTGCTTTGTGCTCCTTTGCCCTGTTCAAATGATGAAAGGAAATAAAGTTTGTATTTTATCCAACTACCTGTGCTAAAAAGTGATGGGAACAGTGTTTGTAATTTCTTCTACTTTTTCAGTGACACAAAGTTCAAGCTGCTTATCTAATTGGTGAAAATGCAATGACTGTTTATCACACTCACTTTGACTATATATGTTGTAGCAAGAGATTGTTTCTCGCTTACGGCCATACCAGCCTGGGTACGCCCGATCTCGTCTGATCTCGGAAGCTAAGCCGGGTCGGGCCTGGTTAGTACTTGGATGGGAGACCGCCTGGGAATACCAGGTGCTGTAAGCATTTTGTCCACGAGGGTGTGCTCTTGCACTATTTCATCAGCAACACTGCCTTGTATTAAGCATTTAATGATGAATTGACTAAATGTCTGTTTTATCAGACTCACTTTGACTATATATGTTGTAGCAAGAGATTGTTTCTCGCTTACGGCCATACCAGCCTGGGTACGCCAGATCTCGTCTGATCTCGGAAGCTAAGAAGGGTCGGGCCTGGTTAGTACTTGGATGGGAGACCGCCTGGGAATACCAGGTGCTGTAAGCATTTTGTCCACGAGGGTGTGCTCTTGCACTATTTCATCAGCAACACTGCCTTGTAGTGAGCATTTAATGATGAATTGACTAAATGCAGCTTCCTGCCTTTTTAATAGGATCACATTTTCTTGTGTTTTCAATTAGCATCTGCCTTGTATTTATAAGACAAACAAGAATATTGTTGCTGAATGCAGCTTGTGTGTGCTTTGTGCTCCTTTGCCCTGTTCAAATGATGAAAGGAAATAAAGTTTGTATTTTATCCAACTACCTGTGCTAAAAAGTGATGGGAACAGTGTTTGTAATTTCTTCTACTTTTTCAGTGACACAAAGTTCAAGCTGCTTATCTAATTGGTGAAAATGCAATGTCTGTTTATCACACTCACTTTGACTATATATGTTGTAGCAAGAGATTGTTTCTCGCTTACGGCCATACCAGCCTGGGTACGCCCGATCTCGTCTGATCTCGGAAGCTAAGCCGGGTCGGGCCTGGTTAGTACTTGGATGGGAGACCGCCTGGGAATACCAGGTGCTGTAAGCATTTTGTCCACGAGGGTGTGCTCTTGCACTATTTCATCAGCAACACTGCCTTGTATTAAGCATTTAATGATGAATTGACTAAATGTCTGTTTTATCAGACTCACTTTGACTATATATGTTGTAGCAAGAGATTGTTTCTCGCTTACGGCCATACCAGCCTGGGTACGCCCGATCTCGTCTGATCTCGGAAGCTAAGCCGGGTCGGGCCTGGTTAGTACTTGGATGGGAGACCGCCTGGGAATACCAGGTGCTGTAAGCATTTTGTCCACGAGGGTGTGCTCTTGCACTATTTCATCAGCAACACTGCCTTGTAGTGAGCATTTAATGATGAATTGACTAAATGCAGCTTCCTGCCTTTTTAATAGGATCAAATTTCCTTGTGTTTTCGATTAGCATCTGCCTTGTATTTATAAGACAAACAAGAATATTGTTGCTGAATGCAGCTTGTGTGTGCTTTGTGCTCCTTTGCCCTGTTCAAATGATGAAAGGAAATAAAGTTTGTATTTTATCCAACTACCTGTGCTAAAAAGTGATGGGAACAGTGTTTGTAATTTCTTCTACTTTTTCAGTGACACAAAGTTCAAGCTGCTTATCTAATTGGTGAAAATGCAATGTCTGTTTATCACACTCACTTTGACTATATATGTTGTAGCAAGAGACTGTTTCTCACTTACGGCCATACCAGCCTGGGTACGCCCGATCTCGTCTGATCTCGGAAGCTAAGCAGGGTCGGGCCTGGTTAGTACTTGGATGGGAGACCGCCTGGGAATACCAGGTGCTGTAAGCATTTTGTCAACGAGGGTGTGCTCTTGCACTATTTCATCAGCAACACTGCCTTGTGGTGAGCATTTAATGATGAATTGACTAAATGCAGCTTCCTGCCTTTTTAATAGGATCAAATTTCCTTGTGTTTTCAATTAGCATCTGCCTTGTATTTATAAGACAAACAAGAATATTGTTGCTGAATGCAGCTTGTGTGTGCTTTGTGCTCCTTTGCCCTGTTCAAATGATGAAAGGAAATAAAGTTTGTATTTTATCCAACTACCTGTGCTAAAAAGTGATGGGAACAGTGTTTGTAATTTCTTCTACTTTTTCAGTGACACAAAGTTCAAGCTGCTTATCTAATTGGTGAAAATGCAATGTCTGTTTATCACACTCACTTTGACTATATATGTTGTAGCAAGAGATTGTTTCTCGCTTACGGCCATACCAGCCTGGGTACGCCCGATCTCGTTTGATCTCGGAAGCTAAGCCGGGTCGGGCCTGGTTAGTACTTGGATGGGAGACCGCCTGGGAATACCAGGTGCTGTAAGCATTTTGTCCACGAGGGTGTGCTCTTGCACTATTTCATCAGCAACACTGCCTTGTATTAAGCATTTAATGATGAATTGACTAAATGTCTGTTTTATCAGACTCACTTTGACTATATATGTTGTAGCAAGAGACTGTTTCTCGCTTACGGCCATACCAGCCTGGGTACGCCCGATCTCGTCTGATCTCGGAAGCTAAGCATGGTCGGGCCTGGTTAGTACTTGGATGGGAGACCGCCTGGGAATACCAGGTGCTGTAAGCATTTTGTCCACGAGGGTGTGCTCTTGCACTATTTCATCAGCAACACTGCCTTGTAGTGAGCATTTAATGATGAATTGACTAAATGCAGCTTCCTGCCTTTTTAATAGGATCAAATTTTCTTGTGTTTTCAATTAGCATCTGCCTTGTATTTATAAGACAAACAAGAATATTGTTGCTGAATGCAGCTTGTGTGTGCTTTGTGCTCCTTTGCCCTGTTCAAATGATGAAAGGAAATAAAGTTTGTATTTTATCCAACTACCTGTGCTAAAAAGTGATGGGAACAGTGTTTGTAATTTCTTCTACTTTTTCAGTGACACAAAGTTCAAGCTGCTTATCTAATTGGTGAAAATGCAATGTCTGTTTATCACACTCACTTTGACTATATATGTTGTAGCAAGAGATTGTTTCTCGCTTACGGCCATACCAGCCTGGGTACGCCCGATCTCGTCTGATCTCGGAAGCTAAGCCGGGTCGGGCCTGGTTAGTACTTGGATGGGAGACCGCCTGGGAATACCAGGTGCTGTAAGCATTTTGTCCACGAGGGTGTGCTCTTGCACTATTTCATCAGCAACACTGCCTTGTATTAAGCATTTAATGATGAATTGACTAAATTTCTGTTTTATCAGACTCACTTTGACTATATATGTTGTAGCAAGCGATTGTTTCTCGCTTACGGCCATACCAGCCTGGGTACGCCCGATCTCGTCTGATCTCGGAAGCTAAGCAGGGTCGGGCCTGGTTAGTACTTGGATGGGAGACCGCCTGGGAATACCAGGTGCTGTAAGCATTTTGTCCACGAGGGTGTGCTCTTGCACTATTTCATCAGCAACACTGCCTTGTATTAAGCATTTAATGATGAATTGACTAAATGTCTGTTTTATCAGACTCACTTTGACTATATATGTTGTAGCAAGAGACTGTTTCTCGCTTACGGCCATACCAGCCTGGGTACGCCCGATCTCGTCTGATCTCGGAAGCTAAGCAGGGTCGGGCCTGGTTAGTACTTGGATGGGAGACCGCCTGGGAATACCAGGTGCTGTAAGCATTTTGTCCACGAGGGTGTGCTCTTGCACTATTTCATCAGCAACACTGCCTTGTAGTGAGCATTTAATGATGAATTGACTAAATGCAGCTTCCTGCCTTTTTAATAGGATCAAATTTCCTTGTGTTTTCAATTAGCATCTGCCTTGTATTTATAAGACAAACAAGAATATTGTTGCTGAATGCAGCTTGTGTGTGCTTTGTGCTCCTTTGCCCTGTTCAAATGATGAAAGGAAATAAAGTTTGTATTTTATCCAACTACCTGTGCTAAAAAGTGATGGGAACAGTGTTTGTAATTTCTTCTACTTTTTCAGTGACACAAAGTTCAAGCTGCTTATCTAATTGGTGAAAATGCAATGTCTGTTTATCACACTCACTTTGACTATATATGTTGTAGCAAGAGATTGTTTCTCGCTTACGGCCATACCAGCCTGGGTACGCCTGATCTCGTCTGATCTCGGAAGCTAAGCCGGGTCGGGCCTGGTTAGTACTTGGATGGGAGACCGCCTGGGAATACCAGGTGCTGTAAGCATTTTGTCCACGAGGGTGTGCTCTTGCACTATTTCATCAGCAACACTGCCTTGTATTAAGCATTTAATGATGAATTGACTAAATGTCTGTTTTATCAGACTCACTTTGACTATATATGTTGTAGCAAGAGATTGTTTCTTGCTTACGGCCATACCAGCCTGGGTACGCCCGATCTCGTCTGATCTCGGAAGCTAAGCAGGGTTGGGCCTGGTTAGTACTTGGATGGGAGACAGCCTGGGAATACCAGGTACTGTAAGCATTTTGTCCACGAGGGTGTGCTCTTGCACTATTTCATCAGCAACACTGCCTTGTATTAAGCATTTAATGATGAATTGACTAAATGTCTGTTTTATCAGACTCACTTTGACTATATATGTTGTAGCAAGAGACTGTTTCTCGCTTACGGCCATACCAGCCTGGGTACGCCCGATCTCGTCTGATCTCGGAAGCTAAGCAGGGTCGGGCCTGGTTAGTACTTGGATGGGAGACCGCCTGGGAATACCAGGTGCTGTAAGCATTTTGTCCACGAGGGTGTGCTCTTGCACTATTTCATCAGCAACACTGCCTTGTAGTGAGCATTTAATGATGAATTGACTAAATGCAGCTTCCTGCCTTTTTAATAGGATCAAATTTCCTTGTGTTTTCAATTAGCATCTGCCTTGTATTTATAAGACAAACAAGAATATTGTTGCTGAATGCAGCTTGTGTGTGCTTTGTGCTCCTTTGCCCTGTTCAAATGATGAAAGGAAATAAAGTTTGTATTTTATCCAACTACCTGTGCTAAAAAGTGATGGGAACAGTGTTTGTAATTTCTTCTACTTTTTCAGTGACACAAAGTTCAAGCTGCTTATCTAATTGGTGAAAATGCAATGACTGTTTATCACACTCACTTTGACTATATATGTTGTAGCAAGAGATTGTTTCTCGCTTACGGCCATACCAGCCTGGGTACGCCCGATCTCGTCTGATCTCGGAAGCTAAGCCGGGTCGGGCCTGGTTAGTACTTGGATGGGAGACCGCCTGGGAATACCAGGTGCTGTAAGCATTTTGTCCACGAGGGTGTGCTCTTGCACTATTTCATCAGCAACACTGCCTTGTATTAAGCATTTAATGATGAATTGACTAAATGTCTGTTTTATCAGACTCACTTTGACTATATATGTTGTAGCAAGAGATTGTTTCTCGCTTACGGCCATACCAGCCTGGGTACGCCAGATCTCGTCTGATCTCGGAAGCTAAGAAGGGTCGGGCCTGGTTAGTACTTGGATGGGAGACCGCCTGGGAATACCAGGTGCTGTAAGCATTTTGTCCACGAGGGTGTGCTCTTGCACTATTTCATCAGCAACACTGCCTTGTAGTGAGCATTTAATGATGAATTGACTAAATGCAGCTTCCTGCCTTTTTAATAGGATCACATTTTCTTGTGTTTTCAATTAGCATCTGCCTTGTATTTATAAGACAAACAAGAATATTGTTGCTGAATGCAGCTTGTGTGTGCTTTGTGCTCCTTTGCCCTGTTCAAATGATGAAAGGAAATAAAGTTTGTATTTTATCCAACTACCTGTGCTAAAAAGTGATGGGAACAGTGTTTGTAATTTCTTCTACTTTTTCAGTGACACAAAGTTCAAGCTGCTTATCTAATTGGTGAAAATGCAATGTCTGTTTATCACACTCACTTTGACTATATATGTTGTAGCAAGAGATTGTTTCTCGCTTACGGCCATACCAGCCTGGGTACGCCCGATCTCGTCTGATCTCGGAAGCTAAGCCGGGTCGGGCCTGGTTAGTACTTGGATGGGAGACCGCCTGGGAATACCAGGTGCTGTAAGCATTTTGTCCACGAGGGTGTGCTCTTGCACTATTTCATCAGCAACACTGCCTTGTATTAAGCATTTAATGATGAATTGACTAAATGTCTGTTTTATCAGACTCACTTTGACTATATATGTTGTAGCAAGAGATTGTTTCTCGCTTACGGCCATACCAGCCTGGGTACGCCCGATCTCGTCTGATCTCGGAAGCTAAGCCGGGTCGGGCCTGGTTAGTACTTGGATGGGAGACCGCCTGGGAATACCAGGTGCTGTAAGCATTTTGTCCACGAGGGTGTGCTCTTGCACTATTTCATCAGCAACACTGCCTTGTAGTGAGCATTTAATGATGAATTGACTAAATGCAGCTTCCTGCCTTTTTAATAGGATCAAATTTCCTTGTGTTTTCGATTAGCATCTGCCTTGTATTTATAAGACAAACAAGAATATTGTTGCTGAATGCAGCTTGTGTGTGCTTTGTGCTCCTTTGCCCTGTTCAAATGATGAAAGGAAATAAAGTTTGTATTTTATCCAACTACCTGTGCTAAAAAGTGATGGGAACAGTGTTTGTAATTTCTTCTACTTTTTCAGTGACACAAAGTTCAAGCTGCTTATCTAATTGGTGAAAATGCAATGTCTGTTTATCACACTCACTTTGACTATATATGTTGTAGCAAGAGACTGTTTCTCGCTTACGGCCATACCAGCCTGGGTACGCCCGATCTCGTCTGATCTCGGAAGCTAAGCAGGGTCGGGCCTGGTTAGTACTTGGATGGGAGACCGCCTGGGAATACCAGGTGCTGTAAGCATTTTGTCCACGAGGGTGTGCTCTTGCACTATTTCATCAGCAACACTGCCTTGTATTAAGCATTTAATGATGAATTGACTAAATTTCTGTTTTATCAGACTCACTTTGACTATATATGTTGTAGCAAGCGATTGTTTCTCGCTTACGGCCATACCAGCCTGGGTACGCCCGATCTCGTCTGATCTCGGAAGCTAAGCAGGGTCGGGCCTGGTTAGTACTTGGATGGGAGACCGCCTGGGAATACCAGGTGCTGTAAGCATTTTGTCCACGAGGGTGTGCTCTTGCACTATTTCATCAGCAACACTGCCTTGTATTAAGCATTTAATGATGAATTGACTAAATGTCTGTTTTATCAGACTCACTTTGACTATATATGTTGTAGCAAGAGACTGTTTCTCGCTTACGGCCATACCAGCCTGGGTACGCCCGATCTCGTCTGATCTCGGAAGCTAAGCAGGGTCGGGCCTGGTTAGTACTTGGATGGGAGACCGCCTGGGAATACCAGGTGCTGTAAGCATTTTGTCCACGAGGGTGTGCTCTTGCACTATTTCATCAGCAACACTGCCTTGTAGTGAGCATTTAATGATGAATTGACTAAATGCAGCTTCCTGCCTTTTTAATAGGATCAAATTTCCTTGTGTTTTCAATTAGCATCTGCCTTGTATTTATAAGACAAACAAGAATATTGTTGCTGAATGCAGCTTGTGTGTGCTTTGTGCTCCTTTGCCCTGTTCAAATGATGAAAGGAAATAAAGTTTGTATTTTATCCAACTACCTGTGCTAAAAAGTGATGGGAACAGTGTTTGTAATTTCTTCTACTTTTTCAGTGACACAAAGTTCAAGCTGCTTATCTAATTGGTGAAAATGCAATGTCTGTTTATCACACTCACTTTGACTATATATGTTGTAGCAAGAGATTGTTTCTCGCTTACGGCCATACCAGCCTGGGTACGCCTGATCTCGTCTGATCTCGGAAGCTAAGCCGGGTCGGGCCTGGTTAGTACTTGGATGGGAGACCGCCTGGGAATACCAGGTGCTGTAAGCATTTTGTCCACGAGGGTGTGCTCTTGCACTATTTCATCAGCAACACTGCCTTGTATTAAGCATTTAATGATGAATTGACTAAATGTCTGTTTTATCAGACTCACTTTGACTATATATGTTGTAGCAAGAGATTGTTTCTCGCTTACGGCCATACCAGCCTGGGTACGCCCGATCTCGTCTGATCTCGGAAGCTAAGCAGGGTTGGGCCTGGTTAGTACTTGGATGGGAG
>NC_138298.1:5007500-5037500 GCF_965601325.2 Salmo salar
TGTGTGCTTTGTGCTCCTTTGCCCTGTTCAAATGATGAAAGGAAATAAAGTTTGTATTTTATCCAACTACCTGTGGTAAAAAGTGATGGGAACAGTGTTTGTAATTTCTTCTACTTTTTCAGTGACACAAAGTTCAAGCTGCTTATCTAATTGGTGAAAATGCAATGTCTGTTTATCACCCTCACTTTGACTATATATGTTGTAGCAAGAGATTGTTTCTCGCTTACGGCCATACCAGCCTGGGTACGCCCGATCTCGTCTGATCTCGGAAGCTAAGCAGGGTCGGGCCTGGTTAGTACTTGGATGGGAGACCGCCTGGGAATACCAGGTGCTGTAAGCATTTTGTCCACGAGGGTGTGCTCTTGCACTATTTCATCAGCAACACTGCCTTGTATTAAGCATTTAATGATGAATTGACTAAATGTCTGTTTTATCAGACTCACTTTGACTATATATGTTGTAGCAAGAGATTGTTTCTCGCTTACGGCCATACCAGCCTGGGTACGCCCGATCTCGTCTGATCTCGGAAGCTAAGCAGGGTCGGGCCTGGTTAGTACTTGGATGGGAGACCGCCTGGGAATACCAGGTGCTGTAAGCATTTTGTCCACGAGGGTGTGCCCCTGCACTATTTCATCAGCAACACTGCCTTGTAGTAAGCATTTAATGATGAATTGACTAAATGCAGCTTCCTGCCTTTTTAATAGGATCAAATTTCCTTGTGTTTTCAATTAGCATCTGCCTTGTATTTATAAGACAAACAAGAATATTGTTGCTGAATGCAGCTTGTGTGTGCTTTGTGCTCCTTTGCCCTGTTCAAATGATGAAAGGAAATAAAGTTTGTATTTTATCCAACTACCTGTGCTAAAAAGTGATGGGAACAGTGTTTGTAATTTCTTCTACTTTTTCAGTGACACAAAGTTCAAGCTGCTTATCTAATTGGTGAAAATGCAATGTCTGTTTATCACACTCACTTTGACTATATATGTTGTAGCAAGAGATTGTTTCTCGCTTACGGCCATACCAGCCTGGGTACCCCCGATCTCGTCTGATCTCGGAAGCTAAGCAGGGTCGGGCCTGGTTAGTACTTGGATGGGAGACCGCCTGGGAATACCAGGTGCTGTAAGCATTTTGTCCACGAGGGTGTGCTCTTGCACTATTTCATCAGCAACACTGCCTTGTATTAAGCATTTAATGATGAATTGACTAAATGTCTGTTTTATCAGACTCACTTTGACTATATATGTTGTAGCAAGAGATTGTTTCTCGCTTACGGCCATACCAGCCTGGGTACCCCCGATCTCGTCTGATCTCGGAAGCTAAGCAGGGTCGGGCCTGGTTAGTACTTGGATGGGAGACCGCCTGGGAATACCAGGTGCTGTAAGCATTTTGTCCACGAGGGTGTGCTCTTGCACTATTTCATCAGCAACACTGCCTTGTATTAAGCATTTAATGATGAATTGACTAAATGTCTGTTTTATCAGACTCACTTTGACTATATATGTTGTAGCAAGAGATTGTTTCTCGCTTACGGCCATACCAGCCTGGGTACGCCCGATCTCGTCTGATCTCGGAAGCTAAGCAGGGTCGGGCCTGGTTAGTACTTGGATGGGAGACCGCCTGGGAATACCAGGTGCTGTAAGCATTTTGTCCACGAGGGTGTGCCCCTGCACTATTTCATCAGCAACACTGCCTTGTAGTAAGCATTTAATGATGAATTGACTAAATGCAGCTTCCTGCCTTTTTAATAGGATCAAATTTCCTTGTATTTTCAATTAGCATCTGCCTTGTATTTATAAGACAAACAAGAATATTGTTGCTGAATGCAGCTTGTGTGTGCTTTGTGCTCCTTTGCCCTGTTCAAATGATGAAAGGAAATAAAGTTTGTATTTTATCCAACTACCTGTGCTAAAAAGTGATGGGAACAGTGTTTGTAATTTCTTCTACTTTTTCAGTGACACAAAGTTCAAGCTGCTTATCTAATTGGTGAAAATGCAATGTCTGTTTATCACACTCACTTTGACTATATATGTTGTAGCAAGAGATTGTTTCTCGCTTACGGCCATACCAGCCTGGGTACGTCTGATCTCGGAAGCTAAGCAGGGTCGGGCCTGGTTAGTACTTGGATGGGAGACCGCCTGGGAATACCAGGTGCTGTAAGCATTTTGTCCACGAGGGTGTGCTCTTGCACTATTTCATCAGCAACACTGCCTTGTATTAAGCATTTAATGATGAATTGACTAAATGTCTGTTTTATCAGACTCACTTTGACTATATATGTTGTAGCAAGAGATTGTTTCTCGCTTACGGCCATACCAGCCTGGGTACGCCCGATCTCGTCTGATCTCGGAAGCTAAGCAGGGTCGGGCCTGGTTAGTACTTGGATGGGAGACCGCCTGGGAATACCAGGTGCTGTAAGCATTTTGTCCACGAGGGTGTGCCCCTGCACTATTTCATCAGCAACACTGCCTTGTAGTAAGCATTTAATGATGAATTGACTAAATGCAGCTTCCTGCCTTTTTAATAGGATCAAATTTCCTTGTGTTTTCAATTAGCATCTGCCTTGTATTTATAAGACAAACAAGAATATTGTTGCTGAATGCAGCTTGTGTGTGCTTTGTGCTCCTTTGCCCTGTTCAAATGATGAAAGGAAATAAAGTTTGTATTTTATCCAACTACCTGTGCTAAAAAGTGATGGGAACAGTGTTTGTAATTTCTTCTACTTTTTCAGTGACACAAAGTTCAAGCTGCTTATCTAATTGGTGAAAATGCAATGTCTGTTTATCACCCTCACTTTGACTATATATGTTGTAGCAAGAGATTGTTTCTAGCTTACGGCCATACCAGCCTGGGTACGCCCGATCTCGTCTGATCTCGGAAGCTAAGCAGGGTCGGGCCTGGTTAGTACTTGGATGGGAGACCGCCTGGGAATACCAGGTGCTGTAAGCATTTTGTCCACGAGGGTGTGCTCTTGCACTATTTCATCAGCAACACTGCCTTGTATTAAGCATTTAATGATGAATTGACTAAATGTCTGTTTTATCAGACTCACTTTGACTATATATGTTGTAGCAAGAGATTGTTTCTCGCTTACGGCCATACCAGCCTGGGTACGCCCGATCTCGTCTGATCTCGGAAGCTAAGCAGGGTCGGGCCTGGTTAGTACTTGGATGGGAGACCGCCTGGGAATACCAGGTGCTGTAAGAATTTTGTCCACGAGGGTGTGCCCCTGCACTATTTCATCAGCAACACTGCCTTGTAGTAAGCATTTAATGATGAATTGACTAAATGCAGCTTCCTGCCTTTTTAATAGGATCAAATTTCCTTGTGTTTTCAATTAGCATCTGCCTTGTATTTATAAGACAAACAAGAATATTGTTGCTGAATGCAGCTTGTGTGTGCTTTGTGCTCCTTTGCCCTGTTCAAATGATGAAAGGAAATAAAGTTTGTATTTTATCCAACTACCTGTGCTAAAAAGTGATGGGAACAGTGTTTGTAATTTCTTCTACTTTTTCAGTGACACAAAGTTCAAGCTGCTTATCTAATTGGTGAAAATGCAATGTCTGTTTATCACACTCACTTTGACTATATATGTTGTAGCAAGAGATTGTTTCTCGCTTACGGCCATACCAGCCTGGGTACCCCCGATCTCGTCTGATCTCGGAAGCTAAGCAGGGTCGGGCCTGGTTAGTACTTGGATGGGAGACAGCCTGGGAATACCAGGTGCTGTAAGCATTTTGTCCACGAGGGTGTGCTCTTGCACTATTTCATCAGCAACACTGCCTTGTATTAAGCATTTAATGATGAATTGACTAAATGTCTGTTTTATCAGACTCACTTTGACTATATATGTTGTAGCAAGAGATTGTTTCTCGCTTACGGCCATACCAGCCTGGGTACGCCCGATCTCGTCTGATCTCGGAAGCTAAGCAGGGTCGGGCCTGGTTAGTACTTGGATGGGAGACCGCCTGGGAATACCAGGTGCTGTAAGCATTTTGTCCACGAGGGTGTGCCCCTGCACTATTTCATCAGCAACACTGCTTTGTAGTAAGCATTTAATGATGAATTGACTAAATGCGGCTTCCTGCCTTTTTAATAGGATCAAATTTCCTTGTGTTTTCAATTAGCATCTGCCTTGTATTTATAAGACAAACAAGAATATTGTTGCTGAATGCAGCTTGTGTGTGCTTTGTGCTCCTTTGCCCTGTTCAAATGATGAAAGGAAATAAAGTTTGTATTTTATCCAACTACCTGTGCTAAAAAGTGATGGGAACAGTGTTTGTAATATCTTCTACTTTTTCAGTGACACAAAGTTCAAGCTGCTTATCTAATTGGTGAAAATGCAATGTCTGTTTATCACACTCACTTTGACTATATATGTTGTAGCAAGAGATTGTTTCTCGCTTACGGCCATACCAGCCTGGGTACGTCTGATCTCGGAAGCTAAGCAGGGTCGGGCCTGGTTAGTACTTGGATGGGAGACCGCCTGGGAATACCAGGTGCTGTAAGCATTTTGTCCACGAGGGTGTGCTCTTGCACTATTTCATCAGCAACACTGCCTTGTATTAAGCATTTAATGATGAATTGACTAAATGTCTGTTTTATCAGACTCACTTTGACTATATATGTTGTAGCAAGAGATTGTTTCTCGCTTACGGCCATACCAGCCTGGGTACGCCCGATCTCGTCTGATCTCGGAAGCTAAGCAGGGTCGGGCCTGGTTAGTACTTGGATGGGAGACCACCTGGGAATACCAGGTGCTGTAAGCATTTTGTCCACGAGGGTGTGCCCCTGCACTATTTCATCAGCAACACTGCCTTGTAGTAAGCATTTAATGATGAATTGACTAAATGCAGCTTCCTGCCTTTTTAATAGGATCAAATTTCCTTGTGTTTTCAATTAGCATCTGCCTTGTATTTATAAGACAAACAAGAATATTGTTGCTGAATGCAGCTTGTGTGTGCTTTGTGCTCCTTTGCCCTGTTCAAATGATGAAAGGAAATAAAGTTTGTATTTTATCCAACTACCTGTGGTAAAAAGTGATGGGAACAGTGTTTGTAATTTCTTCTACTTTTTCAGTGACACAAAGTTCAAGCTGCTTATCTAATTGGTGAAAATGCAATGTCTGTTTATCACCCTCACTTTGACTATATATGTTGTAGCAAGAGATTGTTTCTAGCTTACGGCCATACCAGCCTGGGTACGCCCGATCTCGTCTGATCTCGGAAGCTAAGCAGGGTCGGGCCTGGTTAGTACTTGGATGGGAGACCGCCTGGGAATACCAGGTGCTGTAAGCATTTTGTCCACGAGGGTGTGCTCTTGCACTATTTCATCAGCAACACTGCCTTGTATTAAGCATTTAATGATGAATTGACTAAATGTCTGTTTTATCAGACTCACTTTGACTATATATGTTGTAGCAAGAGATTGTTTCTCGCTTACGGCCATACCAGCCTGGGTACGCCCGATCTCGTCTGATCTCGGAAGCTAAGCAGGGTCGGGCCTGGTTAGTACTTGGATGGGAGACCGCCTGGGAATACCAGGTGCTGTAAGAATTTTGTCCACGAGGGTGTGCCCCTGCACTATTTCATCAGCAACACTGCCTTGTAGTAAGCATTTAATGATGAATTGACTAAATGCAGCTTCCTGCCTTTTTAATAGGATCAAATTTCCTTGTGTTTTCAATTAGCATCTGCCTTGTATTTATAAGACAAACAAGAATATTGTTGCTGAATGCAGCTTGTGTGTGCTTTGTGCTCCTTTGCCCTGTTCAAATGATGAAAGGAAATAAAGTTTGTATTTTATCCAACTACCTGTGCTAAAAAGTGATGGGAACAGTGTTTGTAATTTCTTCTACTTTTTCAGTGACACAAAGTTCAAGCTGCTTATCTAATTGGTGAAAATGCAATGTCTGTTTATCACACTCACTTTGACTATATATGTTGTAGCAAGAGATTGTTTCTCGCTTACGGCCATACCAGCCTGGGTACCCCCGATCTCGTCTGATCTCGGAAGCTAAGCAGGGTCGGGCCTGGTTAGTACTTGGATGGGAGACAGCCTGGGAATACCAGGTGCTGTAAGCATTTTGTCCACGAGGGTGTGCTCTTGCACTATTTCATCAGCAACACTGCCTTGTATTAAGCATTTAATGATGAATTGACTAAATGTCTGTTTTATCAGACTCACTTTGACTATATATGTTGTAGCAAGAGATTGTTTCTCGCTTACGGCCATACCAGCCTGGGTACGCCCGATCTCGTCTGATCTCGGAAGCTAAGCAGGGTCGGGCCTGGTTAGTACTTGGATGGGAGACCGCCTGGGAATACCAGGTGCTGTAAGCATTTTGTCCACGAGGGTGTGCCCCTGCAGTATTTCATCAGCAACACTGCTTTGTAGTAAGCATTTAATGATGAATTGACTAAATGCAGCTTCCTGCCTTTTTAATAGGATCAAATTTCCTTGTGTTTTCAATTAGCATCTGCCTTGTATTTATAAGACAAACAAGAATATTGTTGCTGAATGCAGCTTGTGTGTGCTTTGTGCTCCTTTGCCCTGTTCAAATGATGAAAGGAAATAAAGTTTGTATTTTATCCAACTACCTGTGCTAAAAAGTGATGGGAACAGTGTTTGTAATATCTTCTACTTTTTCAGTGACACAAAGTTCAAGCTGCTTATCTAATTGGTGAAAATGCAATGTCTGTTTATCACACTCACTTTGACTATATATGTTGTAGCAAGAGATTGTTTCTCGCTTACGGCCATACCAGCCTGGGTACGCCCGATCTCGTCTGATCTCGGAAGCTAAGCAGGGTCGGGCCTGGGTAGTACTTGGATGGGAGACCGCCTGGGAATACCAGGTGCTGTAAGCATTTTGTCCACGAGGGTGTGCTCTTGCACTATTTCATCAGCAACACTGCCTTGTATTAAGCATTTAATGATGAATTGACTAAATGTCTGTTTTATCAGACTCACTTTGACTATATATGTTGTAGCAAGAGATTGTTTCTCGCTTACGGCCATACCAGCCTGGGGGCGCTAATCCTTGATTGGAGAAGTGACGACAGGTGCGAGTAATTGAGCTGTGAGTGTTTGCTTGAGAGTGTTTGCTCGAGAGCTATTTTCGTTTCCTTTTTGGATTTTGCAATATAATTTATTGTTTTTTCATTTGGATAGTTTTTAGTTTTGTTTAGTTTTCCCCCCCTGCAGTTTTGCTGCCTGGGGGAGGTTTTTTCGCTCTCATTTTTGATTTACAATGACGGACAACATGGCAACGACAAACGGAATGGACAAGGACAACGAAAATGCGCAACGGAAGGAAAACGAAAAAGGAGGAATGAAATATGGAAAAGAATACACGGTGGCAATTGAGTTGGTGGGAGAAGAAAAGGTGACGACGATGGAATTACTACGAGCAATTAAGGAGACGTGTGGAGAGGTGGTGGGATGCCGAATGAAAGGAGATAAGAAATATGAAATTACGATGAGAAACGGAAAAGGTAAAGAACGGCTAATGGACGGTATACGGATAAAGGACAACAAGATACTGGCGAGAGATGTGAATATTAATGAATTGGTGGTGTCTTTTATGAATCTACCGGTATATATAGAAGATAAAGTTATACTGGACAAGTTGAGAAGCTGGGGAGTAACGGCCGTATCGGAGATAAGGAGGAGAGTTTGGCCTGGAACGGAGGTGGTTGACGGAACAAGGTTCTGTAAAGTTAAATTTACGGAAAAAGTCACATCATTGCCATATTCCACAAAAATTGAGACGCTGGAGGGAGCTGAATACTTTAGGGTGATCCATGACAAGCAGGTCAGAGTTTGTCGATTGTGCATACAACCGGGGCACATAGTTAAAGATTGCCCTGAATTCAAGTGTTTCAAGTGCGGCAATCAAGGCCATTATGCGAGAGAGTGTGTCGGAGAGAAGGAAAGGAATGTTTGTGGAAGATGCAGAAAGAGATTGGCGGAGTGCAACTGTGGAGAAGTTATGACGGGAGAGGGGAGTCAAGTACTATTCGAGGAAGCAGTTGTATCGTCGCAAGAAGGAGAAGAAGATGGAGGAGAGGATGTGGTGGAAGGTGGAGAGACGGAGGAAGGAAGAAGGGAGAAGAAGGAAGACCAGAAGATTAATGAAATTGGGAGCAGTATGGATTCGGAAATAAGAAGATGGAGTTTTCAGGAGGAGAGGGGAAGTGGACTGGGGGGAAGCACGGGGGACTCACGGGTTTTGGGGGAAAGCACAGCACAAACAAGTACCTCGGGGGGTGAAGAAATGGAGAGGGTTTTAAGTTTATTGACAATAACGGAGACGGGTATGAACACGGGGAACACAACGACGACTACACGAGAGACGGAGATGAACATTCCAGAAACGGCGGAGAACATGGGGAGCACAACGAACATTCCAGAATCGGCGATGAACGCGGGGAGCACAACGAGCATTCCAGAATCGGCGATGAACACGGGGAGCACAACGGACGAGGGTGTAAAGAAGAAAAGTTGGCTGGATGAAATGGACTTGGAGGAGATATCGGACTCGGATGATGGGGAAAAGTTTGAAAGAATGAGAGGAGGATACAGGAAGAGGAAAGCAGCGGAGGGGGGGGAGAGAAAGGGTGGAAGAGGAAAGAAACTGGATAAAAGGTAGAGGATAATGAAATTATATTTTATAATTTTATTATTTATTAGTATGGTAACAATAATGTCGATAAATGCGAATGGGTTGAGAACAATAGGAAAATTTAATAGAATAGTACACATAAAGAATTCTGATATTTTATGTATTCAAGAGACGCACTGGGATAATATGTGTGTTTTAGAAGTTCAGAAAATATGGAGGGATTTTATTTATGTAAACAATGGTAGGGGGAATTCATGTGGGGTTGCAATTTTAATAAGGAAGGATGTAGTAGAAAATGTGAAGAAGATATATAATGATAATAATGGGAGGATTTTAATTTTAGATTTTGAATATATGAGTAGGGTTTTTAGGATTATAAATATTTATGCGCCGAATAATGAAATAGAGAGAAGGAATTTATTTTTAGAATTAGCGAAATGGTGCAAGGGAAACTGTATTTTAGTTGGGGATTTTAATGTAAAAATGGATAGACTAGATATGACAAGGGGAGCTATTTTTAGAAGTGACGTATCTAGGGGGGTTTTAAGGAAGATGATGGTTGAAAACAATTTAATTGATATATGGAGGGAGGAGAATCCTAATAAGAGAGAATTTTCTAGAAGGCAGGTGGTTTTAGGGGAATTGAAACAGACACGGATAGATTTGGTTTTAGTAAATGAAGGGTCAAGGAATTTTATGAAGGATATTAAATATATTTTTACAACTTTTAGTGATCATGCTGGGTTAACATTTTCGGTGGGGTTAGATAAGGAAAGGAAAGGGGGGGGAATATGGTGTATGAATGCAGGGTATCTAGGTGATGAGGAATACGGGAAACAACTTAAATCTTTGATAGAACATGAAATGGAGGATAAGCAAAAAGGGAATGATAAGTGCAAGTGGTGGGAAAATGTTAAAGAAAAAATAAAAGTTTTTAGTATTAGATATGCAAGGAAGAAGAGGAGTAGGATGACAAGAGCAGAAAATTATTTAAGAACAAAATTGAATGAAGAAATGAAGAAATGTGATAGTGATCCTGATTATACTATTGAAAAGTTTTTAGATTTAAAAGAAAAATTGAGCAAATGTGAAATAGATAAGTGTAAGGGTGCAATTATAAGAAGTAGGGCAAAATATGTTTTAGAAGGGGAGAAATGTACGTCGTTTTTTCTTGGTTTAGAGAAAACTAAACAGACGAAATCATATATTAGTGAGATTGAAAATGTAAAGGGTGAAGTGGTAAATGATTATGTTGAGATATTAGAAACAGTACAGAATTTTTATAAGGATTTATTTAAGAAAGGGGAGGTGGATGAGGGGTGTGTAAAAGAGATTTTAAGTAGTGTGGATGTGCAAATTGGTGTTGAGGATAAGCAAATGTGTGATAGGGAGATAACAATGGATGAAGTGAAAGATGCAATTAAGGGTTTACAAATAAATAAAAGTCCTGGAGTGGATGGACTAATTGCAGAGTTTTATAAAATGTATGAAAGTATTTTAGCACCTATTTTATTAGAAGTATATCAATATATGGAAGACAATAATACTGTTTTAGATTCCATGGTGACAGGGCTGATATCGATTTTATATAAAAATAAGGGGAGTAAATTGAAATTAGAAAATTATAGGCCAATTAGTTTATTAAACTCAGATTATAAGATTTTAGCTAAGATACTGGCAAATAGGATGAAGATGGTTTTAAATGATATTATAGCACCTACACAAAATTATAGTGTGCCTGGAAGAGATATAGCAGATACCATAACTACACTTAGAGATGTGATAAATAAAATGAATAACGACAAGATGGGGGGGATTGTTTTAAGTATAGATTTTAATAAAGCTTTTGACAGGGTGGAACATGATTTTATGTTTAGGGTACTGGAAAAGTATGGGTTTGGAAATGGAATTATAAGATGGATAAAATTATTATATAGAAAGGCTAAAAGTAGGGTTAAATGTAATGGGGTTTTAACAGATTCTTTTATTCTTGAGAGATCAGTGAGACAGGGGTGCCCTTTATCAGCTTTATTGTTTGTTTTATCGGTAGAACCCTTAGCGGCATACCTTAAAAAAGATCTTTTTATAAATTGTGTAGAGACTCCGCAAGGAGGTTTTAGTTTAATTCATCAATATGCAGACGATACAACAATAACAGTTAGAGATGAGGGTAGTGTTAAAAGGGTGATGGAGTGTTTTAAAGTATATGAGAAAGCCTCAGGAGCAAAAGTGAATATGGAGAAGTCAGTAATAATGTATGTTGGGAAGAATAATGAGGGGATTTTTCCTTTTAAGGTGGTAAATGATTATTTTAAGGTGTTAGGTGTGTTTTTAGGGGTGAAGGAACAAGAAGCTAGGGATCTGACATGGAGTGGGGTTATAAACAAAGTTAGGAAGGTGGTAAATATGTGGAGGGGGAGGGCTTTGAAATTAAAAGGGAAAGTAATTGTTGTAAATTCCTTGCTGATGTCAATTTTTATTCATGTAATGAACGTTTTAGATGTACCAGAATGGGTTTTATCTGAAATGAATACGATTTTAGTTGATTTTTTATGGGATGGGAAAGGAGCGAAAATTTCTTTTAAAACTTTGATTGCAGGTTATGAGGAGGGGGGTTTGAAGTTGGTAGATTTAAATGTGAGGAAAAAAGCAATTAGAGTTAAAATGGTACGAAAATATTTATATGGTGAACTAGATTATGGATGGAAAAGATTTTTTAAAGAGTATTTGCAGGAGGTTGGGAGGATGGGGGAAAATGGTTTATTAATGTGTATGAGAAAAGAAATGTTAGCTAATATACCATTGTTTTATAGAGAAGTGTTTGAGGCTTGGGGGGAGTTTTTACCAAATATTTATTATGAGTGTACCATTTTAGACAATATTTTAAATCAGCCAATTTTCTTAAATCCCAAGATACAATATAATAATAAGATGTTGTTTTGTAAATATTTTATGAGGGCTGGGATGAGACAGATTGGGGATATTTTATACGAGGTCATTCCAGGTTTTCTTCCTGTACAAGCGATTTATGATAATGTTTGTGAAGTGGAAGATGAAATGAGCAAAACTACAGTAGATAATATGTATAAGAGAATTTTAGGGTGTATTCCTGAAGAATGGGTGCTTTTAATAAATACAGAGGTGGTTGAGAGAGCTAAGGGTTTACCGGTTTTATATTATGAAAGTAATGGGGAGAAACATGTTTTATCAGGTTTGAAAGTTAAAAAGATTTATGAAAAATGTATTTTAAGAGAGATAAAAGCTCCTGCTTCAGAAAAAGTGTGGTCTAGGGTATTTGTAAATATAGATGTAAAATCAATATGGAAGAATGTCAATGTAAAATATAATTCTATAGAATGTGAAGATAATGATTTTAAATTGAAACATAATAGGATTTTTACGAACGTGGTTTTACATCAAATAAATAGAGACATTAAAAGAGAATGTGATATTTGTGGTACGGAGGCGGAAAATTTTATGCACTTTTTTATTGAATGTAGTAGATTACAAGGGTTTCATGAGTTTATAAAGGGGCTTTTAGAACAACATTGGGGAGAAGATATTGTAAATGGGGTTGAGTGGAGGAGGTTGTTTCTATTTGGTATAAATGGAAAAAGCAAAGTTTTTAATATTAATTTGATGAATTTTGTTCTTAGCCATGCTAGATACGCTGTAAGACAAAGAAGGAATTTAGGACATTATGAAGGGAAAATTGTGAGTGTGGAGGTTTTATTTAAAAGTATTTTAGAGAAAGATATTGAACTAATATATAAATATGGAGGATGTAATTTTGAAAAACTGTTTGTGTGGGGGAGCACTTTTATCGAAATTGATCAAAATGGAAAACTTGTTTTTAATTATTAATTGGTTTTAGTGGATGATTGTGTTTATTTTAATTGGTTTTATTTTCTTTTCTTTTTTGATTTTGTAAAAGGATGAATTGTTCATCCTTTTTTATTATTATTGTTTGAATATTGTAAATATTATGTGTTTTTTCATAATAAAAGATAAAAAAAAAAAAGGTACGCCCGATCTCGTCTGATCTCGGAAGCTAAGCAGGGTCGGGCCTGGTTAGTACTTGGATGGGAGACCACCTGGGAATACCAGGTGCTGTAAGCATTTTGTCCACGAGGGTGTGCCCCTGCACTATTTCATCAGCAACACTGCCTTGTAGTAAGCATTTAATGATGAATTGACTAAATGCAGCTTCCTGCCTTTTTAATAGGATCAAATTTCCTTGTGTTTTCAATTAGCATCTGCCTTGTATTTATAAGACAAACAAGAATATTGTTGCTGAATGCAGCTTGTGTGTGCTTTGTGCTCCTTTGCCCTGTTCAAATGATGAAAGGAAATAAAGTTTGTATTTTATCCAACTACCTGTGCTAAAAAGTGATGGGAACAGTGTTTGTAATTTCTTCTACTTTTTCAGTGACACAAAGTTCAAGCTGCTTATCTAATTGGTGAAAATGCAATGTCTGTTTATCACACTCACTTTGACTATATATGTTGTAGCAAGAGATTGTTTCTCGCTTACGGCCATACCAGCCTGGGTACGCCCGATCTCGTCTGATCTCGGAAGCTAAGCAGGGTCGGGCCTGGTTAGTACTTGGATGGGAGACCGCCTGGGAATACCAGGTGCTGTAAGCATTTTGTCCACGAGGGTGTGCTCTTGCACTATTTCATCAGCAACACTGCCTTGTATTAAGCATTTAATGATGAATTGACTAAATGTCTGTTTTATCAGACTCACTTTGACTATATATGTTGTAGCAAGAGATTGTTTCTCGCTTACGGCCATACCAGCCTGGGTACGCCCGATCTCGTCTGATCTCGGAAGCTAAGCAGGGTCGGGCCTGGTTAGTACTTGGATGGGAGACCGCCTGGGAATACCAGGTGCTGTAAGAATTTTGTCCACGAGGGTGTGCCCCTGCACTATTTCATCAGCAACACTGCCTTGTAGTAAGCATTTAATGATGAATTGACTAAATGCAGCTTCCTGCCTTTTTAATAGGATCAAATTTCCTTGTGTTTTCAATTAGCATCTGCCTTGTATTTATAAGACAAACAAGAATATTGTTGCTGAATGCAGCTTGTGTGTGCTTTGTGCTCCTTTGCCCTGTTCAAATGATGAAAGGAAATAAAGTTTGTATTTTATCCAACTACCTGTGCTAAAAAGTGATGGGAACAGTGTTTGTAATTTCTTCTACTTTTTCAGTGACACAAAGTTCAAGCTGCTTATCTAATTGGTGAAAATGCAATGTCTGTTTATCACACTCACTTTGACTATATATGTTGTAGCAAGAGATTGTTTCTCGCTTACGGCCATACCAGCCTGGGTACCCCCGATCTCGTCTGATCTCGGAAGCTAAGCAGGGTCGGGCCTGGTTAGTACTTGGATGGGAGACAGCCTGGGAATACCAGGTGCTGTAAGCATTTTGTCCACGAGGGTGTGCTCTTGCACTATTTCATCAGCAACACTGCCTTGTATTAAGCATTTAATGATGAATTGACTAAATGTCTGTTTTATCAGACTCACTTTGACTATATATGTTGTAGCAAGAGATTGTTTCTCGCTTACGGCCATACCAGCCTGGGTACGCCCGATCTCGTCTGATCTCGGAAGCTAAGCAGGGTCGGGCCTGGTTAGTACTTGGATGGGAGACCGCCTGGGAATACCAGGTGCTGTAAGCATTTTGTCCACGAGGGTGTGCCCCTGCACTATTTCATCAGCAACACTGCTTTGTAGTAAGCATTTAATGATGAATTGACTAAATGCGGCTTCCTGCCTTTTTAATAGGATCAAATTTCCTTGTGTTTTCAATTAGCATCTGCCTTGTATTTATAAGACAAACAAGAATATTGTTGCTGAATGCAGCTTGTGTGTGCTTTGTGCTCCTTTGCCCTGTTCAAATGATGAAAGGAAATAAAGTTTGTATTTTATCCAACTACCTGTGCTAAAAAGTGATGGGAACAGTGTTTGTAATATCTTCTACTTTTTCAGTGACACAAAGTTCAAGCTGCTTATCTAATTGGTGAAAATGCAATGTCTGTTTATCACACTCACTTTGACTATATATGTTGTAGCAAGAGATTGTTTCTCGCTTACGGCCATACCAGCCTGGGTACGTCTGATCTCGGAAGCTAAGCAGGGTCGGGCCTGGTTAGTACTTGGATGGGAGACCGCCTGGGAATACCAGGTGCTGTAAGCATTTTGTCCACGAGGGTGTGCTCTTGCACTATTTCATCAGCAACACTGCCTTGTATTAAGCATTTAATGATGAATTGACTAAATGTCTGTTTTATCAGACTCACTTTGACTATATATGTTGTAGCAAGAGATTGTTTCTCGCTTACGGCCATACCAGCCTGGGTACGCCCGATCTCGTCTGATCTCGGAAGCTAAGCAGGGTCGGGCCTGGTTAGTACTTGGATGGGAGACCACCTGGGAATACCAGGTGCTGTAAGCATTTTGTCCACGAGGGTGTGCCCCTGCACTATTTCATCAGCAACACTGCCTTGTAGTAAGCATTTAATGATGAATTGACTAAATGCAGCTTCCTGCCTTTTTAATAGGATCAAATTTCCTTGTGTTTTCAATTAGCATCTGCCTTGTATTTATAAGACAAACAAGAATATTGTTGCTGAATGCAGCTTGTGTGTGCTTTGTGCTCCTTTGCCCTGTTCAAATGATGAAAGGAAATAAAGTTTGTATTTTATCCAACTACCTGTGGTAAAAAGTGATGGGAACAGTGTTTGTAATTTCTTCTACTTTTTCAGTGACACAAAGTTCAAGCTGCTTATCTAATTGGTGAAAATGCAATGTCTGTTTATCACCCTCACTTTGACTATATATGTTGTAGCAAGAGATTGTTTCTAGCTTACGGCCATACCAGCCTGGGTACGCCCGATCTCGTCTGATCTCGGAAGCTAAGCAGGGTCGGGCCTGGTTAGTACTTGGATGGGAGACCGCCTGGGAATACCAGGTGCTGTAAGCATTTTGTCCACGAGGGTGTGCTCTTGCACTATTTCATCAGCAACACTGCCTTGTATTAAGCATTTAATGATGAATTGACTAAATGTCTGTTTTATCAGACTCACTTTGACTATATATGTTGTAGCAAGAGATTGTTTCTCGCTTACGGCCATACCAGCCTGGGTACGCCCGATCTCGTCTGATCTCGGAAGCTAAGCAGGGTCGGGCCTGGTTAGTACTTGGATGGGAGACCGCCTGGGAATACCAGGTGCTGTAAGAATTTTGTCCACGAGGGTGTGCCCCTGCACTATTTCATCAGCAACACTGCCTTGTAGTAAGCATTTAATGATGAATTGACTAAATGCAGCTTCCTGCCTTTTTAATAGGATCAAATTTCCTTGTGTTTTCAATTAGCATCTGCCTTGTATTTATAAGACAAACAAGAATATTGTTGCTGAATGCAGCTTGTGTGTGCTTTGTGCTCCTTTGCCCTGTTCAAATGATGAAAGGAAATAAAGTTTGTATTTTATCCAACTACCTGTGCTAAAAAGTGATGGGAACAGTGTTTGTAATTTCTTCTACTTTTTCAGTGACACAAAGTTCAAGCTGCTTATCTAATTGGTGAAAATGCAATGTCTGTTTATCACACTCACTTTGACTATATATGTTGTAGCAAGAGATTGTTTCTCGCTTACGGCCATACCAGCCTGGGTACCCCCGATCTCGTCTGATCTCGGAAGCTAAGCAGGGTCGGGCCTGGTTAGTACTTGGATGGGAGACAGCCTGGGAATACCAGGTGCTGTAAGCATTTTGTCCACGAGGGTGTGCTCTTGCACTATTTCATCAGCAACACTGCCTTGTATTAAGCATTTAATGATGAATTGACTAAATGTCTGTTTTATCAGACTCACTTTGACTATATATGTTGTAGCAAGAGATTGTTTCTCGCTTACGGCCATACCAGCCTGGGTACGCCCGATCTCGTCTGATCTCGGAAGCTAAGCAGGGTCGGGCCTGGTTAGTACTTGGATGGGAGACCGCCTGGGAATACCAGGTGCTGTAAGCATTTTGTCCACGAGGGTGTGCCCCTGCAGTATTTCATCAGCAACACTGCTTTGTAGTAAGCATTTAATGATGAATTGACTAAATGCAGCTTCCTGCCTTTTTAATAGGATCAAATTTCCTTGTGTTTTCAATTAGCATCTGCCTTGTATTTATAAGACAAACAAGAATATTGTTGCTGAATGCAGCTTGTGTGTGCTTTGTGCTCCTTTGCCCTGTTCAAATGATGAAAGGAAATAAAGTTTGTATTTTATCCAACTACCTGTGCTAAAAAGTGATGGGAACAGTGTTTGTAATATCTTCTACTTTTTCAGTGACACAAAGTTCAAGCTGCTTATCTAATTGGTGAAAATGCAATGTCTGTTTATCACACTCACTTTGACTATATATGTTGTAGCAAGAGATTGTTTCTCGCTTACGGCCATACCAGCCTGGGTACGCCCGATCTCGTCTGATCTCGGAAGCTAAGCAGGGTCGGGCCTGGGTAGTACTTGGATGGGAGACCGCCTGGGAATACCAGGTGCTGTAAGCATTTTGTCCACGAGGGTGTGCTCTTGCACTATTTCATCAGCAACACTGCCTTGTATTAAGCATTTAATGATGAATTGACTAAATGTCTGTTTTATCAGACTCACTTTGACTATATATGTTGTAGCAAGAGATTGTTTCTCGCTTACGGCCATACCAGCCTGGGGGCGCTAATCCTTGATTGGAGAAGTGACGACAGGTGCGAGTAATTGAGCTGTGAGTGTTTGCTTGAGAGTGTTTGCTCGAGAGCTATTTTCGTTTCCTTTTTGGATTTTGCAATATAATTTATTGTTTTTTCATTTGGATAGTTTTTAGTTTTGTTTAGTTTTCCCCCCCTGCAGTTTTGCTGCCTGGGGGAGGTTTTTTCGCTCTCATTTTTGATTTACAATGACGGACAACATGGCAACGACAAACGGAATGGACAAGGACAACGAAAATGCGCAACGGAAGGAAAACGAAAAAGGAGGAATGAAATATGGAAAAGAATACACGGTGGCAATTGAGTTGGTGGGAGAAGAAAAGGTGACGACGATGGAATTACTACGAGCAATTAAGGAGACGTGTGGAGAGGTGGTGGGATGCCGAATGAAAGGAGATAAGAAATATGAAATTACGATGAGAAACGGAAAAGGTAAAGAACGGCTAATGGACGGTATACGGATAAAGGACAACAAGATACTGGCGAGAGATGTGAATATTAATGAATTGGTGGTGTCTTTTATGAATCTACCGGTATATATAGAAGATAAAGTTATACTGGACAAGTTGAGAAGCTGGGGAGTAACGGCCGTATCGGAGATAAGGAGGAGAGTTTGGCCTGGAACGGAGGTGGTTGACGGAACAAGGTTCTGTAAAGTTAAATTTACGGAAAAAGTCACATCATTGCCATATTCCACAAAAATTGAGACGCTGGAGGGAGCTGAATACTTTAGGGTGATCCATGACAAGCAGGTCAGAGTTTGTCGATTGTGCATACAACCGGGGCACATAGTTAAAGATTGCCCTGAATTCAAGTGTTTCAAGTGCGGCAATCAAGGCCATTATGCGAGAGAGTGTGTCGGAGAGAAGGAAAGGAATGTTTGTGGAAGATGCAGAAAGAGATTGGCGGAGTGCAACTGTGGAGAAGTTATGACGGGAGAGGGGAGTCAAGTACTATTCGAGGAAGCAGTTGTATCGTCGCAAGAAGGAGAAGAAGATGGAGGAGAGGATGTGGTGGAAGGTGGAGAGACGGAGGAAGGAAGAAGGGAGAAGAAGGAAGACCAGAAGATTAATGAAATTGGGAGCAGTATGGATTCGGAAATAAGAAGATGGAGTTTTCAGGAGGAGAGGGGAAGTGGACTGGGGGGAAGCACGGGGGACTCACGGGTTTTGGGGGAAAGCACAGCACAAACAAGTACCTCGGGGGGTGAAGAAATGGAGAGGGTTTTAAGTTTATTGACAATAACGGAGACGGGTATGAACACGGGGAACACAACGACGACTACACGAGAGACGGAGATGAACATTCCAGAAACGGCGGAGAACATGGGGAGCACAACGAACATTCCAGAATCGGCGATGAACGCGGGGAGCACAACGAGCATTCCAGAATCGGCGATGAACACGGGGAGCACAACGGACGAGGGTGTAAAGAAGAAAAGTTGGCTGGATGAAATGGACTTGGAGGAGATATCGGACTCGGATGATGGGGAAAAGTTTGAAAGAATGAGAGGAGGATACAGGAAGAGGAAAGCAGCGGAGGGGGGGGAGAGAAAGGGTGGAAGAGGAAAGAAACTGGATAAAAGGTAGAGGATAATGAAATTATATTTTATAATTTTATTATTTATTAGTATGGTAACAATAATGTCGATAAATGCGAATGGGTTGAGAACAATAGGAAAATTTAATAGAATAGTACACATAAAGAATTCTGATATTTTATGTATTCAAGAGACGCACTGGGATAATATGTGTGTTTTAGAAGTTCAGAAAATATGGAGGGATTTTATTTATGTAAACAATGGTAGGGGGAATTCATGTGGGGTTGCAATTTTAATAAGGAAGGATGTAGTAGAAAATGTGAAGAAGATATATAATGATAATAATGGGAGGATTTTAATTTTAGATTTTGAATATATGAGTAGGGTTTTTAGGATTATAAATATTTATGCGCCGAATAATGAAATAGAGAGAAGGAATTTATTTTTAGAATTAGCGAAATGGTGCAAGGGAAACTGTATTTTAGTTGGGGATTTTAATGTAAAAATGGATAGACTAGATATGACAAGGGGAGCTATTTTTAGAAGTGACGTATCTAGGGGGGTTTTAAGGAAGATGATGGTTGAAAACAATTTAATTGATATATGGAGGGAGGAGAATCCTAATAAGAGAGAATTTTCTAGAAGGCAGGTGGTTTTAGGGGAATTGAAACAGACACGGATAGATTTGGTTTTAGTAAATGAAGGGTCAAGGAATTTTATGAAGGATATTAAATATATTTTTACAACTTTTAGTGATCATGCTGGGTTAACATTTTCGGTGGGGTTAGATAAGGAAAGGAAAGGGGGGGGAATATGGTGTATGAATGCAGGGTATCTAGGTGATGAGGAATACGGGAAACAACTTAAATCTTTGATAGAACATGAAATGGAGGATAAGCAAAAAGGGAATGATAAGTGCAAGTGGTGGGAAAATGTTAAAGAAAAAATAAAAGTTTTTAGTATTAGATATGCAAGGAAGAAGAGGAGTAGGATGACAAGAGCAGAAAATTATTTAAGAACAAAATTGAATGAAGAAATGAAGAAATGTGATAGTGATCCTGATTATACTATTGAAAAGTTTTTAGATTTAAAAGAAAAATTGAGCAAATGTGAAATAGATAAGTGTAAGGGTGCAATTATAAGAAGTAGGGCAAAATATGTTTTAGAAGGGGAGAAATGTACGTCGTTTTTTCTTGGTTTAGAGAAAACTAAACAGACGAAATCATATATTAGTGAGATTGAAAATGTAAAGGGTGAAGTGGTAAATGATTATGTTGAGATATTAGAAACAGTACAGAATTTTTATAAGGATTTATTTAAGAAAGGGGAGGTGGATGAGGGGTGTGTAAAAGAGATTTTAAGTAGTGTGGATGTGCAAATTGGTGTTGAGGATAAGCAAATGTGTGATAGGGAGATAACAATGGATGAAGTGAAAGATGCAATTAAGGGTTTACAAATAAATAAAAGTCCTGGAGTGGATGGACTAATTGCAGAGTTTTATAAAATGTATGAAAGTATTTTAGCACCTATTTTATTAGAAGTATATCAATATATGGAAGACAATAATACTGTTTTAGATTCCATGGTGACAGGGCTGATATCGATTTTATATAAAAATAAGGGGAGTAAATTGAAATTAGAAAATTATAGGCCAATTAGTTTATTAAACTCAGATTATAAGATTTTAGCTAAGATACTGGCAAATAGGATGAAGATGGTTTTAAATGATATTATAGCACCTACACAAAATTATAGTGTGCCTGGAAGAGATATAGCAGATACCATAACTACACTTAGAGATGTGATAAATAAAATGAATAACGACAAGATGGGGGGGATTGTTTTAAGTATAGATTTTAATAAAGCTTTTGACAGGGTGGAACATGATTTTATGTTTAGGGTACTGGAAAAGTATGGGTTTGGAAATGGAATTATAAGATGGATAAAATTATTATATAGAAAGGCTAAAAGTAGGGTTAAATGTAATGGGGTTTTAACAGATTCTTTTATTCTTGAGAGATCAGTGAGACAGGGGTGCCCTTTATCAGCTTTATTGTTTGTTTTATCGGTAGAACCCTTAGCGGCATACCTTAAAAAAGATCTTTTTATAAATTGTGTAGAGACTCCGCAAGGAGGTTTTAGTTTAATTCATCAATATGCAGACGATACAACAATAACAGTTAGAGATGAGGGTAGTGTTAAAAGGGTGATGGAGTGTTTTAAAGTATATGAGAAAGCCTCAGGAGCAAAAGTGAATATGGAGAAGTCAGTAATAATGTATGTTGGGAAGAATAATGAGGGGATTTTTCCTTTTAAGGTGGTAAATGATTATTTTAAGGTGTTAGGTGTGTTTTTAGGGGTGAAGGAACAAGAAGCTAGGGATCTGACATGGAGTGGGGTTATAAACAAAGTTAGGAAGGTGGTAAATATGTGGAGGGGGAGGGCTTTGAAATTAAAAGGGAAAGTAATTGTTGTAAATTCCTTGCTGATGTCAATTTTTATTCATGTAATGAACGTTTTAGATGTACCAGAATGGGTTTTATCTGAAATGAATACGATTTTAGTTGATTTTTTATGGGATGGGAAAGGAGCGAAAATTTCTTTTAAAACTTTGATTGCAGGTTATGAGGAGGGGGGTTTGAAGTTGGTAGATTTAAATGTGAGGAAAAAAGCAATTAGAGTTAAAATGGTACGAAAATATTTATATGGTGAACTAGATTATGGATGGAAAAGATTTTTTAAAGAGTATTTGCAGGAGGTTGGGAGGATGGGGGAAAATGGTTTATTAATGTGTATGAGAAAAGAAATGTTAGCTAATATACCATTGTTTTATAGAGAAGTGTTTGAGGCTTGGGGGGAGTTTTTACCAAATATTTATTATGAGTGTACCATTTTAGACAATATTTTAAATCAGCCAATTTTCTTAAATCCCAAGATACAATATAATAATAAGATGTTGTTTTGTAAATATTTTATGAGGGCTGGGATGAGACAGATTGGGGATATTTTATACGAGGTCATTCCAGGTTTTCTTCCTGTACAAGCGATTTATGATAATGTTTGTGAAGTGGAAGATGAAATGAGCAAAACTACAGTAGATAATATGTATAAGAGAATTTTAGGGTGTATTCCTGAAGAATGGGTGCTTTTAATAAATACAGAGGTGGTTGAGAGAGCTAAGGGTTTACCGGTTTTATATTATGAAAGTAATGGGGAGAAACATGTTTTATCAGGTTTGAAAGTTAAAAAGATTTATGAAAAATGTATTTTAAGAGAGATAAAAGCTCCTGCTTCAGAAAAAGTGTGGTCTAGGGTATTTGTAAATATAGATGTAAAATCAATATGGAAGAATGTCAATGTAAAATATAATTCTATAGAATGTGAAGATAATGATTTTAAATTGAAACATAATAGGATTTTTACGAACGTGGTTTTACATCAAATAAATAGAGACATTAAAAGAGAATGTGATATTTGTGGTACGGAGGCGGAAAATTTTATGCACTTTTTTATTGAATGTAGTAGATTACAAGGGTTTCATGAGTTTATAAAGGGGCTTTTAGAACAACATTGGGGAGAAGATATTGTAAATGGGGTTGAGTGGAGGAGGTTGTTTCTATTTGGTATAAATGGAAAAAGCAAAGTTTTTAATATTAATTTGATGAATTTTGTTCTTAGCCATGCTAGATACGCTGTAAGACAAAGAAGGAATTTAGGACATTATGAAGGGAAAATTGTGAGTGTGGAGGTTTTATTTAAAAGTATTTTAGAGAAAGATATTGAACTAATATATAAATATGGAGGATGTAATTTTGAAAAACTGTTTGTGTGGGGGAGCACTTTTATCGAAATTGATCAAAATGGAAAACTTGTTTTTAATTATTAATTGGTTTTAGTGGATGATTGTGTTTATTTTAATTGGTTTTATTTTCTTTTCTTTTTTGATTTTGTAAAAGGATGAATTGTTCATCCTTTTTTATTATTATTGTTTGAATATTGTAAATATTATGTGTTTTTTCATAATAAAAGATAAAAAAAAAAAAGGTACGCCCGATCTCGTCTGATCTCGGAAGCTAAGCAGGGTCGGGCCTGGTTAGTACTTGGATGGGAGACCACCTGGGAATACCAGGTGCTGTAAGCATTTTGTCCACGAGGGTGTGCCCCTGCACTATTTCATCAGCAACACTGCCTTGTAGTAAGCATTTAATGATGAATTGACTAAATGCAGCTTCCTGCCTTTTTAATAGGATCAAATTTCCTTGTGTTTTCAATTAGCATCTGCCTTGTATTTATAAGACAAACAAGAATATTGTTGCTGAATGCAGCTTGTGTGTGCTTTGTGCTCCTTTGCCCTGTTCAAATGATGAAAGGAAATAAAGTTTGTATTTTATCCAACTACCTGTGGTAAAAAGTGATGGGAACAGTGTTTGTAATTTCTTCTACTTTTTCAGTGACACAAAGTTCAAGCTGCTTATCTAATTGGTGAAAATGCAATGTCTGTTTATCACCCTCACTTTGACTATATATGTTGTAGCAAGAGATTGTTTCTCGCTTACGGCCATACCAGCCTGGGTACGCCCGATCTCGTCTGATCTCGGAAGCTAAGCAGGGTCGGGCCTGGTTAGTACTTGGATGGGAGACCGCCTGGGAATACCAGGTGCTGTAAGCATTTTGTCCACGAGGGTGTGCTCTTGCACTATTTCATCAGCAACACTGCCTTGTATTAAGCATTTAATGATGAATTGACTAAATGTCTGTTTTATCAGACTCACTTTGACTATATATGTTGTAGCAAGAGATTGTTTCTCGCTTACGGCCATACCAGCCTGGGGGCGCTAATCCTTGATTGGAGAAGTGACGACAGGTGCGAGTAATTGAGCTGTGAGTGTTTGCTTGAGAGTGTTTGCTCGAGAGCTATTTTCGTTTCTTTTTTTGGTTTTTGCAATATAATTTATTGTTTTTTTTATTTGGATAGTTTTTAGTTTTGTTTAGTTTTCCCCCCCTGCAGTTTTGCTGCCTGGGGGAGGTTTTTTCGCTTTCATTTTTGATTTACAATGACGGACAACATGGCAACGACAAACGGAACGGACAAAGACAACGAAAATGCGCAACGGAAGGAAAACGAAAATAAAGAAGGAATGAAATATGGCAAAGAATACACGGTGGCAATTGAGTTGGTGGGAGAAGAAAAGATGACGACGATGGAATTACTGCGAGCAATTAAGGAGATGTGTGGAGAGGTGGTGGGATGCCGAATGAAAGGCGAGAAGAAGTATGAAATTACGATGAAAAACGGAAAAGGTAAAGAACGGCTAATGGACGGTTCAAGGATAAAGGACACCAGGATTATGGCGAGAGATGTGAATGTAAATGAATTGGTGGTGTCTTTTATGAATCTCCCGGTATACATCGAAGACAAAGTTATACTGGACAAGCTGAGTAGCTGGGGAGTAACGGCCGTCTCGGAGATAAGGAGGAGAGTTTGGCCTGGAACGGAGGTGGTTGACGGAACACGGTTTTGTAAAGTTAAATTTACGGAAAAAGTAAAATCATTGCCATATTCCACAAAAATTGAGACGCTGGAAGGAGCTGAATACTTCAGGGTGATCCATGACAAGCAGGTCAGAGTTTGTCGATTGTGCATACAACCTGGGCACATAGTTAAAGATTGCCCTGAATTCAAGTGTTTCAAGTGCGGCAATCAAGGCCATTATGCGAGAGAGTGTGTCGGAGAGAAGGAAAGGAATGTTTGTGGAAGATGCAGAAAGAGATTGGCGGAGTGCAACTGTGGAGAAGTTATGACTGAAGAGGGGAGTCAAGTACTATTCGAGGAAGCAGTTGTATCATCGCAAGAAGGAGAAGAAGATGGAGGAGAGGACGTGGTGGAAGGTGGAGAGACGGAGGAAGGAAGAAGGGAGAAGAAAGAAGACCAGAAGATTAACGAAATTGGGAGCAGTATGGATTCGGAAATAAGAAGGTGGAGTTTTCAGGAGGAGAGGGGAAGTGGATTGGGGGGAAGCACGGGGGACTCACGGGTTTTGGGGGAAAGCACAGCACAAACAAGTACCTCGGGGGGTGAAGAAATGGAGAGGGTCTTAAGTTTAATGACAATAACAGAGACGGGTATGAACACGGGGAGCACAACGACTACTACACGTGAGACGGAGATGAACATTCCAGAAACGGCGGAGAACACGGGGAGCACAACGAACATTCCAGAATCGGCGATGAACACGGGGAGCACAACGAGCATTCCAGAATCGGCGATGAACACGGGGAGCACAACGGATGAGGGTGTAAAGAAGAAAAGTTGGCTGGATGAAATGGACTTGGAGGAGATATCGGACTCGGATGATGGGGAAAAATTTGAAAGAATGAGAGGAGGATACAGGAAGAGGAAAGCAGCGGAGGGGGGGGAGAGAAAGGGTGGAAGAGGAAAGAAACTGGATAAAAGGTAGAGGATAATGAAATTATATTTTATAATTTTATTATTTATTAGTATGGTAACAATAATGTCGATAAATGCGAATGGGTTGAGAACAATAGGAAAATTTAATAGAATAGTACACATAAAGAATTCTGATATTTTATGTATTCAAGAGACGCACTGGGATAATATGTGTGTTTTAGAAATTCAGAAAATATGGAGGGATTTTATTTATGTAAACAATGGTAGGGGGAATTCATGTGGGGTTGCAATTTTAATAAGGAAGGATGTAGTAGAAAATGTGAAGAAGATATATAATGATAATAATGGGAGGATTTTAATTTTAGATTTTGAATATATGAGTAGGGTTTTTAGGATTATAAATATTTATGCGCCGAATAATGAAATAGAGAGAAGGAATTTATTTTTAGAATTAGCGAAATGGTGCAAGGGAAACTGTATTTTAGTTGGGGATTTTAATGTAAAAATGGATAGACTAGATATGACAAGGGGAGCTATTTTTAGAAGTGACGTATCTAGGGGGGTTTTAAGGAAGATGATGGTTGAAAACAATTTAATTGATATATGGAGGGAGGAGAATCCGAATAAGAGAGAATTTTCTAGAAGGCAGGTGGTTTTAGGGGAATTGAAACAGACACGGATAGATTTGGTTTTTGTAAATGAAGGGTTAAGGAATTTTATGAAAGATATTAAATATATTTTTACAACTTTTAGTGATCATGCTGGGTTAACATTTTCGGTGGGGTTAGATAAGGAAAGGAAAGGGGGGGGAATATGGTGTATGAATGCAGGGTATCTAGGTGATGAGGAATACGGGAAACAACTTAAATCTTTGATAGAAGATGAAATGGAGGATAAGCAAAAAGGGAATGATAAGTGCAAGTGGTGGGAAAATGTTAAAGAAAAAATAAAAGTTTTTAGTATTAGATATGCAAGGAAGCAGAGGAGTAGGATGACAAGAGCAGAAAATTATTTAAGAACAAAATTGAATGAAGAAATGAAGAAATGTGATAGTGATCCTGATTATACTATTGAAAAGTTTTTAGATTTAAAAGCAAAATTGAGCAAATGTGAAATAGAGAAGTGTAAGGGTGCAATTATAAGAAGTAGGGCAAAATATGTTTTAGAAGGGGAGAAATGTACCTCGTTTTTTCTTGGTTTAGAAAAAACTAAACAGACGAAATCATATATTAGTGAGATTGAAAATGTAAAGGGTGAAGTGGTAAATGATTATGTTGAAATATTAGAAACTGTACAGAATTTTTATAAGGATTTATTTAAGAAAGGGGAGGTGGATGAGGGGTGTGTAAAAGAGATTTTAAGTAGTGTGGATGTGCAAATTGGTGTTGAAGATAAGCAAAGGTGTGATAGGAAGATAACAATGGATGAAGTGAAAGATGCAATTAAGGGTTTACAAATAAATAAAAGTCCTGGAGTAGATGGACTAATTGCAGAGTTTTATAAAATGTATGAAAGTATTTTAGCACCTATTTTATTAGAAGTATATCAATATATGGAAGACAATGATACTGTTTCAGATTCCATGGTGACAGGGCTGATATCGATTTTATATAAAAATAAGGGGAGCAAACTGAAACTAGAAAATTATAGGCCAATTAGTTTATTAAACTCAGATTATAAGATTTTAGCTAAGATACTGGCAAATAGGATGAAGATGGTTTTAAATGATATTATAGCACCTACACAAAATTATAGTGTGCCTGGAAGAGATATAGCAGATACCATAACTACACTTAGAGATGTGATAAATAAAATGAATAGTGACAAGATGGGGGGGATTGTTTTAAGTATAGATTTTAATAAAGCTTTTGACAGGGTGGAACATGATTTTATGTTTAGGGTACTGGAAAAGTATGGGTTTGGAAATGGTATAATAAGATGGATAAAATTATTATATAGAAAGGCTAAAAGTAGGGTTAAATGTAATGGGGTTTTAACAGATTCTTTTATTCTTGAGAGGTCAGTGAGACAGGGGTGCCCTTTATCAGCTTTATTGTTTGTTTTATCGGTAGAACCCTTAGCGGCATACCTTAAAAAAGATCATTTTATAAATTGTGTAGAGACTCCGCAAGGAGGTTTTAGTTTAATTCATCAATATGCAGACGATACCACAATTACAGTCAGGGATGAGGGAAGTGTTAAAAGGGTGATGGAGTGTTTTAAAGTATATGAGAAAGCCTCAGGAGCTAAAGTGAATATGGAGAAGTCAGTAATAATGTATGTTGGGAAGAATAATGAGGGGACTTTTCCTTTTAAGGTGGTAAATGATTATTTTAAGGTGTTAGGTGTGTTTTTAGGGGTGAAGGAACAAGAAGCTAGGGATCTGACATGGAGTGGGGTTATAAATAAAGTTAGGAAGGTAGTAAATATGTGGAGGGGGAGGGCTTTGAAATTAAAAGGGAAAGTAATTGTTGTAAATTCCTTGCTGATGTCAATTTTTATTCATGTCATGAACGTTTTAGATGTACCAGAATGGGTTTTATCTGAAATGAATACGATTTTAGTTGATTTTTTATGGGATGGGAAAGGAGCGAAAATTTCTTTTAAAACATTGATTGCAGGATATGAGGAGGGGGGTTTGAAGTTGGTGGATTTAAATGTAAGGAAAAAAGCAATTAGAGTTAAAATGGTACGGAAATATTTATATGGTGAACTAGATTATGGATGGAAAAGATTTTTTAAGGAGTATTTGCAGGAGGTTGGGAGGATGGGGGACAATGGTTTATTGATGTGCATGAAAAAAGAAATGTTAAGTAATATACCATTGTTTTATAGAGAAGTGTTTGAAGCTTGGGGGGAGTTTTTACCAAATATTTATTATGAGTGTACCATTTTAGACAATATTTTAAATCAGCCAATTTTCTTAAATCCCAAGATACAATATAATAATAAGATGTTGTTTTGTAAATATTTTATGAGGGCTGGGATGAGACAGATTGGGGATATTTTATACGAGGTCATTCCAGGGTTTCTTACTGTACAAGCGATTTATGATAATGTTTGTGAAGTAGAAGATGAAATAAGTAAAACTACAATAGAAAATATGTATAAGAGAATTTTAGGGTGTATTCCTGAAGAATGGGTGCTTTTAATAAATACAGAGGTGGTTGAGAGAGCTAAGGGTTTACCGGTTTTATATTATGAAAGTAATGGGGAGAAACATGTTTTATCAGGCTTGAAAGTTAAAAAGATTTATGAAAAATGTATTTTAAGAGAGATAAAAGCTCCTGCTTCAGAAAAAGTGTGGTCTAGGGTATTTGTAAATATAGATGTAAAATCAATATGGAAGAATGTCAATGTCAAATATAATACTATAGAATGTGAAGATAATGATTTTAAATTGAAACATAATAGGATTTTTACGAACGTGGTTTTACATCAAATAAATAGAGACATTAAAAGAGAATGTGATATTTGTGGTACGGAGGTGGAAAATTTTATGCACTTTTTTATTGAATGTAGTAGATTACAAGGGTTTCATGAGTTTATAAAGGGGCTTTTAGAACAACATTGGGGAGAAGATATTGTAAATGGGGTTGAGTGGAGGAGGTTGTTTCTATTTGGTATAAATGGAAAAAGCAAAGTTTTTAATATTAATTTGATGAATTTTGTTCTTAGCCATGCTAGATACGCTGTAAGACAAAGAAGGAATTTAGGACATTATGAAGGGAAAATTGTGAGTGTGGAGGTTTTATTTAAAAGTATTTTAGAGAAAGATATTGAACTAATATATAAATATGGAGGATATAATTTTGAAAAACTGTTTGTGTGGGGGAGCACTTTTATCGAAATTGATCAAAATGGAAAACTTGCTTTTAATTATTAATTGGTTTTATTTTCTTTTCTTTTTTTTGATTTTGTAAAAGGATGAATTGTTCATCCTTTTTTATTATTATTGTTTGAATATTGTAAATATTATGTGTTTTTTCATAATAAAAGATAAAAAAAAAAAAAGGTACGCCCGATCTCGTCTGATCTCGGAAGCTAAGCAGGGTCGGGCCTGGTTAGTACTTGGATGGGAGACCGCCTGGGAATACCAGGTGCTGTAAGCATTTTGTCCACGAGGGTGTGCCCCTGCACTATTTCATCAGCAACACTGCTTTGTAGTAAGCATTTAATGATGAATTGACTAAATGCAGCTTCCTGCCTTTTTAATAGGATCAAATTTCCTTGTGTTTTCAATTAGCATCTGCCTTGTATTTATAAGACAAACAAGAATATTGTTGCTGAATGCAGCTTGTGTGTGCTTTGTGCTCCTTTGCCCTGTTCAAATGATGAAAGGAAATAAAGTTTGTATTTTATCCAACTACCTGTGCTAAAAAGTGATGGGAACAGTGTTTGTAATATCTTCTACTTTTTCAGTGACACAAAGTTCAAGCTGCTTATCTAATTGGTGAAAATGCAATGTCTGTTTATCACACTCACTTTGACTATATATGTTGTAGCAAGAGATTGTTTCTCGCTTACGGCCATACCAGCCTGGGTACGCCCGATCTCGTCTGATCTCGGAAGCTAAGCAGGGTCGGGCCTGGTTAGTACTTGGATGGGAGACCGCCTGGGAATACCAGGTGCTGTAAGCATTTTGTCCACGAGGGTGTGCTCTTGC
>NC_138298.1:5042500-5077500 GCF_965601325.2 Salmo salar
TATTAAGCATTTAATGATGAATTGACTAAATGTCTGTTTTATCAGACTCACTTTGACTATATATGTTGTAGCAAGAGATTGTTTCACGCTTACGGCCATACCAGCCTGGGGGCGCTAATCCTTGATTGGAGAAGTGACGACAGGTGCGAGTAATTGAGCTGTGAGTGTTTGCTTGAGAGTGTTTGCTCGAGAGCTATTTTCGTTTCTTTTTTGGATTTTGCAATATAATTTATTGTTTTTTCATTTGGATAGTTTTTAGTTTTGTTTAGTTTTCCCCCCCTGCAGTTTTGCTGCCTGGGGGAGGTTTTTTCGCTTTCATTTTTGATTCACAATGACGGACAACATGGCAACGACAAACGGAACGGACAAAGACAACGAAAATGCGCAACGGAAGGAAAACGAAAAAGGAGGAATGAAATATGGAAAAGAATACACGGTGGCAATTGAGTTGGTGGGAGAAGAAAAGGTGACGACGATGGAATTACTACGAGCAATTAAGGAGACGTGTGGAGAGGTGGTGGGATGCCGAATGAAAGGAGATAAGAAATATGAAATTACGATGAGAAACGGAAAAGGTAAAGAACGGCTAATGGACGGTATACGGATAAAGGACAACAAGATACTGGCGAGAGATGTGAATATTAATGAATTGGTGGTGTCTTTTATGAATCTACCGGTATATATAGAAGATAAAGTGATACTGGACAAGTTGAGAAGCTGGGGAGTAACGGCCGTATCGGAGATAAGGAGGAGAGTTTGGCCTGGAACGGAGGTGGTTGACGGAACAAGGTTCTGTAAAGTTAAATTTACGGAAAAAGTCACATCATTGCCATATTCCACAAAAATTGAGACGCTGGAAGGAGCTGAATACTTCAGGGTGATCCATGACAAGCAGGTCAGAGTTTGTCGATTGTGCATACAACCTGGGCACATAGTTAAAGATTGCCCTGAATTCAAGTGTTTCAAGTGCGGCAATCAAGGCCATTATGCGAGAGAGTGTGTCGGAGAGAAGGAAAGGAATGTTTGTGGTAGATGCAGAAAGAGATTGGCGGAATGCAACTGTGGAGAAGTTATGACTGAAGAGGGGAGTCAAGTACTATTCGAGGAAGCAGTTGTATTGTCGGAAGAAGGAGAAGAAGATGGAGGAGATGATGTGGTGGAAGGTGGAGAGACGGAGGAAGGAAGAAGGGAGAAGAAGGAAGACCAGAAGATTAACGAAATTGGGAGCAGCATGGATTCAGAAATAAGAAGATGGAGTTTTCAGGAGGAGGGGGGGAGTGGACTGGGGGGAAGCTCGGGGGACTCACAGGTTTTAGGGGAAAGCACAGCACAAACAAGTAACTCGGGGGGTGAAGAAATGGAGAGGGTTTTAAGTTTAATGACAATAATAGAGACGGGTATGAACACGGGGAGCACAACGACGACAATATATGAGACGGAGATGAACATTCCAGAAACGGCGGAGAACACGGGGAGGACAACGACGACTACACATGAGACGGAGATGAACATTCCAGAAACGGCGGAGAACACGGGGAGCACAACGAACATTCCAGAATCGGCGATGAACACGGGGAGCACAACGGACGAGGGTGTAAAGAAGAAAAGTTGGCTGGATGAAATGGACTTGGAGGAGATATCGGACTCGGATGATGGGGAAAAGTTTGAAAGAATGAGAGGAGGATACAGGAAGAGGAAAGCAGCGGAGGGGGGGGAGAGAAAGGGTGGAAGAGGAAAGAAACTGGATAAAAGGTAGAGGATAATGAAATTATATTTTATAATTTTATTATTTATTAGTATGGTCACAATAATGTCGATAAATGCGAATGGGTTGAGAACAATAGGAAAATTTAATAGAATAGTACACATAAAGAATTCTGATATTTTATGTATTCAAGAGACGCACTGGGATAATATGTGTGTTTTAGAAGTACAGAAAATATGGAGGGATTTTATTTATGTAAACAATGGTAGGGGGAATTCATGTGGGGTTGCAATTTTAATAAGGAAGGATGTAGTAGAAAATGTGAAGAAGATATATAATGATAATAATGGGCGGATTTTAATTTTAGACTTTGAGTATATGAGTAGGGTTTTTAGGATTATAAATATTTATGCGCCGAATAATGAAATAGAGAGAAGGAATTTATTTTTAGAATTAGCGAAATGGTGCAAGGGAAACTGTATTTTAGTTGGGGATTTTAATGTAAAAATGGATAGACTAGATATGACAAGGGGAGCTATTTTTAGAAGTGATGTATCTAGGGGGGTTTTAAGGAAAATGATGGTTGAAAACAATTTAATTGATATATGGAGGGAGGAGAATCCGAATAAGAGAGAATTTTCTAGAAGGCAGGTGGTTTTAGGGGAATTGAAACAGACACGGATAGATTTGGTTTTAGTAAACGAAGGGTTAAGGAATTTTATGAAGGATATTAAATATATTTTTACAACTTTTAGTGATCATGCTGGGTTAACATTTTCGGTGGGGTTAGATAAGGAAAGGAAAGGGGGGGGAATATGGTGTATGAATGCAGGGTATCTAGGTGATGAGGAATACGGGAAACAACTTAAATCTTTGATAGAAGATGAAATGGAGGATAGGCAAAAAGAGAATGATAAGTGCAAGTGGTGGGAAAATGTTAAAGAAAAAATAAAAGTTTTTAGTATTAGATATGCAAGGAAGAAGAGGAGTAGGATGACAAGAGCAGAAAATTATTTAAGAACAAAATTGAATGAAGAAATGAAGAAATGTGATAGTGATCCTGATTATACTATTGAAAAGTTTTTAGATTTAAAAGAAAAATTGAGCAAATGTGAAATAGATAAGTGTAAGGGTGCAATTATAAGAAGTAGGGCAAAATATGTTTTAGAAGGGGAGAAATGTACGTCGTTTTTTCTTGGTTTAGAGAAAACTAAACAGATGAAATCATATATTAGTGAGATTGAAAATGTAAAGGGTGAAGTGGTAATTGATTATGTTGAAATATTAGAAACTGTACAGAATTTTTATAAGGATTTATTTAAGAAAGGGGAGGTGGAGGAGGGGTGTGTAAAAGAGATTTTAAGTAGTGTGGATGTGCAAATTGGTGTTGAAGATAAGCAAATGTGTGATAGGAAGATAACAATGGATGAAGTGAAAGATGCAATTAAGGGTTTACAAATAAATAAAAGTCCTGGAGTAGATGGACTAATTGCAGAGTTTTATAAAATGTATGAAAGTATTTTAGCACCTATTTTATTAGAAGTATATCAATATATGGAAGACAATGATACTGTTTCAGATTCCATGGTGACAGGGCTGATATCGATTTTATATAAAAATAAGGGGAGCAAACTGAAACTAGAAAATTATAGGCCAATTAGTTTATTAAACTCAGATTATAAGATTTTAGCTAAGATACTGGCAAATAGGATGAAGATGGTTTTAAATGATATTATAGCACCTACACAAAATTATAGTGTGCCTGGAAGAGATATAGCAGATACCATAACTACACTTAGAGATGTGATAAATAAAATGAATAGTGACAAGATGGGGGGGATTGTTTTAAGTATAGATTTTAATAAAGCTTTTGACAGGGTGGAACATGATTTTATGTTTAGGGTACTGGAAAAGTATGGGTTTGGAAATGGTATAATAAGATGGATAAAATTATTATATAGAAAGGCTAAAAGTAGGGTTAAATGTAATGGGGTTTTAACAGATTCTTTTATTCTTGAGAGGTCAGTGAGACAGGGGTGCCCTTTATCAGCTTTATTGTTTGTTTTATCGGTAGAACCCTTAGCGGCATACCTTAAAAAAGATCATTTTATAAATTGTGTAGAGACTCCGCAAGGAGGTTTTAGTTTAATTCATCAATATGCAGACGATACCACAATTACAGTCAGAGATGAGGGAAGTGTTAAAAGGGTGATGGAGTGTTTTAAAGTATATGAGAAAGCCTCAGGAGCTAAAGTGAATATGGAAAAGTCAGTAATAATGTATGTTGGGAAGAATAATGAGGGGACTTTTCCTTTTAAGGTGGTAAATGATTATTTTAAGGTGTTAGGTGTGTTTTTAGGGGTGAAGGAACAAGAAGCTAGGGATCTGACATGGAGTGGGGTTATAAATAAAGTTAGGAAGGTAGTAAATATGTGGAGGGGGAGGGCTTTGAAATTAAAAGGGAAAGTAATTGTTGTAAATTCCTTGCTGATGTCAATTTTTATTCATGTCATGAACGTTTTAGATGTACCAGAATGGGTTTTATCTGAAATGAATACGATTTTAGTTGATTTTTTATGGGATGGGAAAGGAGCGAAAATTTCTTTTAAAACATTGATTGCAGGATATGAGGAGGGGGGTTTGAAGTTGGTGGATTTAAATGTAAGGAAAAAAGCAATTAGAGTTAAAATGGTACGGAAATATTTATATGGTGAACTAGATTATGGATGGAAAAGATTTTTTAAGGAGTATTTGCAGGAGGTTGGGAGGATGGGGGACAATGGTTTATTGATGTGCATGAAAAAAGAAATGTTAAGTAATATACCATTGTTTTATAGAGAAGTGTTTGAAGCTTGGGGGGAGTTTTTACCAAATATTTATTATGAGTGTACCATTTTAGACAATATTTTAAATCAGCCAATTTTCTTAAATCCCAAGATACAATATAATAATAAGATGTTGTTTTGTAAATATTTTATGAGGGCTGGGATGAGACAGATTGGGGATATTTTATACGAGGTCATTCCAGGCTTTCTTACTGTACAAGCGATCTATGATAATGTTTGTGAAGTAGAAGATGAAATAAGTAAAACTACAATAGAAAATATGTATAAGAGAATTTTAGGGTGTATTCCTGAAGAATGGGTGCTTTTAATAAATACAGAGGTGGTTGAGAGGGCTAAGGGTTTACCGGTTTTATATTATGAAAGTAATGGGGAGAAACATGTTTTATCAGGTTTGAAAGTTAAAAAGATTTATGAAAAATGTATTTTAAGAGAGATAAAAGCTCCTGCTTCAGAAAAAGTGTGGTCTAGGGTATTTGTAAATATAGATGTAAAATCAATATGGAAGAATGTCAATGTTAAATATAATTCTATAGAATGTGAAGATAATGATTTTAAATTGAAACATAATAGGATTTTTACGAACGTGGTTTTACATCAAATAAATAGAGACATTAAAAGAGAATGTGATATTTGTGGTACGGAGGTGGAAAATTTTATGCACTTTTTTATTGAATGTAGTAGATTACAAGGGTTTCATGAGTTTATAAAGGGGCTTTTAGAACAACATTGGGGAGAAGATATTGTAAATGGGGTTGAGTGGAGGAGGTTGTTTCTATTTGGTATAAATGGAAAAAGCAAAGTTTTTAATATTAATTTGATGAATTTTGTTCTTAGCCATGCTAGATACGCTGTAAGACAAAGAAGGAATTTAGGACATTATGAAGGGAAAATTGTGAGTGTGGAGGTTTTATTTAAAAGTATTTTAGAGAAAGATATTGAACTAATATATAAATATGGAGGATGTAATTTTGAAAAACTGTTTGTGTGGGGGAGCACTTTTATCGAAATTGATCAAAATGGAAAACTTGCTTTTAATTATTAATTGGTTTTAGTGGATGATTGTGTTTTTTAATTGGTTTTATTTTCTTTTCTTTTTTGATTTTGTAAAAGGATGAATTGTTCATCCTTTTTATTATTATTGTTTGAATATTGTAAATATTATGTGTTTTTTCATAATAAAAGATAAAAAAAAAAAGGTACGCCCGATCTCGTCTGATCTCGGAAGCTAAGCAGGGTCGGGCCTGGTTAGTACTTGGATGGGAGACCGCCTGGGAATACCAGGTGCTGTAAGCATTTTGTCCACGAGGGTGTGCTCTTGCACTATTTCATCAGCAACACTGCCTTGTATTAAGCATTTAATGATGAATTGACTAAATGTCTGTTTTATCAGACTCACTTTGACTATATATGTTGTAGCAAGAGATTGTATCTCGCTTACGGCCATACCAGCCTGGGTACGCCCGATCTCGTCTGATCTCGGAAGCTAAGCAGGGTCGGGCCTGGTTAGTACTTGGATGGGAGACCGCCTGGGAATACCAGGTGCTGTAAGCATTTTGTCCACGAGGGTGTGCTCTTGCACTATTTCATCAGCAACACTGCCTTGTATTAAGCATTTAATGATGAATTGACTAAATGTCTGTTTTATCAGACTCACTTTGACTATATATGTTGTAGCAAGAGATTGTATCTCGCTTACGGCCATACCAGCCTGGGTACGCCCGATCTCGTCTGATCTCGGAAGCTAAGCAGGGTCGGGCCTGGTTAGTACTTGGATGGGAGACCGCCTGGGAATACCAGGTGCTGTAAGCATTTTGTCCACGAGGGTGTGCTCTTGCACTATTTCATCAGCAACACTGCCTTGTATTAAGCATTTAATGATGAATTGACTAAATGTCTGTTTTATCAGATTCACTTTGACTATATATGTTGTAGCAAGAGATTGTTTCTAGCTTACGGCCATACCAGCCTGGCTACGCCCGATCTCGTCTGATCTCGGAAGCTAAGCAGGGTCGGGCCTGGTTAGTACTTGGATGGGAGACCGCCTGGGAATACCAGGTGCTGTAAGCATTTTGTCCACGAGGGTGTGCCCCTGCACTATTTCATCAGCAACACTGCCTTGTAGTAAGCATTTAATGATGAATTGACTAAATGCAGCTTCCTGCCTTTTTAATAGGATCAAATTTCCTTGTGTTTTCAATTAGCATCTGCCTTGTATTTATAAGACAAACAAGAATATTGTTGCTGAATGCAGCTTGTGTGTGCTTTGTGCTCCTTTGCCCTGTTCAAATGATGAAAGGAAATAAAGTTTGTATTTTATCCAACTACCTGTGCTAAAAAGTGATGGGAACAGTGTTTGTAATTTCTTCTACTTTTTCAGTGACACAAAGTTCAAGCTGCTTATCTAATTGGTGAAAATGCAATGTCTGTTTATCACACTCACTTTGACTATATATGTTGTAGCAAGAGATTGTTTCTCGCTTACGGCCATACCAGCCTGGGTACGCCCGATCTCGTCTGATCTCGGAAGCTAAGCAGGGTCGGGCCTGGTTAGTACTTGGATGGGAGACCGCCTGGGAATACCAGGTGCTGTAAGCATTTTGTCCACGAGGGTGTGCTCTTGCACTATTTCATCAGCAACACTGCCTTGTATTAAGCATTTAATGATGAATTGACTAAATGTCTGTTTTATCAGATTCACTTTGACTATATATGTTGTAGCAAGAGATTGTTTCTAGCTTACGGCCATACCAGCCTGGCTACGCCCGATCTCGTCTGATCTCGGAAGCTAAGCAGGGTCGGGCCTGGTTAGTACTTGGATGGGAGACCGCCTGGGAATACCAGGTGCTGTAAGCATTTTGTCCACGAGGGTGTGCCCCTGCACTATTTCATCAGCAACACTGCCTTGTAGTAAGCATTTAATGATGAATTGACTAAATGCAGCTTCCTGCCTTTTTAATAGGATCAAATTTCCTTGTGTTTTCAATTAGCATCTGCCTTGTATTTATAAGACAAACAAGAATATTGTTGCTGAATGCAGCTTGTGTGTGCTTTGTGCTCCTTTGCCCTGTTCAAATGATGAAAGGAAATAAAGTTTGTATTTTATCCAACTACCTGTGCTAAAAAGTGATGGGAACAGTGTTTGTAATTTCTTCTACTTTTTCAGTGACACAAAGTTCAAGCTGCTTATCTAATTGGTGAAAATGCAATGTCTGTTTATCACACTCACTTTGACTATATATGTTGTAGCAAGAGATTGTTTCTCGCTTACGGCCATACCAGCCTGGGTACGCCCGATCTCGTCTGATCTCGGAAGCTAAGCAGGGTCGGGCCTGGTTAGTACTTGGATGGGAGACCGCCTGGGAATACCAGGTGCTGTAAGCATTTTGTCCACGAGGGTGTGCTCTTGCACTATTTCATCAGCAACACTGCCTTGTATTAAGCATTTAATGATGAATTGACTAAATGTCTGTTTTATCAGATTCACTTTGACTATATATGTTGTAGCAAGAGATTGTTTCTTGCTTACGGCCATACCAGCCTGGGTACCCCCGATCTCGTCTGATCTCGGAAGCTAAGCAGGGTCGGGCCTGGTTAGTACTTGGATGGGAGACCGCCTGGGAATACCAGGTGCTGTAAGCATTTTGTCCACGAGGGTGTGCCCCTGCACTATTTCATCAGCAACACTGACTTGTAGTAAGCATTTAATGATGAATTGACTAAATGCAGCTTCCTGCCTTTTTAATAGGATCAAATTTCCTTGTGTTTTCAATTAGCATCTGCCTTGTATTTATAAGACAAACAAGAATATTGTTGCTGAATGCAGCTTGTGTGTGCTTTGTGCTCCTTTGCCCTGTTCAAATGATGAAAGGAAATAAAGTTTGTATTTTATCCAACTACCTGTGCTAAAAAGTGATGGGAACAGTGTTTGTAATTTCTTCTACTTTTTCAGTGACACAAAGTTCAAGCTGCTTATCTAATTGGTGAAAATGCAATCTCTGTTTATCACACTCACTTTGACTATATATGTTGTAGCAAGAGATTGTTTCTCGCTTACGGCCATACCAGCCTGGGTACGCCCGATCTCGTCTGATCTCGGAAGCTAAGCAGGGTCGGGCCTGGTTAGTACTTGGATGGGAGACCCCCTGGAAATACCAGGTGCTGTAAGCATTTTGTCCACGAGGGTGTGCTCTTGCACTATTTCATCAGCAACACTGCCTTGTATTAAGCATTTAATGATGAATTGACTAAATATCTGTTTTATCAGACTCACTTTGACTATATATGTTGTAGCAAGAGATTATTTCTCGCTTACGGCCATACCAGCCTGGGTACGCCCGATCTCGTCTGATCTCGGAAGCTAAGCAGGGTCGGGCCTGGTTAGTACTTGGATGGGAGACCGCCTGGGAATACCAGGTGCTGTAAGCATTTTGTCCACGAGGGTGTGCTCTTGCACTATTTCATCAGCAACACTGCCTTGTATTAAGCATTTAATGATGAATTGACTAAATGTCTGTTTTATCAGACTCACTTTGACTATATATGTTGTAGCAAGAGATTGTATCTTGCTTACGGCCATACCAGCCTGGGTACGCCCGAACTCGTCTGATCTCGGAAGCTAAGCAGGGTCGGGCCTGGTTAGTACTTGGATGGGAGACCGCCTGGGAATACCAGGTGCTGTAAGCATTTTGTCCACGAGGGTGTGCTCTTGCACTATTTCATCAGCAACACTGCCTTGTATTAAGCATTTAATGATGAATTGACTAAATGTCTGTTTTATCAGACTCACTTTGACTATATATGTTGTAGCAAGAGATTGTATCTCGCTTACGGCCATACCAGCCTGGGTACGCCCGATCTCGTCTGATCTCGGAAGCTAAGCAGGGTCGGGCCTGGTTAGTACTTGGATGGGAGACCGCCTGGGAATACCAGGTGCTGTAAGCATTTTGTCCACGAGGGTGTGCTCTTGCACTATTTCATCAGCAACACTGCCTTGTATTAAGCATTTAATGATGAATTGACTAAATGTCTGTTTTATCAGATTCACTTTGACTATATATGTTGTAGCAAGAGATTGTTTCTAGCTTACGGCCATACCAGCCTGGCTACGCCCGATCTCGTCTGATCTCGGAAGCTAAGCAGGGTCGGGCCTGGTTAGTACTTGGATGGGAGACCGCCTGGGAATACCAGGTGCTGTAAGCATTTTGTCCACGAGGGTGTGCTCTTGCACTATTTCATCAGCAACACTGCCTTGTATTAAGCATTTAATGATGAATTGACTAAATGTCTGTTTTATCAGATTCACTTTGACTATATATGTTGTAGCAAGAGATTGTTTCTCGCTTACGGCCATACCAGCCTGGGTACCCCCGATCTCGTCTGATCTCGGAAGCTAAGCAGGGTCGGGCCTGGTTAGTACTTGGATGGGAGACCGCCTGGGAATACCAGGTGCTGTAAGCATTTTGTCCACGAGGGTGTGCCCCTGCACTATTTCATCAGCAACACTGACTTGTAGTAAGCATTTAATGATGAATTGACTAAATGCAGCTTCCTGCCTTTTTAATAGGATCAAATTTCCTTGTGTTTTCAATTAGCATCTGCCTTGTATTTATAAGACAAACAAGAATATTGTTGCTGAATGCAGCTTGTGTGTGCTTTGTGCTCCTTTGCCCTGTTCAAATGATGAAAGGAAATAAAGTTTGTATTTTATCCAACTACCTGTGCTAAAAAGTGATGGGAACAGTGTTTGTAATTTCTTCTACTTTTTCAGTGACACAAAGTTCAAGCTGCTTATCTAATTGGTGAAAATGCAATCTCTGTTTATCACACTCACTTTGACTATATATGTTGTAGCAAGAGATTGTTTCTCGCTTACGGCCATACCAGCCTGGGTACGCCCGATCTCGTCTGATCTCGGAAGCTAAGCGGGGTCGGGCCTGGTTAGTACTTGGATGGGAGACCCCCTGGAAATACCAGGTGCTGTAAGCATTTTGTCCACGAGGGTGTGCTCTTGCACTATTTCATCAGCAACACTGCCTTGTATTAAGCATTTAATGATGAATTGACTAAATATCTGTTTTATCAGACTCACTTTGACTATATATGTTGTAGCAAGAGATCATTTCTCGCTTACGGCCATACCAGCCTGGGGGCGCTAATCCTTGTTTGGAGAAGTGACGACAGGTGCGAGTAATTGAGCTGTGAGTGTTTGCTTGAGAGTGTTTGCTCGAGAGCTATTTTCGTTTCTTTTTTGGTTTTTGCAATATAATTTATTGTTTTTTATTTGGATAGTTTTTAGTTTTGTTTAGTTTTCCCCCCCTGCAGTTTTGCTGCCTGGGGGAGGTTTTTTCGCTTTCATTTTTGATTTACAATGACGGACAACATGGCAACGACAAACGGAACGGACAAAGACAACGAAAATGCGCAACGGAAGGAAAACGAAAATAAAGAAGGAATGAAATATGGCAAAGAATACACGGTGGCAATTGAGTTGGTGGGAGAAGAAAAGATGACGACGATGGAATTACTGCGAGCAATTAAGGAGATGTGTGGAGAGGTGGTGGGATGCCGAATGAAAGGCGAGAAGAAGTATGAAATTACGATGAAAAACGGAAAAGGTAAAGAACGGCTAATGGACGGTTTAAGGATAAAGGACACCAGGATTATGGCGAGAGATGTGAATGTAAATGAATTGGTGGTGTCTTTTATGAATCTCCCGGTATACATCGAAGACAAAGTTATACTGGACAAGCTGAGTAGCTGGGGAGTAACGGCCGTCTCGGAGATAAGGAGGAGAGTTTGGCCTGGAACGGAGGTGGTTGACGGAACACGGTTTTGTAAAGTTAAATTTACGGAAAAAGTAAAATCATTGCCATATTCCACAAAAATTGAGACGCTGGAAGGAGCTGAATACTTCAGGGTGATCCATGACAAGCAGGTCAGAGTTTGTCGATTGTGCATACAACCTGGGCACATAGTTAAAGATTGCCCTGAATTCAAGTGTTTCAAGTGCGGCAATCAAGGCCATTATGCGAGAGAGTGTGTCGGAGAGAAGGAAAGGAATGTTTGTGGAAGATGCAGAAAGAGATTGGCGGAGTGCAACTGTGGAGAAGTTATGACTGAAGAGGGGAGTCAAGTACTATTCGAGGAAGCAGTTGTATCATCGCAAGAAGGAGAAGAAGATGGAGGAGAGGACGTGGTGGAAGGTGGAGAGACGGAGGAAGGAAGAAGGGAGAAGAAAGAAGACCAGAAGATTAACGAAATTGGGAGCAGTATGGATTCGGAAATAAGAAGGTGGAGTTTTCAGGAGGAGAGGGGAAGTGGATTGGGGGGAAGCACGGGGGACTCACGGGTTTTGGGGGAAAGCACAGCACAAACAAGTACCTCGGGGGGTGAAGAAATGGAGAGGGTCTTAAGTTTAATGACAATAACAGAGACGGGTATGAACACGGGGAGCACAACGACTACTACACGTGAGACGGAGATGAACATTCCAGAAACGGCGGAGAACACGGGGAGCACAACGAACATTCCAGAATCGGCGATGAACACGGGGAGCACAATGAGCATTCCAGAATCGGCGATGAACACGGGGAGCACAACGGATGAGGGTGTAAAGAAGAAAAGTTGGCTGGATGAAATGGACTTGGAGGAGATATCGGACTCGGATGATGGGGAAAAATTTGAAAGAATGAGAGGAGGATACAGGAAGAGGAAAGCAGCGGAGGGGGGGGAGAGAAAGGGTGGAAGAGGAAAGAAACTGGATAAAAGGTAGAGGATAATGAAATTATATTTTATAATTTTATTATTTATTAGTATGGTAACAATAATGTCGATAAATGCGAATGGGTTGAGAACAATAGGAAAATTTAATAGAATAGTACACATAAAGAATTCTGATATTTTATGTATTCAAGAGACGCACTGGGATAATATGTGTGTTTTAGAAATTCAGAAAATATGGAGGGATTTTATTTATGTAAACAATGGTAGGGGGAATTCATGTGGGGTTGCAATTTTAATAAGGAAGGATGTAGTAGAAAATGTGAAGAAGATATATAATGATAATAATGGGAGGATTTTAATTTTAGATTTTGAATATATGAGTAGGGTTTTTAGGATTATAAATATTTATGCGCCGAATAATGAAATAGAGAGAAGGAATTTATTTTTAGAATTAGCGAAATGGTGCAAGGGAAACTGTATTTTAGTTGGGGATTTTAATGTAAAAATGGATAGACTAGATATGACAAGGGGAGCTATTTTTAGAAGTGACGTATCTAGGGGGGTTTTAAGGAAGATGATGGTTGAAAACAATTTAATTGATATATGGAGGGAGGAGAATCCGAATAAGAGAGAATTTTCTAGAAGGCAGGTGGTTTTAGGGGAATTGAAACAGACACGGATAGATTTGGTTTTAGTAAATGAAGGGTTAAGGAATTTTATGAAGGATATTAAATATATTTTTACAACTTTTAGTGATCATGCTGGGTTAACATTTTCGGTGGGGTTAGATAAGGAAAGGAAAGGGGGGGGAATATGGTGTATGAATGCAGGGTATCTAGGTGATGAGGAATACGGGAAACAACTTAAATCTTTGATAGAAGATGAAATGGAGGATAAGCAAAAAGGGAATGATAAGTGCAAGTGGTGGGAAAATGTTAAAGAAAAAATAAAAGTTTTTAGTATTAGATATGCAAGGAAGCAGAGGAGTAGGATGACAAGAGCAGAAAATTATTTAAGAACAAAATTGAATGAAGAAATGAAGAAATGTGATAGTGATCCTGATTATACTATTGAAAAGTTTTTAGATTTAAAAGCAAAATTGAGCAAATGTGAAATAGAGAAGTGTAAGGGTGCAATTATAAGAAGTAGGGCAAAATATGTTTTAGAAGGGGAGAAATGTACCTCGTTTTTTCTTGGTTTAGAAAAAACTAAACAGACGAAATCATATATTAGTGAGATTGAAAATGTAAAGGGTGAAGTGGTAAATGATTATGTTGAAATATTAGAAACTGTACAGAATTTTTATAAGGATTTATTTAAGAAAGGGGAGGTGGATGAGGGGTGTGTAAAAGAGATTTTAAGTAGTGTGGATGTGCAAATTGGTGTTGAAGATAAGCAAATGTGTGATAGGAAGATAACAATGGATGAAGTGAAAGATGCAATTAAGGGTTTACAAATAAATAAAAGTCCTGGAGTAGATGGACTAATTGCAGAGTTTTATAAAATGTATGAAAGTATTTTAGCACCTATTTTATTAGAAGTATATCAATATATGGAAGACAATGATACTGTTTCAGATTCCATGGTGACAGGGCTGATATCGATTTTATATAAAAATAAGGGGAGCAAACTGAAACTAGAAATTATAGGCCAATTAGTTTATTAAACTCAGATTATAAGATTTTAGCTAAGATACTGGCAAATAGGATGAAGATGGTTTTAAATGATATTATAGCACCTACACAAAATTATAGTGTGCCTGGAAGAGATATAGCAGATACCATAACTACACTTAGAGATGTGATAAATAAAATGAATAGTGACAAGATGGGGGGGATTGTTTTAAGTATAGATTTTAATAAAGCTTTTGACAGGGTGGAACATGATTTTATGTTTAGGGTACTGGAAAAGTATGGGTTTGGAAATGGTATAATAAGATGGATAAAATTATTATATAGAAAGGCTAAAAGTAGGGTTAAATGTAATGGGGTTTTAACAGATTCTTTTATTCTTGAGAGGTCAGTGAGACAGGGGTGCCCTTTATCAGCTTTATTGTTTGTTTTATCGGTAGAACCCTTAGCGGCATACCTTAAAAAAGATCATTTTATAAATTGTGTAGAGACTCCGCAAGGAGGTTTTAGTTTAATTCATCAATATGCAGACGATACCACAATTACAGTCAGGGATGAGGGAAGTGTTAAAAGGGTGATGGAGTGTTTTAAAGTATATGAGAAAGCCTCAGGAGCTAAAGTGAATATGGAGAAGTCAGTAATAATGTATGTTGGGAAGAATAATGAGGGGACTTTTCCTTTTAAGGTGGTAAATGATTATTTTAAGGTGTTAGGTGTGTTTTTAGGGGTGAAGGAACAAGAAGCTAGGGATCTGACATGGAGTGGGGTTATAAATAAAGTTAGGAAGGTAGTAAATATGTGGAGGGGGAGGGCTTTGAAATTAAAAGGGAAAGTAATTGTTGTAAATTCCTTGCTGATGTCAATTTTTATTCATGTCATGAACGTTTTAGATGTACCAGAATGGGTTTTATCTGAAATGAATACGATTTTAGTTGATTTTTTATGGGATGGGAAAGGAGCGAAAATTTCTTTTAAAACATTGATTGCAGGATATGAGGAGGGGGGTTTGAAGTTGGTGGATTTAAATGTAAGGAAAAAAGCAATTAGAGTTAAAATGGTACGGAAATATTTATATGGTGAACTAGATTATGGATGGAAAAGATTTTTTAAGGAGTATTTGCAGGAGGTTGGGAGGATGGGGGACAATGGTTTATTGATGTGCATGAAAAAAGAAATGTTAAGTAATATACCATTGTTTTATAGAGAAGTGTTTGAAGCTTGGGGGGAGTTTTTACCAAATATTTATTATGAGTGTACCATTTTAGACAATATTTTAAATCAGCCAATTTTCTTAAATCCCAAGATACAATATAATAATAAGATGTTGTTTTGTAAATATTTTATGAGGGCTGGGATGAGACAGATTGGGGATATTTTATACGAGGTCATTCCAGGGTTTCTTACTGTACAAGCGATTTATGATAATGTTTGTGAAGTAGAAGATGAAATAAGTAAAACTACAATAGAAAATATGTATAAGAGAATTTTAGGGTGTATTCCTGAAGAATGGGTGCTTTTAATAAATACAGAGGTGGTTGAGAGAGCTAAGGGTTTACCGGTTTTATATTATGAAAGTAATGGGGAGAAACATGTTTTATCAGGTTTGAAAGTTAAAAAGATTTATGAAAAATGTATTTTAAGAGAGATAAAAGCTCCTGCTTCAGAAAAAGTGTGGTCTAGGGTATTTGTAAATATAGATGTAAAATCAATATGGAAGAATGTCAATGTCAAATATAATACTATAGAATGTGAAGATAATGATTTTAAATTGAAACATAATAGGATTTTTACGAACGTGGTTTTACATCAAATAAATAGAGACATTAAAAGAGAATGTGATATTTGTGGTACGGAGGTGGAAAATTTTATGCACTTTTTTATTGAATGTAGTGGATTACAAGGGTTTCATGAGTTTATAAAGGGGCTTTTAGAACAACATTGGGGAGAAGATATTGTAAATGGGGTTGAGTGGAGGAGGTTGTTTCTATTTGGTATAAATGGAAAAAGCAAAGTTTTTAATATTAATTTGATGAATTTTGTTCTTAGCCATGCTAGATACGCTGTAAGACAAAGAAGGAATTTAGGACATTATGAAGGGAAAATTGTGAGTGTGGAGGTTTTATTTAAAAGTATTTTAGAGAAAGATATTGAACTAATATATAAATATGGAGGATATAATTTTGAAAAACTGTTTGTGTGGGGGAGCACTTTTATCGAAATTGATCAAAATGGAAAACTTGCTTTTAATTATTAATTGGTTTTATTTTCTTTTCTTTTTTTTGATTTTGTAAAAGGATGAATTGTTCATCCTTTTTTATTATTATTGTTTGAATATTGTAAATATTATGTGTTTTTTCATAATAAAAGATAAAAAAAAAAAGGTACGCCCGATCTCGTCTGATCTCGGAAGCTAAGCAGGGTCGGGCCTGGTTAGTACTTGGATGGGAGACCGCCTGGGAATACCAGGTGCTGTAAGCATTTTGTCCACGAGGGTGTGCTCTTGCACTATTTCATCAGCAACACTGCCTTGTATTAAGCATTTAATGATGAATTGACTAAATGTCTGTTTTATCAGATTCACTTTGACTATATATGTTGTAGCAAGAGATTGTATCTCGCTTACGGCCATACCAGCCTGGGTACGCCCGATCTCGTCTGATCTCGGAAGCTAAGCAGGGTCGGGCCTGGTTAGTACTTGGATGGGAGACCGCCTGGGAATACCAGGTGCTGTAAGCATTTTGTCCACGAGGGTGTGCTCTTGCACTATTTCATCAGCAACACTGCCTTGTATTAAGCATTTAATGATGAATTGACTAAATGTCTGTTTTATCAGATTCACTTTGACTATATATGTTGTAGCAAGAGATTGTTTCTAGCTTACGGCCATACCAGCCTGGGTACGCCCGATCTCGTCTGATCTCGGAAGCTAAGCAGGGTCGGGCCTGGTTAGTACTTGGATGGGAGACCGCCTGGGAATACCAGGTGCTGTAAGCATTTTGTCCACGAGGGTGTGCCCCTGCACTATTTCATCAGCAACACTGCCTTGTAGTAAGCATTTAATGATGAATTGACTAAATGCAGCTTCCTGCCTTTTTAATAGGATCAAATTTCCTTGTGTTTTCAATTAGCATCTGCCTTGTATTTATAAGACAAACAAGAATATTGTTGCTGAATGCAGCTTGTGTGTGCTTTGTGCTCCTTTGCCCTGTTCAAATGATGAAAGGAAATAAAGTTTGTATTTTATCCAACTACCTGTGCTAAAAAGTGATGGGAACAGTGTTTGTAATTTCTTCTACTTTTTCAGTGACACAAAGTTCAAGCTGCTTATCTAATTGGTGAAAATGCAATGTCTGTTTATCACACTCACTTTGACTATATATGTTGTAGCAAGAGATTGTTTCTCGCTTACGGCCATACCAGCCTGGGTACGCCCGATCTCGTCTGATCTCGGAAGCTAAGCAGGGTCGGGCCTGGTTAGTACTTGGATGGGAGACCGCCTGGGAATACCAGGTGCTGTAAGCATTTTGTCCACGAGGGTGTGCTCTTGCACTATTTCATCAGCAACACTGCCTTGTATTAAGCATTTAATGATGAATTGACTAAATGTCTGTTTTATCAGATTCACTTTGACTATATATGTTGTAGCAAGAGATTGTTTCTCGCTTACGGCCATACCAGCCTGGGTACCCCCGATCTCGTCTGATCTCGGAAGCTAAGCAGGGTCGGGCCTGGTTAGTACTTGGATGGGAGACCGCCTGGGAATACCAGGTGCTGTAAGCATTTTGTCCACGAGGGTGTGCCCCTGCACTATTTCATCAGCAACACTGACTTGTAGTAAGCATTTAATGATGAATTGACTAAATGCAGCTTCCTGCCTTTTTAATAGGATCAAATTTCCTTGTGTTTTCAATTAGCATCTGCCTTGTATTTATAAGACAAACAAGAATATTGTTGCTGAATGCAGCTTGTGTGTGCTTTGTGCTCCTTTGCCCTGTTCAAATGATGAAAGGAAATAAAGTTTGTATTTTATCCAACTACCTGTGCTAAAAAGTGATGGGAACAGTGTTTGTAATTTCTTCTACTTTTTCAGTGACACAAAGTTCAAGCTGCTTATCTAATTGGTGAAAATGCAATCTCTGTTTATCACACTCACTTTGACTATATATGTTGTAGCAAGAGATTGTTTCTCGCTTACGGCCATACCAGCCTGGGTACGCCCGATCTCGTCTGATCTCGGAAGCTAAGCAGGGTCGGGCCTGGTTAGTACTTGGATGGGAGACCCCCTGGAAATACCAGGTGCTGTAAGCATTTTGTCCACGAGGGTGTGCTCTTGCACTATTTCATCAGCAACACTGCCTTGTATTAAGCATTTAATGATGAATTGACTAAATATCTGTTTTATCAGACTCACTTTGACTATATATGTTGTAGCAAGAGATTATTTCTCGCTTACGGCCATACCAGCCTGGGTACGCCCGATCTCGTCTGATCTCGGAAGCTAAGCAGGGTCGGGCCTGGTTAGTACTTGGATGGGAGACCGCCTGGGAATACCAGGTGCTGTAAGCATTTTGTCCACGAGGGTGTGCTCTTGCACTATTTCATCAGCAACACTGCCTTGTATTAAGCATTTAATGATGAATTGACTAAATGTCTGTTTTATCAGATTCACTTTGACTATATATGTTGTAGCAAGAGATTGTTTCTAGCTTACGGCCATACCAGCCTGGCTACGCCCGATCTCGTCTGATCTCGGAAGCTAAGCAGGGTCGGGCCTGGTTAGTACTTGGATGGGAGACCGCCTGGGAATACCAGGTGCTGTAAGCATTTTGTCCACGAGGGTGTGCTCTTGCACTATTTCATCAGCAACACTGCCTTGTATTAAGCATTTAATGATGAATTGACTAAATGTCTGTTTTATCAGATTCACTTTGACTATATATGTTGTAGCAAGAGATTGTTTCTCGCTTACGGCCATACCAGCCTGGGTACCCCCGATCTCGTCTGATCTCGGAAGCTAAGCAGGGTCGGGCCTGGTTAGTACTTGGATGGGAGACCGCCTGGGAATACCAGGTGCTGTAAGCATTTTGTCCACGAGGGTGTGCCCCTGCACTATTTCATCAGCAACACTGACTTGTAGTAAGCATTTAATGATGAATTGACTAAATGCAGCTTCCTGCCTTTTTAATAGGATCAAATTTCCTTGTGTTTTCAATTAGCATCTGCCTTGTATTTATAAGACAAACAAGAATATTGTTGCTGAATGCAGCTTGTGTGTGCTTTGTGCTCCTTTGCCCTGTTCAAATGATGAAAGGAAATAAAGTTTGTATTTTATCCAACTACCTGTGCTAAAAAGTGATGGGAACAGTGTTTGTAATTTCTTCTACTTTTTCAGTGACACAAAGTTCAAGCTGCTTATCTAATTGGTGAAAATGCAATCTCTGTTTATCACACTCACTTTGACTATATATGTTGTAGCAAGAGATTGTTTCTCGCTTACGGCCATACCAGCCTGGGTACGCCCGATCTCGTCTGATCTCGGAAGCTAAGCGGGGTCGGGCCTGGTTAGTACTTGGATGGGAGACCCCCTGGAAATACCAGGTGCTGTAAGCATTTTGTCCACGAGGGTGTGCTCTTGCACTATTTCATCAGCAACACTGCCTTGTATTAAGCATTTAATGATGAATTGACTAAATGTCTGTTTTATCAGACTCACTTTCACTATATATGTTGTAGCAAGAGATTGTTTCTCGCTTACGGCCATACCAGCCTGGGGGCGCTAATCCTTGATTGGAGAAGTGACGACAGGTGCGAGTAATTGAGCTGTGAGTGTTTGCTTGAGAGTGTTTGCTCGAGAGCTATTTTCGTTTCTTTTTTTGGTTTTTGCAATATAATTTATTGTTTTTTTATTTGGATAGTTTTTAGTTTTGTTTAGTTTTCCCCCCCTGCAGTTTTGCTGCCTGGGGGAGGTTTTTTCGCTTTCATTTTTGATTTACAATGACGGACAACATGGCAACGACAAACGGAACGGACAAAGACAACGAAAATGCGCAACGGAAGGAAAACGAAAATAAAGAAGGAATGAAATATGGCAAAGAATACACGGTGGCAATTGAGTTGGTGGGAGAAGAAAAGATGACGACGATGGAATTACTGCGAGCAATTAAGGAGATGTGTGGAGAGGTGGTGGGATGCCGAATGAAAGGCGAGAAGAAGTATGAAATTACGATGAAAAACGGAAAAGGTAAAGAACGGCTAATGGACGGTTTAAGGATAAAGGACACCAGGATTATGGCGAGAGATGTGAATGTAAATGAATTGGTGGTGTCTTTTATGAATCTCCCGGTATACATCGAAGACAAAGTTATACTGGACAAGCTGAGTAGCTGGGGAGTAACGGCCGTCTCGGAGATAAGGAGGAGAGTTTGGCCTGGAACGGAGGTGGTTGACGGAACACGGTTTTGTAAAGTTAAATTTACGGAAAAAGTAAAATCATTGCCATATTCCACAAAAATTGAGACGCTGGAAGGAGCTGAATACTTCAGGGTGATCCATGACAAGCAGGTCAGAGTTTGTCGATTGTGCATACAACCTGGGCACATAGTTAAAGATTGCCCTGAATTCAAGTGTTTCAAGTGCGGCAATCAAGGCCATTATGCGAGAGAGTGTGTCGGAGAGAAGGAAAGGAATGTTTGTGGAAGATGCAGAAAGAGATTGGCGGAGTGCAACTGTGGAGAAGTTATGACTGAAGAGGGGAGTCAAGTACTATTCGAGGAAGCAGTTGTATCATCGCAAGAAGGAGAAGAAGATGGAGGAGAGGACGTGGTGGAAGGTGGAGAGACGGAGGAAGGAAGAAGGGAGAAGAAAGAAGACCAGAAGATTAACGAAATTGGGAGCAGTATGGATTCGGAAATAAGAAGGTGGAGTTTTCAGGAGGAGAGGGGAAGTGGATTGGGGGGAAGCACGGGGGACTCACGGGTTTTGGGGGAAAGCACAGCACAAACAAGTACCTCGGGGGGTGAAGAAATGGAGAGGGTCTTAAGTTTAATGACAATAACAGAGACGGGTATGAACACGGGGAGCACAACGACTACTACACGTGAGACGGAGATGAACATTCCAGAAACGGCGGAGAACACGGGGAGCACAACGAACATTCCAGAATCGGCGATGAACACGGGGAGCACAATGAGCATTCCAGAATCGGCGATGAACACGGGGAGCACAACGGATGAGGGTGTAAAGAAGAAAAGTTGGCTGGATGAAATGGACTTGGAGGAGATATCGGACTCGGATGATGGGGAAAAATTTGAAAGAATGAGAGGAGGATACAGGAAGAGGAAAGCAGCGGAGGGGGGGGAGAGAAAGGGTGGAAGAGGAAAGAAACTGGATAAAAGGTAGAGGATAATGAAATTATATTTTATAATTTTATTATTTATTAGTATGGTAACAATAATGTCGATAAATGCGAATGGGTTGAGAACAATAGGAAAATTTAATAGAATAGTACACATAAAGAATTCTGATATTTTATGTATTCAAGAGACGCACTGGGATAATATGTGTGTTTTAGAAATTCAGAAAATATGGAGGGATTTTATTTATGTAAACAATGGTAGGGGGAATTCATGTGGGGTTGCAATTTTAATAAGGAAGGATGTAGTAGAAAATGTGAAGAAGATATATAATGATAATAATGGGAGGATTTTAATTTTAGATTTTGAATATATGAGTAGGGTTTTTAGGATTATAAATATTTATGCGCCGAATAATGAAATAGAGAGAAGGAATTTATTTTTAGAATTAGCGAAATGGTGCAAGGGAAACTGTATTTTAGTTGGGGATTTTAATGTAAAAATGGATAGACTAGATATGACAAGGGGAGCTATTTTTAGAAGTGACGTATCTAGGGGGGTTTTAAGGAAGATGATGGTTGAAAACAATTTAATTGATATATGGAGGGAGGAGAATCCGAATAAGAGAGAATTTTCTAGAAGGCAGGTGGTTTTAGGGGAATTGAAACAGACACGGATAGATTTGGTTTTAGTAAATGAAGGGTTAAGGAATTTTATGAAGGATATTAAATATATTTTTACAACTTTTAGTGATCATGCTGGGTTAACATTTTCGGTGGGGTTAGATAAGGAAAGGAAAGGGGGGGGAATATGGTGTATGAATGCAGGGTATCTAGGTGATGAGGAATACGGGAAACAACTTAAATCTTTGATAGAAGATGAAATGGAGGATAAGCAAAAAGGGAATGATAAGTGCAAGTGGTGGGAAAATGTTAAAGAAAAAATAAAAGTTTTTAGTATTAGATATGCAAGGAAGCAGAGGAGTAGGATGACAAGAGCAGAAAATTATTTAAGAACAAAATTGAATGAAGAAATGAAGAAATGTGATAGTGATCCTGATTATACTATTGAAAAGTTTTTAGATTTAAAAGCAAAATTGAGCAAATGTGAAATAGAGAAGTGTAAGGGTGCAATTATAAGAAGTAGGGCAAAATATGTTTTAGAAGGGGAGAAATGTACCTCGTTTTTTCTTGGTTTAGAAAAAACTAAACAGACGAAATCATATATTAGTGAGATTGAAAATGTAAAGGGTGAAGTGGTAAATGATTATGTTGAAATATTAGAAACTGTACAGAATTTTTATAAGGATTTATTTAAGAAAGGGGAGGTGGATGAGGGGTGTGTAAAAGAGATTTTAAGTAGTGTGGATGTGCAAATTGGTGTTGAAGATAAGCAAATGTGTGATAGGAAGATAACAATGGATGAAGTGAAAGATGCAATTAAGGGTTTACAAATAAATAAAAGTCCTGGAGTAGATGGACTAATTGCAGAGTTTTATAAAATGTATGAAAGTATTTTAGCACCTATTTTATTAGAAGTATATCAATATATGGAAGACAATGATACTGTTTCAGATTCCATGGTGACAGGGCTGATATCGATTTTATATAAAAATAAGGGGAGCAAACTGAAACTAGAAATTATAGGCCAATTAGTTTATTAAACTCAGATTATAAGATTTTAGCTAAGATACTGGCAAATAGGATGAAGATGGTTTTAAATGATATTATAGCACCTACACAAAATTATAGTGTGCCTGGAAGAGATATAGCAGATACCATAACTACACTTAGAGATGTGATAAATAAAATGAATAATGACAAGATGGGGGGGATTGTTTTAAGTATAGATTTTAATAAAGCTTTTGACAGGGTGGAACATGATTTTATGTTTAGGGTACTGGAAAAGTATGGGTTTGGAAATGGTATAATAAGATGGATAAAATTATTATATAGAAAGGCTAAAAGTAGGGTTAAATGTAATGGGGTTTTAACAGATTCTTTTATTCTTGAGAGGTCAGTGAGACAGGGGTGCCCTTTATCAGCTTTATTGTTTGTTTTATCGGTAGAACCCTTAGCGGCATACCTTAAAAAAGATCATTTTATAAATTGTGTAGAGACTCCGCAAGGAGGTTTTAGTTTAATTCATCAATATGCAGACGATACCACAATTACAGTCAGGGATGAGGGAAGTGTTAAAAGGGTGATGGAGTGTTTTAAAGTATATGAGAAAGCCTCAGGAGCTAAAGTGAATATGGAGAAGTCAGTAATAATGTATGTTGGGAAGAATAATGAGGGGACTTTTCCTTTTAAGGTGGTAAATGATTATTTTAAGGTGTTAGGTGTGTTTTTAGGGGTGAAGGAACAAGAAGCTAGGGATCTGACATGGAGTGGGGTTATAAATAAAGTTAGGAAGGTAGTAAATATGTGGAGGGGGAGGGCTTTGAAATTAAAAGGGAAAGTAATTGTTGTAAATTCCTTGCTGATGTCAATTTTTATTCATGTCATGAACGTTTTAGATGTACCAGAATGGGTTTTATCTGAAATGAATACGATTTTAGTTGATTTTTTATGGGATGGGAAAGGAGCGAAAATTTCTTTTAAAACATTGATTGCAGGATATGAGGAGGGGGGTTTGAAGTTGGTGGATTTAAATGTAAGGAAAAAAGCAATTAGAGTTAAAATGGTACGGAAATATTTATATGGTGAACTAGATTATGGATGGAAAAGATTTTTTAAGGAGTATTTGCAGGAGGTTGGGAGGATGGGGGACAATGGTTTATTGATGTGCATGAAAAAAGAAATGTTAAGTAATATACCATTGTTTTATAGAGAAGTGTTTGAAGCTTGGGGGGAGTTTTTACCAAATATTTATTATGAGTGTACCATTTTAGACAATATTTTAAATCAGCCAATTTTCTTAAATCCCAAGATACAATATAATAATAAGATGTTGTTTTGTAAATATTTTATGAGGGCTGGGATGAGACAGATTGGGGATATTTTATACGAGGTCATTCCAGGGTTTCTTACTGTACAAGCGATTTATGATAATGTTTGTGAAGTAGAAGATGAAATAAGTAAAACTACAATAGAAAATATGTATAAGAGAATTTTAGGGTGTATTCCTGAAGAATGGGTGCTTTTAATAAATACAGAGGTGGTTGAGAGAGCTAAGGGTTTACCGGTTTTATATTATGAAAGTAATGGGGAGAAACATGTTTTATCAGGTTTGAAAGTTAAAAAGATTTATGAAAAATGTATTTTAAGAGAGATAAAAGCTCCTGCTTCAGAAAAAGTGTGGTCTAGGGTATTTGTAAATATAGATGTAAAATCAATATGGAAGAATGTCAATGTCAAATATAATACTATAGAATGTGAAGATAATGATTTTAAATTGAAACATAATAGGATTTTTACGAACGTGGTTTTACATCAAATAAATAGAGACATTAAAAGAGAATGTGATATTTGTGGTACGGAGGTGGAAAATTTTATGCACTTTTTTATTGAATGTAGTGGATTACAAGGGTTTCATGAGTTTATAAAGGGGCTTTTAGAACAACATTGGGGAGAAGATATTGTAAATGGGGTTGAGTGGAGGAGGTTGTTTCTATTTGGTATAAATGGAAAAAGCAAAGTTTTTAATATTAATTTGATGAATTTTGTTCTTAGCCATGCTAGATACGCTGTAAGACAAAGAAGGAATTTAGGACATTATGAAGGGAAAATTGTGAGTGTGGAGGTTTTATTTAAAAGTATTTTAGAGAAAGATATTGAACTAATATATAAATATGGAGGATATAATTTTGAAAAACTGTTTGTGTGGGGGAGCACTTTTATCGAAATTGATCAAAATGGAAAACTTGCTTTTAATTATTAATTGGTTTTATTTTCTTTTCTTTTTTTTGATTTTGTAAAAGGATGAATTGTTCATCCTTTTTTATTATTATTGTTTGAATATTGTAAATATTATGTGTTTTTTCATAATAAAAGATAAAAAAAAAAAGGTACGCCCGATCTCGTCTGATCTCGGAAGCTAAGCAGGGTCGGGCCTGGTTAGTACTTGGATGGGAGACCGCCTGGGAATACCAGGTGCTGTAAGCATTTTGTCCACGAGGGTGTGCTCTTGCACTATTTCATCAGCAACACTGCCTTGTATTAAGCATTTAATGATGAATTGACTAAATGTCTGTTTTATCAGATTCACTTTGACTATATATGTTGTAGCAAGAGATTGTATCTCGCTTACGGCCATACCAGCCTGGGTACGCCCGATCTCGTCTGATCTCGGAAGCTAAGCAGGGTCGGGCCTGGTTAGTACTTGGATGGGAGACCGCCTGGGAATACCAGGTGCTGTAAGCATTTTGTCCACGAGGGTGTGCTCTTGCACTATTTCATCAGCAACACTGCCTTGTATTAAGCATTTAATGATGAATTGACTAAATGTCTGTTTTATCAGATTCACTTTGACTATATATGTTGTAGCAAGAGATTGTTTCTAGCTTACGGCCATACCAGCCTGGGTACGCCCGATCTCGTCTGATCTCGGAAGCTAAGCAGGGTCGGGCCTGGTTAGTACTTGGATGGGAGACCGCCTGGGAATACCAGGTGCTGTAAGCATTTTGTCCACGAGGGTGTGCCCCTGCACTATTTCATCAGCAACACTGCCTTGTAGTAAGCATTTAATGATGAATTGACTAAATGCAGCTTCCTGCCTTTTTAATAGGATCAAATTTCCTTGTGTTTTCAATTAGCATCTGCCTTGTATTTATAAGACAAACAAGAATATTGTTGCTGAATGCAGCTTGTGTGTGCTTTGTGCTCCTTTGCCCTGTTCAAATGATGAAAGGAAATAAAGTTTGTATTTTATCCAACTACCTGTGCTAAAAAGTGATGGGAACAGTGTTTGTAATTTCTTCTACTTTTTCAGTGACACAAAGTTCAAGCTGCTTATCTAATTGGTGAAAATGCAATGTCTGTTTATCACACTCACTTTGACTATATATGTTGTAGCAAGAGATTGTTTCTCGCTTACGGCCATACCAGCCTGGGTACGCCCGATCTCGTCTGATCTCGGAAGCTAAGCAGGGTCGGGCCTGGTTAGTACTTGGATGGGAGACCGCCTGGGAATACCAGGTGCTGTAAGCATTTTGTCCACGAGGGTGTGCTCTTGCACTATTTCATCAGCAACACTGCCTTGTATTAAGCATTTAATGATGAATTGACTAAATGTCTGTTTTATCAGATTCACTTTGACTATATATGTTGTAGCAAGAGATTGTTTCTCGCTTACGGCCATACCAGCCTGGGTACCCCCGATCTCGTCTGATCTCGGAAGCTAAGCAGGGTCGGGCCTGGTTAGTACTTGGATGGGAGACCGCCTGGGAATACCAGGTGCTGTAAGCATTTTGTCCACGAGGGTGTGCCCCTGCACTATTTCATCAGCAACACTGACTTGTAGTAAGCATTTAATGATGAATTGACTAAATGCAGCTTCCTGCCTTTTTAATAGGATCAAATTTCCTTGTGTTTTCAATTAGCATCTGCCTTGTATTTATAAGACAAACAAGAATATTGTTGCTGAATGCAGCTTGTGTGTGCTTTGTGCTCCTTTGCCCTGTTCAAATGATGAAAGGAAATAAAGTTTGTATTTTATCCAACTACCTGTGCTAAAAAGTGATGGGAACAGTGTTTGTAATTTCTTCTACTTTTTCAGTGACACAAAGTTCAAGCTGCTTATCTAATTGGTGAAAATGCAATCTCTGTTTATCACACTCACTTTGACTATATATGTTGTAGCAAGAGATTGTTTCTCGCTTACGGCCATACCAGCCTGGGTACGCCCGATCTCGTCTGATCTCGGAAGCTAAGCAGGGTCGGGCCTGGTTAGTACTTGGATGGGAGACCCCCTGGAAATACCAGGTGCTGTAAGCATTTTGTCCACGAGGGTGTGCTCTTGCACTATTTCATCAGCAACACTGCCTTGTATTAAGCATTTAATGATGAATTGACTAAATATCTGTTTTATCAGACTCACTTTGACTATATATGTTGTAGCAAGAGATTATTTCTCGCTTACGGCCATACCAGCCTGGGTACGCCCGATCTCGTCTGATCTCGGAAGCTAAGCAGGGTCGGGCCTGGTTAGTACTTGGATGGGAGACCGCCTGGGAATACCAGGTGCTGTAAGCATTTTGTCCACGAGGGTGTGCTCTTGCACTATTTCATCAGCAACACTGCCTTGTATTAAGCATTTAATGATGAATTGACTAAATGTCTGTTTTATCAGATTCACTTTGACTATATATGTTGTAGCAAGAGATTGTTTCTAGCTTACGGCCATACCAGCCTGGCTACGCCCGATCTCGTCTGATCTCGGAAGCTAAGCAGGGTCGGGCCTGGTTAGTACTTGGATGGGAGACCGCCTGGGAATACCAGGTGCTGTAAGCATTTTGTCCACGAGGGTGTGCTCTTGCACTATTTCATCAGCAACACTGCCTTGTATTAAGCATTTAATGATGAATTGACTAAATGTCTGTTTTATCAGATTCACTTTGACTATATATGTTGTAGCAAGAGATTGTTTCTCGCTTACGGCCATACCAGCCTGGGTACCCCCGATCTCGTCTGATCTCGGAAGCTAAGCAGGGTCGGGCCTGGTTAGTACTTGGATGGGAGACCGCCTGGGAATACCAGGTGCTGTAAGCATTTTGTCCACGAGGGTGTGCCCCTGCACTATTTCATCAGCAACACTGACTTGTAGTAAGCATTTAATGATGAATTGACTAAATGCAGCTTCCTGCCTTTTTAATAGGATCAAATTTCCTTGTGTTTTCAATTAGCATCTGCCTTGTATTTATAAGACAAACAAGAATATTGTTGCTGAATGCAGCTTGTGTGTGCTTTGTGCTCCTTTGCCCTGTTCAAATGATGAAAGGAAATAAAGTTTGTATTTTATCCAACTACCTGTGCTAAAAAGTGATGGGAACAGTGTTTGTAATTTCTTCTACTTTTTCAGTGACACAAAGTTCAAGCTGCTTATCTAATTGGTGAAAATGCAATCTCTGTTTATCACACTCACTTTGACTATATATGTTGTAGCAAGAGATTGTTTCTCGCTTACGGCCATACCAGCCTGGGTACGCCCGATCTCGTCTGATCTCGGAAGCTAAGCGGGGTCGGGCCTGGTTAGTACTTGGATGGGAGACCCCCTGGAAATACCAGGTGCTGTAAGCATTTTGTCCACGAGGGTGTGCTCTTGCACTATTTCATCAGCAACACTGCCTTGTATTAAGCATTTAATGATGAATTGACTAAATGTCTGTTTTATCAGACTCACTTTCACTATATATGTTGTAGCAAGAGATTGTTTCTCGCTTACGGCCATACCAGCCTGGGGGCGCTAATCCTTGATTGGAGAAGTGACGACAGGTGCGAGTAATTGAGCTGTGAGTGTTTGCTTGAGAGTGTTTGCTCGAGAGCTATTTTCGTTTCTTTTTTTGGTTTTTGCAATATAATTTATTGTTTTTTTATTTGGATAGTTTTTAGTTTTGTTTAGTTTTCCCCCCCTGCAGTTTTGCTGCCTGGGGGAGGTTTTTTCGCTTTCATTTTTGATTTACAATGACGGACAACATGGCAACGACAAACGGAACGGACAAAGACAACGAAAATGCGCAACGGAAGGAAAACGAAAATAAAGAAGGAATGAAATATGGCAAAGAATACACGGTGGCAATTGAGTTGGTGGGAGAAGAAAAGATGACGACGATGGAATTACTGCGAGCAATTAAGGAGATGTGTGGAGAGGTGGTGGGATGCCGAATGAAAGGCGAGAAGAAGTATGAAATTACGATGAAAAACGGAAAAGGTAAAGAACGGCTAATGGACGGTTTAAGGATAAAGGACACCAGGATTATGGCGAGAGATGTGAATGTAAATGAATTGGTGGTGTCTTTTATGAATCTCCCGGTATACATCGAAGACAAAGTTATACTGGACAAGCTGAGTAGCTGGGGAGTAACGGCCGTCTCGGAGATAAGGAGGAGAGTTTGGCCTGGAACGGAGGTGGTTGACGGAACACGGTTTTGTAAAGTTAAATTTACGGAAAAAGTAAAATCATTGCCATATTCCACAAAAATTGAGACGCTGGAAGGAGCTGAATACTTCAGGGTGATCCATGACAAGCAGGTCAGAGTTTGTCGATTGTGCATACAACCTGGGCACATAGTTAAAGATTGCCCTGAATTCAAGTGTTTCAAGTGCGGCAATCAAGGCCATTATGCGAGAGAGTGTGTCGGAGAGAAGGAAAGGAATGTTTGTGGAAGATGCAGAAAGAGATTGGCGGAGTGCAACTGTGGAGAAGTTATGACTGAAGAGGGGAGTCAAGTACTATTCGAGGAAGCAGTTGTATCATCGCAAGAAGGAGAAGAAGATGGAGGAGAGGACGTGGTGGAAGGTGGAGAGACGGAGGAAGGAAGAAGGGAGAAGAAAGAAGACCAGAAGATTAACGAAATTGGGAGCAGTATGGATTCGGAAATAAGAAGGTGGAGTTTTCAGGAGGAGAGGGGAAGTGGATTGGGGGGAAGCACGGGGGACTCACGGGTTTTGGGGGAAAGCACAGCACAAACAAGTACCTCGGGGGGTGAAGAAATGGAGAGGGTCTTAAGTTTAATGACAATAACAGAGACGGGTATGAACACGGGGAGCACAACGACTACTACACGTGAGACGGAGATGAACATTCCAGAAACGGCGGAGAACACGGGGAGCACAACGAGCATTCCAGAATCGGCGATGAACACGGGGAGCACAACGGATGAGGGTGTAAAGAAGAAAAGTTGGCTGGATGAAATGGACTTGGAGGAGATATCGGACTCGGATGATGGGGAAAAATTTGAAAGAATGAGAGGAGGATACAGGAAGAGGAAAGCAGCGGAGGGGGGGGAGAGAAAGGGTGGAAGAGGAAAGAAACTGGATAAAAGGTAGAGGATAATGAAATTATATTTTATAATTTTATTATTTATTAGTATGGTAACAATAATGTCGATAAATGCGAATGGGTTGAGAACAATAGGAAAATTTAATAGAATAGTACACATAAAGAATTCTGATATTTTATGTATTCAAGAGACGCACTGGGATAATATGTGTGTTTTAGAAATTCAGAAAATATGGAGGGATTTTATTTATGTAAACAATGGTAGGGGGAATTCATGTGGGGTTGCAATTTTAATAAGGAAGGATGTAGTAGAAAATGTGAAGAAGATATATAATGATAATAATGGGAGGATTTTAATTTTAGATTTTGAATATATGAGTAGGGTTTTTAGGATTATAAATATTTATGCGCCGAATAATGAAATAGAGAGAAGGAATTTATTTTTAGAATTAGCGAAATGGTGCAAGGGAAACTGTATTTTAGTTGGGGATTTTAATGTAAAAATGGATAGACTAGATATGACAAGGGGAGCTATTTTTAGAAGTGACGTATCTAGGGGGGTTTTAAGGAAGATGATGGTTGAAAACAATTTAATTGATATATGGAGGGAGGAGAATCCGAATAAGAGAGAATTTTCTAGAAGGCAGGTGGTTTTAGGGGAATTGAAACAGACACGGATAGATTTGGTTTTAGTAAATGAAGGGTTAAGGAATTTTATGAAGGATATTAAATATATTTTTACAACTTTTAGTGATCATGCTGGGTTAACATTTTCGGTGGGGTTAGATAAGGAAAGGAAAGGGGGGGGAATATGGTGTATGAATGCAGGGTATCTAGGTGATGAGGAATACGGGAAACAACTTAAATCTTTGATAGAACATGAAATGGAGGATAAGCAAAAAGGGAATGATAAGTGCAAGTGGTGGGAAAATGTTAAAGAAAAAATAAAAGTTTTTAGTATTAGATATGCAAGGAAGCAGAGGAGTAGGATGACAAGAGCAGAAAATTATTTAAGAACAAAATTGAATGAAGAAATGAAGAAATGTGATAGTGATCCTGATTATACTATTGAAAAGTTTTTAGATTTAAAAGAAAAATTGAGCAAATGTGAAATAGATAAGTGTAAGGGTGCAATTATAAGAAGTAGGGCAAAATATGTTTTAGAAGGGGAGAAATGTACGTCGTTTTTTCTTGGTTTAGAGAAAACTAAACAGATGAAATCATATATTAGTGAGATTGAAAATGTAAAGGGTGAAGTAGTAAATGATTATGTGGAGATATTAGAAACGGTACAGAATTTTTATAAGGATTTATTTAAGAAAGGGGAGGTGGATGAGGGGTGTGTAAAAGAGATTTTAAGTAGTGTTGATGTGCAAATTGGTGTTGAGGATAAGCAAATGTGTGATAGGAAGATAACAATGGATGAAGTGAAAGATGCAATTAAGGGTTTACAAATAAATAAAAGTCCTGGAGTAGATGGACTAATTGCAGAGTTTTATAAAATGTATGAAAGTATTTTAGCACCTATTTTATTAGAAGTATATCAATATATGGAAGACAATAATACTGTTTCAGATTCCATGGTGACAGGGCTGATATCGATTTTATATAAAAATAAGGGGAGTAAATTGAAATTAGAAAATTATAGGCCAATTAGTTTATTAAACTCAGATTATAAGATTTTAGCTAAGATACTGGCAAATAGGATGAAGATGGTTTTAAATGATATTATAGCACCTACACAAAATTATACTGTGCCTGGAAGAGATATAGCAGATACCATAACTACACTTAGAGATGTGATAAATAAAATGAATAGCGATAAGATAGGGGGAATTGTTTTAAGTATAGATTTTAATAAAGCTTTTGACAGGGTGGAACATGATTTTATGTTTAGGGTACTGGAAAAGTATGGGTTTGGAAATGGAATTATAAGATGGATAAAATTATTATATAGAAAGGCTAAAAGTAGGGTTAAATGTAATGGGATTTTAACAGATTCTTTTATTCTTGAGAGATCAGTGAGACAGGGGTGCCCTTTATCAGCTTTATTGTTTGTTTTATCGGTAGAACCCTTAGCGGCATACCTTAAAAAAGATCATTTTATAAATTGTGTAGAGACTCCGCAAGGAGGTTTTAGTTTAATTCATCAATATGCAGACGATACCACAATTACAGTCAGAGATGAGGGAAGTGTTAAAAGGGTGATGGAGTGTTTTAAAGTATATGAGAAAGCCTCAGGAGCTAAAGTGAATATGGAGAAGTCAGTAATAATGTATGTTGGGAAGAATAATGAGGGGACTTTTCCTTTTAAGGTGGTAAATGATTATTTTAAGGTGTTAGGTGTGTTTTTAGGGGTGAAGGAACAAGAAGCTAGGGATCTGACATGGAGTGGGGTTATAAACAAAGTTAGGAAGGTAGTAAATATGTGGAGGGGGAGGGCTTTGAAATTAAAAGGGAAAGTAATTGTTGTAAATTCCTTGCTGATGTCAATTTTTATTCATGTCATGAACGTTTTAGATGTACCAGAATGGGTTTTATCTGAAATGAATATGATTTTAGTTGATTTTTTATGGGATGGGAAAGGAGCGAAAATTTCTTTTAAAACATTGATTGCAGGTTATGAGGAGGGGGGTTTGAATTTGGTGGATTTAAATGTAAGGAAAAAAGCAATTAGAGTTAAAATGGTACGGAAATATTTATATGGTGAACTAGATTATGGATGGAAAAGATTTTTTAAGGAGTATTTGCAGGAGGTTGGGAGGATGGGGGACAATGGTTTATTGATGTGCATGAAAAAAGAAATGTTAAGTAATATACCATTGTTTTATAGAGAAGTGTTTGAAGCTTGGGGGGAGTTTTTACCAAATATTTATTATGAGTGTACCATTTTAGACAATATTTTAAATCAGCCAATTTTCTTAAATCCCAAGATACAATATAATAATAAGATGTTGTTTTGTAAATATTTTATGAGGGCTGGGATGAGACAGATTGGGGATATTTTATACGAGGTCATTCCAGGGTTCCTTACTGTACAAGCGATTTATGATAATGTTTGTGAAGTGGAAGATGAAATAAGCAAAACTACAGTAGATAATATGTATAAGAGAATTTTAGGGTGTATTCCTGAAGAATGGGTGCTTTTAATAAATACAGAGGTGGTTGAGAGAGCTAAGGGTTTACCGGTTTTATATTATGAAAGTAATGGGGAGAAACATGTTTTATCAGGTTTGAAAGTTAAAAAGATTTATGAAAAATGTATTTTAAGAGAGATAAAAGCTCCTGCTTCAGAAAAAGTGTGGTCTAGGGTATTTGTAAATATAGATGTAAAATCAATATGGAAGAATGTCAATGTCAAATATAATTCTATAGAATGTGAAGATAATGATTTTAAATTGAAACATAATAGGATTTTTACGAACGTGGTTTTACATCAAATAAATAGAGACATTAAAAGAGAATGTGATATTTGTGGTACGGAGGTGGAAAATTTTATGCACTTTTTTATTGAATGTAGTAGATTACAAGGGTTTCATGAGTTTATAAAGGGGCTTTTAGAACAACATTGGGGAGAAGATATTGTAAATGGGATTGAGTGGAGGAGGTTGTTTCTATTTGGTATAAATGGGAAAAGCAAAGTTTTTAATATTAATTTGATGAATTTTGTTCTTAGCCATGCTAGATACGCTGTAAGACAAAGAAGGAATTTAGGACATTATGAAGGGAAAATTGTGAGTGTGGAGGTTTTATTTAAAAGTATTTTAGAGAAAGATATTGAACTAATATATAAATATGGAGGATGTAATTTTGAAAAACTGTTTGTGTGGGGGAGCACTTTTATCGAAATTGATCGAAATGGAAAAATTGCTTTTAATTATTAATTGGTTTTATTTTCTTTTCTTTTTTGATTTTGTAAAAGGATGAATTGTTCATCCTTTTTTATTATTATTGTTTGAATATTGTAAATATTATGTGTTTTTTCATAATAAAAGATAAAAAAAAAAAAAAAGGTACGCCCGATCTCGTCTGATCTCGGAAGCTAAGCAGGGTCGGGCCTGGTTAGTACTTGGATGGGAGACCGCCTGGGAATACCAGGTGCTGTAAGCATTTTGTCCACGAGGGTGTGCTCTTGCACTATTTCATCAGCAACACTGCCTTGTATTAAGCATTTAATGATGAATTGACTAAATGTCTGTTTTATCAGATTCACTTTGACTATATATGTTGTAGCAAGAGATTGTTTCTAGCTTACGGCCATACCAGCCTGGGTACGCCCGATCTCGTCTGATCTCGGAAGCTAAGCAGGGTCGGGCCTGGTTAGTACTTGGATGGGAGACCGCCTGGGAATACCAGGTGCTGTAAGCATTTTGTCCACGAGGGTGTGCCCCTGCACTATTTCATCAGCAACACTGCCTTGTAGTAAGCATTTAATGATGAATTGACTAAATGCAGCTTCCTGCCTTTTTAATAGGATCAAATTTCCTTGTGTTTTCAATTAGCATCTGCCTTGTATTTATAAGACAAACAAGAATATTGTTGCTGAATGCAGCTTGTGTGTGCTTTGTGCTCCTTTGCCCTGTTCAAATGATGAAAGGAAATAAAGTTTGTATTTTATCCAACTACCTGTGCTAAAAAGTGATGGGAACAGTGTTTGTAATTTCTTCTACTTTTTCAGTGACACAAAGTTCAAGCTGCTTATCTAATTGGTGAAAATGCAATGTCTGTTTATCACACTCACTTTGACTATATATGTTGTAGCAAGAGATTGTTTCTCGCTTACGGCCATACCAGCCTGGGTACG
>NC_138298.1:5087500-5105000 GCF_965601325.2 Salmo salar
TATTTTATCCAACTACCTGTGCTAAAAAGTGATGGGAACAGTGTTTGTAATTTCTTCTACTTTTTCAGTGACACAAAGTTCAAGCTGCTTATCTAATTGGTGAAAATGCAATGTCTGTTTATCACACTCACTTTGACTATATATGTTGTAGCAAGAGATTGTTTCTCGCTTACGGCCATACCAGCCTGGGTACGCCCGATCTCGTCTGATCTCGGAAGCTAAGCAGGGTCGGGCCTGGTTAGTACTTGGATGGGAGACCGCCTGGGAATACCAGGTGCTGTAAGCATTTTGTCCACGAGGGTGTGCTCTTGCACTATTTCATCAGCAACACTGCCTTGTATTAAGCATTTAATGATGAATTGACTAAATGTCTGTTTTATCAGATTCACTTTGACTATATATGTTGTAGCAAGAGATTGTTTCTCGCTTACGGCCATACCAGCCTGGGTACCCCCGATCTCGTCTGATCTCGGAAGCTAAGCAGGGTCGGGCCTGGTTAGTACTTGGATGGGAGACCGCCTGGGAATACCAGGTGCTGTAAGCATTTTGTCCACGAGGGTGTGCCCCTGCACTATTTCATCAGCAACACTGCCTTGTAGTAAGCATTTAATGATGAATTGACTAAATGCAGCTTCCTGCCTTTTTAATAGGATCAAATTTCCTTGTGTTTTCAATTAGCATCTGCCTTGTATTTATAAGACAAACAAGAATATTGTTGCTGAATGCAGCTTGTGTGTGCTTTGTGCTCCTTTGCCCTGTTCAAATGATGAAAGGAAATAAAGTTTGTATTTTATCCAACTACCTGTGCTAAAAAGTGATGGGAACAGTGTTTGTAATTTCTTCTACTTTTTCAGTGACACAAAGTTCAAGCTGCTTATCTAATTGGTGAAAATGCAATCTCTGTTTATCACACTCACTTTGACTATATATGTTGTAGCAAGAGATTGTTTCTCGCTTACGGCCATACCAGCCTGGGTACGCCCGATCTCGTCTGATCTCGGAAGCTAAGCAGGGTCGGGCCTGGTTAGTACTTGGATGGGAGACCCCCTGGGAATACCAGGTGCTGTAAGCATTTTGTCCACGAGGGTGTGCTCTTGCACTATTTCATCAGCAACACTGCCTTGTATTAAGCATTTAATGATGATTTGACTAAATATCTGTTTTATCAGACTCACTTTGACTATATATGTTGTAGCAAGAGATTGTTTCTCGCTTACGGCCATACCAGCCTGGGTACGCCCGATCTCGTCTGATCTCGGAAGCTAAGCAGGGTCGGGCCTGGTTAGTACTTGGATGGGAGACCGCCTGGGAATACCAGGTGCTGTAAGCATTTTGTCCACGAGGGTGTGCTCTTGCACTATTTCATCAGCAACACTGCCTTGTATTAAGCATTTAATGATGAATTGACTAAATGTCTGTTTTATCAGATTCACTTTGACTATATATGTTGTAGCAAGAGATTGTTTCTCGCTTACGGCCATACCAGCCTGGGTACGCCCGATCTCGTCTGATCTCGGAAGCTAAGCAGGGTCGGGCCTGGTTAGTACTTGGATGGGAGACCGCCTGGGAATACCAGGTGCTGTAAGCATTTTGTCCACGAGGGTGTGCTCTTGCACTATTTCATCAGCAACACTGCCTTGTATTAAGCATTTAATGATGAATTGACTAAATGTCTGTTTTATCAGATTCACTTTGACTATATATGTTGTAGCAAGAGATTGTTTCTCGCTTACGGCCATACCAGCCTGGGTACCCCCGATCTCGTCTGATCTCGGAAGCTAAGCAGGGTCGGGCCTGGTTAGTACTTGGATGGGAGACCGCCTGGGAATACCAGGTGCTGTAAGCATTTTGTCCACGAGGGTGTGCCCCTGCACTATTTCATCAGCAACACTGCCTTGTAGTAAGCATTTAATGATGAATTGACTAAATGCAGCTTCCTGCCTTTTTAATAGGATCAAATTTCCTTGTGTTTTCAATTAGCATCTGCCTTGTATTTATAAGACAAACAAGAATATTGTTGCTGAATGCAGCTTGTGTGTGCTTTGTGCTCCTTTGCCCTGTTCAAATGATGAAAGGAAATAAAGTTTGTATTTTATCCAACTACCTGTGCTAAAAAGTGATGGGAACAGTGTTTGTAATTTCTTCTACTTTTTCAGTGACACAAAGTTCAAGCTGCTTATCTAATTGGTGAAAATGCAATCTCTGTTTATCACACTCACTTTGACTATATATGTTGTAGCAAGAGATTGTTTCTCGCTTACGGCCATACCAGCCTGGGTACGCCCGATCTCGTCTGATCTCGGAAGCTAAGCAGGGTCGGGCCTGGTTAGTACTTGGATGGGAGACCGCCTGGGAATACCAGGTGCTGTAAGCATTTTGTCCACGAGGGTGTGCTCTTGCACTATTTCATCAGCAACACTGCCTTGTATTAAGCATTTAATGATGAATTGACTAAATGTCTGTTTTATCAGATTCACTTTGACTATATATGTTGTAGCAAGAGATTGTTTCTCGCTTACGGCCATACCAGCCTGGGTACGCCCGATCTCGTCTGATCTCGGAAGCTAAGCAGGGTCGGGCCTGGTTAGTACTTGGATGGGAGACCGCCTGGGAATACCAGGTGCTGTAAGCATTTTGTCCACGAGGGTGTGCTCTTGCACTATTTCATCAGCAACACTGCCTTGTATTAAGCATTTAATGATGAATTGACTAAATGTCTGTTTTATCAGATTCACTTTGACTATATATGTTGTAGCAAGAGATTGTTTCTCGCTTACGGCCATACCAGCCTGGGTACCCCCGATCTCGTCTGATCTCGGAAGCTAAGCAGGGTCGGGCCTGGTTAGTACTTGGATGGGAGACCGCCTGGGAATACCAGGTGCTGTAAGCATTTTGTCCACGAGGGTGTGCCCCTGCACTATTTCATCAGCAACACTGCCTTGTAGTAAGCATTTAATGATGAATTGACTAAATGCAGCTTCCTGCCTTTTTAATAGGATCAAATTTCCTTGTGTTTTCAATTAGCATCTGCCTTGTATTTATAAGACAAACAAGAATATTGTTGCTGAATGCAGCTTGTGTGTGCTTTGTGCTCCTTTGCCCTGTTCAAATGATGAAAGGAAATAAAGTTTGTATTTTATCCAACTACCTGTGCTAAAAAGTGATGGGAACAGTGTTTGTAATTTCTTCTACTTTTTCAGTGACACAAAGTTCAAGCTGCTTATCTAATTGGTGAAAATGCAATCTCTGTTTATCACACTCACTTTGACTATATATGTTGTAGCAAGAGATTGTTTCTCGCTTACGGCCATACCAGCCTGGGTACGCCCGATCTCGTCTGATCTCGGAAGCTAAGCAGGGTCGGGCCTGGTTAGTACTTGGATGGGAGACCCCCTGGGAATACCAGGTGCTGTGAGCATTTTGTCCACGAGGGTGTGCTCTTGCACTATTTCATCAGCAACACTGCCTTGTATTAAGCATTTAATGATGAATTGACTAAATGTCTGTTTTATCAGACTCACTTTGACTATATATGTTGTAGCAAGAGATTGTTTCTCGCTTACGGCCATACCAGCCTGGGTACGCCCGATCTCGTCTGATCTCGGAAGCTAAGCAGGGTCGGGCCTGGTTAGTACTTGGATGGGAGACCGCCTGGGAATACCAGGTGCTGTAAGCATTTTGTCCACGAGGGTGTGCTCTTGCACTATTTCATCAGCAACACTGCCTTGTATTAAGCATTTAATGATGAATTGACTAAATGTCTGTTTTATCAGATTCACTTTGACTATATATGTTGTAGCAAGAGATTGTTTCTCGCTTACGGCCATACCAGCCTGGGTACGCCCGATCTCGTCTGATCTCGGAAGCTAAGCAGGGTCGGGCCTGGTTAGTACTTGGATGGGAGACCGCCTGGGAATACCAGGTGCTGTAAGCATTTTGTCCACGAGGGTGTGCTCTTGCACTATTTCATCAGCAACACTGCCTTGTATTAAGCATTTAATGATGAATTGACTAAATGTCTGTTTTATCAGATTCACTTTGACTATATATGTTGTAGCAAGAGATTGTTTCTCGCTTACGGCCATACCAGCCTGGGTACGCCCGATCTCGTCTGATCTCGGAAGCTAAGCAGGGTCGGGCCTGGTTAGTACTTGGATGGGAGACCGCCTGGGAATACCAGGTGCTGTAAGCATTTTGTCCACGAGGGTGTGCCCCTGCACTATTTCATCAGCAACACTGCCTTGTAGTAAGCATTTAATGATGAATTGACTAAATGCAGCTTCCTGCCTTTTTAATAGGATCAAATTTCCTTGTGTTTTCAATTAGCATCTGCCTTGTATTTATAAGACAAACAAGAATATTGTTGCTGAATGCAGCTTGTGTGTGCTTTGTGCTCCTTTGCCCTGTTCAAATGATGAAAGGAAATAAAGTTTGTATTTTATCCAACTACCTGTGCTAAAAAGTGATGGGAACAGTGTTTGTAATTTCTTCTACTTTTTCAGTGACACAAAGTTCAAGCTGCTTATCTAATTGGTGAAAATGCAATGTCTGTTTATCACACTCACTTTGACTATATATGTTGTAGCAAGAGATTGTTTCTCGCTTACGGCCATACCAGCCTGGGTACGCCCGATCTCGTCTGATCTCGGAAGCTAAGCAGGGTCGGGCCTGGTTAGTACTTGGATGGGAGACCGCCTGGGAATACCAGGTGCTGTAAGCATTTTGTCCACGAGGGTGTGCTCTTGCACTATTTCATCAGCAACACTGCCTTGTATTAAGCATTTAATGATGAATTGACTAAATGTCTGTTTTATCAGATTCACTTTGACTATATATGTTGTAGCAAGAGATTGTTTCTCGCTTACGGCCATACCAGCCTGGGTACCCCCGATCTCGTCTGATCTCGGAAGCTAAGCAGGGTCGGGCCTGGTTAGTACTTGGATGGGAGACCGCCTGGGAATACCAGGTGCTGTAAGCATTTTGTCCACGAGGGTGTGCCCCTGCACTATTTCATCAGCAACACTGCCTTGTAGTAAGCATTTAATGATGAATTGACTAAATGCAGCTTCCTGCCTTTTTAATAGGATCAAATTTCCTTGTGTTTTCAATTAGCATCTGCCTTGTATTTATAAGACAAACAAGAATATTGTTGCTGAATGCAGCTTGTGTGTGCTTTGTGCTCCTTTGCCCTGTTCAAATGATGAAAGGAAATAAAGTTTGTATTTTATCCAACTACCTGTGCTAAAAAGTGATGGGAACAGTGTTTGTAATTTCTTCTACTTTTTCAGTGACACAAAGTTCAAGCTGCTTATCTAATTGGTGAAAATGCAATCTCTGTTTATCACACTCACTTTGACTATATATGTTGTAGCAAGAGATTGTTTCTCGCTTACGGCCATACCAGCCTGGGTACGCCCGATCTCGTCTGATCTCGGAAGCTAAGCAGGGTCGGGCCTGGTTAGTACTTGGATGGGAGACCCCCTGGGAATACCAGGTGCTGTGAGCATTTTGTCCACGAGGGTGTGCTCTTGCACTATTTCATCAGCAACACTGCCTTGTATTAAGCATTTAATGATGAATTGACTAAATGTCTGTTTTATCAGACTCACTTTGACTATATATGTTGTAGCAAGAGATTGTTTCTCGCTTACGGCCATACCAGCCTGGGTACCCCCGATCTCGTCTGATCTCGGAAGCTAAGCAGGGTCGGGCCTGGTTAGTACTTGGATGGGAGACCGCCTGGGAATACCAGGTGCTGTAAGCATTTTGTCCACGAGGGTGTGCCCCTGCACTATTTCATCAGCAACACTGCCTTGTAGTAAGCATTTAATGATGAATTGACTAAATGCAGCTTCCTGCCTTTTTAATAGGATCAAATTTCCTTGTGTTTTCAATTAGCATCTGCCTTGTATTTATAAGACAAACAAGAATATTGTTGCTGAATGCAGCTTGTGTGTGCTTTGTGCTCCTTTGCCCTGTTCAAATGATGAAAGGAAATAAAGTTTGTATTTTATCCAACTACCTGTGCTAAAAAGTGATGGGAACAGTGTTTGTAATTTCTTCTACTTTTTCAGTGACACAAAGTTCAAGCTGCTTATCTAATTGGTGAAAATGCAATCTCTGTTTATCACACTCACTTTGACTATATATGTTGTAGCAAGAGATTGTTTCTCGCTTACGGCCATACCAGCCTGGGTACGCCCGATCTCGTCTGATCTCGGAAGCTAAGCAGGGTCGGGCCTGGTTAGTACTTGGATGGGAGACCCCCTGGGAATACCAGGTGCTGTAAGCATTTTGTCCACGAGGGTGTGCTCTTGCACTATTTCATCAGCAACACTGCCTTGTATTAAGCATTTAATGATGATTTGACTAAATATCTGTTTTATCAGACTCACTTTGACTATATATGTTGTAGCAAGAGATTGTTTCTCGCTTACGGCCATACCAGCCTGGGTACGCCCGATCTCGTCTGATCTCGGAAGCTAAGCAGGGTCGGGCCTGGTTAGTACTTGGATGGGAGACCGCCTGGGAATACCAGGTGCTGTAAGCATTTTGTCCACGAGGGTGTGCTCTTGCACTATTTCATCAGCAACACTGCCTTGTATTAAGCATTTAATGATGAATTGACTAAATGTCTGTTTTATCAGATTCACTTTGACTATATATGTTGTAGCAAGAGATTGTTTCTCGCTTACGGCCATACCAGCCTGGGTACGCCCGATCTCGTCTGATCTCGGAAGCTAAGCAGGGTCGGGCCTGGTTAGTACTTGGATGGGAGACCGCCTGGGAATACCAGGTGCTGTAAGCATTTTGTCCACGAGGGTGTGCTCTTGCACTATTTCATCAGCAACACTGCCTTGTATTAAGCATTTAATGATGAATTGACTAAATGTCTGTTTTATCAGATTCACTTTGACTATATATGTTGTAGCAAGAGATTGTTTCTCGCTTACGGCCATACCAGCCTGGGTACCCCCGATCTCGTCTGATCTCGGAAGCTAAGCAGGGTCGGGCCTGGTTAGTACTTGGATGGGAGACCGCCTGGGAATACCAGGTGCTGTAAGCATTTTGTCCACGAGGGTGTGCCCCTGCACTATTTCATCAGCAACACTGCCTTGTAGTAAGCATTTAATGATGAATTGACTAAATGCAGCTTCCTGCCTTTTTAATAGGATCAAATTTCCTTGTGTTTTCAATTAGCATCTGCCTTGTATTTATAAGACAAACAAGAATATTGTTGCTGAATGCAGCTTGTGTGTGCTTTGTGCTCCTTTGCCCTGTTCAAATGATGAAAGGAAATAAAGTTTGTATTTTATCCAACTACCTGTGCTAAAAAGTGATGGGAACAGTGTTTGTAATTTCTTCTACTTTTTCAGTGACACAAAGTTCAAGCTGCTTATCTAATTGGTGAAAATGCAATCTCTGTTTATCACACTCACTTTGACTATATATGTTGTAGCAAGAGATTGTTTCTCGCTTACGGCCATACCAGCCTGGGTACGCCCGATCTCGTCTGATCTCGGAAGCTAAGCAGGGTCGGGCCTGGTTAGTACTTGGATGGGAGACCCCCTGGGAATACCAGGTGCTGTGAGCATTTTGTCCACGAGGGTGTGCTCTTGCACTATTTCATCAGCAACACTGCCTTGTATTAAGCATTTAATGATGAATTGACTAAATGTCTGTTTTATCAGACTCACTTTGACTATATATGTTGTAGCAAGAGATTGTTTCTCGCTTACGGCCATACCAGCCTGGGTACGCCCGATCTCGTCTGATCTCGGAAGCTAAGCAGGGTCGGGCCTGGTTAGTACTTGGATGGGAGACCGCCTGGGAATACCAGGTGCTGTAAGCATTTTGTCCACGAGGGTGTGCTCTTGCACTATTTCATCAGCAACACTGCCTTGTATTAAGCATTTAATGATGAATTGACTAAATGTCTGTTTTATCAGATTCACTTTGACTATATATGTTGTAGCAAGAGATTGTTTCTCGCTTACGGCCATACCAGCCTGGGTACGCCCGATCTCGTCTGATCTCGGAAGCTAAGCAGGGTCGGGCCTGGTTAGTACTTGGATGGGAGACCGCCTGGGAATACCAGGTGCTGTAAGCATTTTGTCCACGAGGGTGTGCTCTTGCACTATTTCATCAGCAACACTGCCTTGTATTAAGCATTTAATGATGAATTGACTAAATGTCTGTTTTATCAGATTCACTTTGACTATATATGTTGTAGCAAGAGATTGTTTCTCGCTTAAGGCCATACCAGCCTGGGTACGCCCGATCTCGTCTGATCTCGGAAGCTAAGCAGGGTCGGGCCTGGTTAGTACTTGGATGGGAGACCGCCTGGGAATACCAGGTGCTGTAAGCATTTTGTCCACGAGGGTGTGCCCCTGCACTATTTCATCAGCAACACTGCCTTGTAGTAAGCATTTAATGATGAATTGACTAAATGCAGCTTCCTGCCTTTTTAATAGGATCAAATTTCCTTGTGTTTTCAATTAGCATCTGCCTTGTATTTATAAGACAAACAAGAATATTGTTGCTGAATGCAGCTTGTGTGTGCTTTGTGCTCCTTTGCCCTGTTCAAATGATGAAAGGAAATAAAGTTTGTATTTTATCCAACTACCTGTGCTAAAAAGTGATGGGAACAGTGTTTGTAATTTCTTCTACTTTTTCAGTGACACAAAGTTCAAGCTGCTTATCTAATTGGTGAAAATGCAATGTCTGTTTATCACACTCACTTTGACTATATATGTTGTAGCAAGAGATTGTTTCTCGCTTACGGCCATACCAGCCTGGGTACGCCCGATCTCGTCTGATCTCGGAAGCTAAGCAGGGTCGGGCCTGGTTAGTACTTGGATGGGAGACCGCCTGGGAATACCAGGTGCTGTAAGCATTTTGTCCACGAGGGTGTGCTCTTGCACTATTTCATCAGCAACACTGCCTTGTATTAAGCATTTAATGATGAATTGACTAAATGTCTGTTTTATCAGATTCACTTTGACTATATATGTTGTAGCAAGAGATTGTTTCTCGCTTACGGCCATACCAGCCTGGGTACCCCCGATCTCGTCTGATCTCGGAAGCTAAGCAGGGTCGGGCCTGGTTAGTACTTGGATGGGAGACCGCCTGGGAATACCAGGTGCTGTAAGCATTTTGTCCACGAGGGTGTGCCCCTGCACTATTTCATCAGCAACACTGCCTTGTAGTAAGCATTTAATGATGAATTGACTAAATGCAGCTTCCTGCCTTTTTAATAGGATCAAATTTCCTTGTGTTTTCAATTAGCATCTGCCTTGTATTTATAAGACAAACAAGAATATTGTTGCTGAATGCAGCTTGTGTGTGCTTTGTGCTCCTTTGCCCTGTTCAAATGATGAAAGGAAATAAAGTTTGTATTTTATCCAACTACCTGTGCTAAAAAGTGATGGGAACAGTGTTTGTAATTTCTTCTACTTTTTCAGTGACACAAAGTTCAAGCTGCTTATCTAATTGGTGAAAATGCAATCTCTGTTTATCACACTCACTTTGACTATATATGTTGTAGCAAGAGATTGTTTCTCGCTTACGGCCATACCAGCCTGGGTACGCCCGATCTCGTCTGATCTCGGAAGCTAAGCAGGGTCGGGCCTGGTTAGTACTTGGATGGGAGACCGCCTGGGAATACCAGGTGCTGTAAGCATTTTGTCCACGAGGGTGTGCTCTTGCACTATTTCATCAGCAACACTGCCTTGTATTAAGCATTTAATGATGAATTGACTAAATGTCTGTTTTATCAGATTCACTTTGACTATATATGTTGTAGCAAGAGATTGTTTCTCGCTTACGGCCATACCAGCCTGGGTACGCCCGATCTCGTCTGATCTCGGAAGCTAAGCAGGGTCGGGCCTGGTTAGTACTTGGATGGGAGACCGCCTGGGAATACCAGGTGCTGTAAGCATTTTGTCCACGAGGGTGTGCTCTTGCACTATTTCATCAGCAACACTGCCTTGTATTAAGCATTTAATGATGAATTGACTAAATGTCTGTTTTATCAGATTCACTTTGACTATATATGTTGTAGCAAGAGATTGTTTCTCGCTTACGGCCATACCAGCCTGGGTACCCCCGATCTCGTCTGATCTCGGAAGCTAAGCAGGGTCGGGCCTGGTTAGTACTTGGATGGGAGACCGCCTGGGAATACCAGGTGCTGTAAGCATTTTGTCCACGAGGGTGTGCCCCTGCACTATTTCATCAGCAACACTGCCTTGTAGTAAGCATTTAATGATGAATTGACTAAATGCAGCTTCCTGCCTTTTTAATAGGATCAAATTTCCTTGTGTTTTCAATTAGCATCTGCCTTGTATTTATAAGACAAACAAGAATATTGTTGCTGAATGCAGCTTGTGTGTGCTTTGTGCTCCTTTGCCCTGTTCAAATGATGAAAGGAAATAAAGTTTGTATTTTATCCAACTACCTGTGCTAAAAAGTGATGGGAACAGTGTTTGTAATTTCTTCTACTTTTTCAGTGACACAAAGTTCAAGCTGCTTATCTAATTGGTGAAAATGCAATCTCTGTTTATCACACTCACTTTGACTATATATGTTGTAGCAAGAGATTGTTTCTCGCTTACGGCCATACCAGCCTGGGTACGCCCGATCTTGTCTGATCTCGGAAGCTAAGCAGGGTCGGGCCTGGTTAGTACTTGGATGGGAGACCCCCTGGGAATACCAGGTGCTGTGAGCATTTTGTCCACGAGGGTGTGCTCTTGCACTATTTCATCAGCAACACTGCCTTGTATTAAGCATTTAATGATGAATTGACTAAATGTCTGTTTTATCAGACTCACTTTGACTATATATGTTGTAGCAAGAGATTGTTTCTCGCTTACGGCCATACCAGCCTGGGTACGCCCGATCTCGTCTGATCTCGGAAGCTAAGCAGGGTCGGGCCTGGTTAGTACTTGGATGGGAGACCGCCTGGGAATACCAGGTGCTGTAAGCATTTTGTCCACGAGGGTGTGCTCTTGCACTATTTCATCAGCAACACTGCCTTGTATTAAGCATTTAATGATGAATTGACTAAATGTCTGTTTTATCAGATTCACTTTGACTATATATGTTGTAGCAAGAGATTGTTTCTCGCTTACGGCCATACCAGCCTGGGTACGCCCGATCTCGTCTGATCTCGGAAGCTAAGCAGGGTCGGGCCTGGTTAGTACTTGGATGGGAGACCGCCTGGGAATACCAGGTGCTGTAAGCATTTTGTCCACGAGGGTGTGCTCTTGCACTATTTCATCAGCAACACTGCCTTGTATTAAGCATTTAATGATGAATTGACTAAATGTCTGTTTTATCAGATTCACTTTGACTATATATGTTGTAGCAAGAGATTGTTTCTCGCTTACGGCCATACCAGCCTGGGTACGCCCGATCTCGTCTGATCTCGGAAGCTAAGCAGGGTCGGGCCTGGTTAGTACTTGGATGGGAGACCGCCTGGGAATACCAGGTGCTGTAAGCATTTTGTCCACGAGGGTGTGCCCCTGCACTATTTCATCAGCAACACTGCCTTGTAGTAAGCATTTAATGATGAATTGACTAAATGCAGCTTCCTGCCTTTTTAATAGGATCAAATTTCCTTGTGTTTTCAATTAGCATCTGCCTTGTATTTATAAGACAAACAAGAATATTGTTGCTGAATGCAGCTTGTGTGTGCTTTGTGCTCCTTTGCCCTGTTCAAATGATGAAAGGAAATAAAGTTTGTATTTTATCCAACTACCTGTGCTAAAAAGTGATGGGAACAGTGTTTGTAATTTCTTCTACTTTTTCAGTGACACAAAGTTCAAGCTGCTTATCTAATTGGTGAAAATGCAATGTCTGTTTATCACACTCACTTTGACTATATATGTTGTAGCAAGAGATTGTTTCTCGCTTACGGCCATACCAGCCTGGGTACGCCCGATCTCGTCTGATCTCGGAAGCTAAGCAGGGTCGGGCCTGGTTAGTACTTGGATGGGAGACCGCCTGGGAATACCAGGTGCTGTAAGCATTTTGTCCACGAGGGTGTGCTCTTGCACTATTTCATCAGCAACACTGCCTTGTATTAAGCATTTAATGATGAATTGACTAAATGTCTGTTTTATCAGATTCACTTTGACTATATATGTTGTAGCAAGAGATTGTTTCTCGCTTACGGCCATACCAGCCTGGGTACGCCCGATCTCGTCTGATCTCGGAAGCTAAGCAGGGTCGGGCCTGGTTAGTACTTGGATGGGAGACCGCCTGGGAATACCAGGTGCTGTAAGCATTTTGTCCACGAGGGTGTGCTCTTGCACTATTTCATCAGCAACACTGCCTTGTATTAAGCATTTAATGATGAATTGACTAAATGTCTGTTTTATCAGATTCACTTTGACTATATATGTTGTAGCAAGAGATTGTTTCTCGCTTACGGCCATACCAGCCTGGGTACGCCCGATCTCGTCTGATCTCGGAAGCTAAGCAGGGTCGGGCCTGGTTAGTACTTGGATGGGAGACCGCCTGGGAATACCAGGTGCTGTAAGCATTTTGTCCACGAGGGTGTGCCCCTGCACTATTTCATCAGCAACACTGCCTTGTAGTAAGCATTTAATGATGAATTGACTAAATGCAGCTTCCTGCCTTTTTAATAGGATCAAATTTCCTTGTGTTTTCAATTAGCATCTGCCTTGTATTTATAAGACAAACAAGAATATTGTTGCTGAATGCAGCTTGTGTGTGCTTTGTGCTCCTTTGCCCTGTTCAAATGATGAAAGGAAATAAAGTTTGTATTTTATCCAACTACCTGTGCTAAAAAGTGATGGGAACAGTGTTTGTAATTTCTTCTACTTTTTCAGTGACACAAAGTTCAAGCTGCTTATCTAATTGGTGAAAATGCAATGTCTGTTTATCACACTCACTTTGACTATATATGTTGTAGCAAGAGATTGTTTCTCGCTTACGGCCATACCAGCCTGGGTACGCCCGATCTCGTCTGATCTCGGAAGCTAAGCAGGGTCGGGCCTGGTTAGTACTTGGATGGGAGACCGCCTGGGAATACCAGGTGCTGTAAGCATTTTGTCCACGAGGGTGTGCTCTTGCACTATTTCATCAGCAACACTGCCTTGTATTAAGCATTTAATGATGAATTGACTAACTGTCTGTTTTATCAGATTCACTTTGACTATATATGTTGTAGCAAGAGATTGTTTCTCGCTTACGGCCATACCAGCCTGGGTACCCCCGATCTCGTCTGATCTCGGAAGCTAAGCAGGGTCGGGCCTGGTTAGTACTTGGATGGGAGACCGCCTGGGAATACCAGGTGCTGTAAGCATTTTGTCCACGAGGGTGTGCCCCTGCACTATTTCATCAGCAACACTGCCTTGTAGTAAGCATTTAATGATGAATTGACTAAATGCAGCTTCCTGCCTTTTTAATAGGATCAAATTTCCTTGTGTTTTCAATTAGCATCTGCCTTGTATTTATGAGACAAACAAGAATATTGTTGCTGAATGCAGCTTGTGTGTGCTTTGTGCTCCTTGGCCCTGTTCAAATGATGAAAGGAAATAAAGTTTGTATTTTATCCAACTACCTGTGCTAAAAAGTGATGGGAACAGTGTTTGTAATTTCTTCTACTTTTTCAGTGACACAAAGTTCAAGCTGCTTATCTAATTGTTGAAAATGCAATGTCTGTTTATCACACTCACTTTGACTATATATGTTGTAGCAAGAGATTGTTTCTCGCTTACGGCCATACCAGCCTGGGGGCGCTAATCCTTGATTGGAGAAGTGACGACAGGTGCGAGTAATTGAGCTGTGAGTGTTTGCTTGAGAGTGTTTGCTCGAGAGCTATTTTCGTTTCTTTTTTTGGTTTTTGCAATATAATTTATTGTTTTTTTATTTGGATAGTTTTTAGTTTTGTTTAGTTTTCCCCCCCTGCAGTTTTGCTGCCTGGGGGAGGTTTTTTCGCTTTCATTTTTGATTTACAATGACGGACAACATGGCAACGACAAACGGAACGGACAAAGACAACGAAAATGCGCAACGGAAGGAAAACGAAAAAGGAGGAATGAAATATGGAAAAGAATACACGGTGGCAATTGAGTTGGTGGGAGAAGAAAAGATGACGACGATGGAATTACTGCGAGCAATTAAGGAGATGTGTGGAGAGGTGGTGGGATGCCGAATGAAAGGCGAGAAGAAGTATGAAATTACGATGAAAAACGGAAAAGGTAAAGAACGGCTAATGGACGGTTTAAGGATAAAGGACACCAGGATTATGGCGAGAGATGTGAATGTAAATGAATTGGTGGTGTCTTTTATGAATCTCCCGGTATACATCGAAGACAAAGTTATACTGGACAAGCTGAGTAGCTGGGGAGTAACGGCCGTCTCGGAGATAAGGAGGAGAGTTTGGCCTGGAACGGAGGTGGTTGACGGAACACGGTTTTGTAAAGTTAAATTTACGGAAAAAGTAAAATCATTGCCATATTCCACAAAAATTGAGACGCTGGAAGGAGCTGAATACTTCAGGGTGATCCATGACAAGCAGGTCAGAGTTTGTCGATTGTGCATACAACCTGGGCACATAGTTAAAGATTGCCCTGAATTCAAGTGTTTCAAGTGCGGCAATCAAGGCCATTATGCGAGAGAGTGTGTCGGAGAGAAGGAAAGGAATGTTTGTGGAAGATGCAGAAAGAGATTGGCGGAGTGCAACTGTGGAGAAGTTATGACTGAAGAGGGGAGTCAAGTACTATTCGAGGAAGCAGTTGTATCATCGCAAGAAGGAGAAGAAGATGGAGGAGAGGACGTGGTGGAAGGTGGAGAGACGGAGGAAGGAAGAAGGGAGAAGAAAGAAGACCAGAAGATTAACGAAATTGGGAGCAGTATGGATTCGGAAATAAGAAGGTGGAGTTTTCAGGAGGAGAGGGGAAGTGGATTGGGGGGAAGCACGGGGGACTCACGGGTTTTGGGGGAAAGCACAGCACAAACAAGTACCTCGGGGGGTGAAGAAATGGAGAGGGTCTTAAGTTTAATGACAATAACAGAGACGGGTATGAACACGGGGAGCACAACGACTACTACACGTGAGACGGAGATGAACATTCCAGAAACGGCGGAGAACACGGGGAGCACAACGAACATTCCAGAATCGGCGATGAACACGGGGAGCACAACGGACGAGGGTGTAAAGAAGAAAAGTTGGCTGGATGAAATGGACTTGGAGGAGATATCGGACTCGGATGATGGGGAAAAGTTTGAAAGAATGAGAGGAGGATACAGGAAGAGGAAAGCAGCGGAGGGGGGGGAGAGAAAGGGTGGAAGAGGAAAGAAACTGGATAAAAGGTAGAGGATAATGAAATTATATTTTATAATTTTATTATTTATTAGTATGGTAACAATAATGTCGATAAATGCGAATGGGTTGAGAACAATAGGAAAATTTAATAGAATAGTACACATAAAGAATTCTGATATTTTATGTATTCAAGAGACGCACTGGGATAATATGTGTGTTTTAGAAATTCAGAAAATATGGAGGGATTTTATTTATGTAAACAATGGTAGGGGGAATTCATGTGGGGTTGCAATTTTAATAAGGAAGGATGTAGTAGAAAATGTGAAGAAGATATATAATGATAATAATGGGAGGATTTTAATTTTAGATTTTGAATATATGAGTAGGGTTTTTAGGATTATAAAAATTTATGCGCCGAATAATGAAACAGAGAGAAGGAATTTAATTTTAGAATTAGCGAAATGGTGCAAGGGAAACTGTATTTTAGTTGGGGATTTTAATGTAAAAATGGATAGACTAGATATGACAAGGGGAGCTATTTTTAGAAGTGATGTATCTAGGGGGGTTTTAAGGAAAATGATGGTTGAAAACAATTTAATTGATATATGGAGGGAGGAGAATCCGAATAAGAGAGAATTTTCTAGAAGGCAGGTGGTTTTAGGGGAATTGAAACAGACACGGATAGATTTGGTTTTAGTAAATGAAGGGTTAAGGAATTTTATGAAGGATATTAAATATATTTTTACAACTTTTAGTGATCATGCTGGGTTAACATTTTCGGTGGGGTTAGATAAGGAAAGGAAAGGGGGGGGAATATGGTGTATGAATGCAGGGTATCTAGGTGATGAGGAATACGGGAAACAACTTAAATCTTTGATAGAAGATGAAATGGAGGATAAGAAAAAAGGGAATGATAAGTGCAAGTGGTGGGAAAATGTTAAGGAAAAAATAAAAGTTTTTAGTATTAGATATGCAAGGAAGAAGAGGAGTAGGATGATAAGAGCAGAAAATTATTTAAGAACAAAATTGAATGAAGAAATGAAGAAATGTGATAGTGATCCTGATTATACTATTGAAAGGTTTTTAGATTTAAAAGCAAAATTGAGCAAATGTGAAATAGAGAAGTGTAAGGGTGCAATTATTAGAAGTAGGGCAAAATATGTTTTAGAAGGGGAGAAATGTACCTCGTTTTTTCTTGGTTTAGAAAAAACTAAACAGACGAAATCATATATTAGTGAGATTGAAAATGTAAAGGGTGAAGTGGTAAATGATTATGTTGAAATATTAGAAACTGTACAGAATTTTTATAAGGATTTATTTAAGAAAGGGGAGGTGGATGAGGGGTGTGTAAAAGAGATTTTAAGTAGTGTGGATGTGCAAATTGGTGTTGAAGATAAGCAAATGTGTGATAGGAAGATAACAATGGATGAAGTGAAAGATGCAATTAAGGGTTTACAAATAAATAAAAGTCCTGGAGTAGATGGACTAATTGCAGAGTTTTATAAAATGTATGAAAGTATTTTAGCACCTATTTTATTAGAAGTATATCAATATATGGAAGACAATGATACTGTTTCAGATTCCATGGTGACAGGGCTGATATCGATTTTATATAAAAATAAGGGGAGCAAACTGAAACTAGAAAATTATAGGCCAATTAGTTTATTAAACTCAGATTATAAGATTTTAGCTAAGATACTGGCAAATAGGATGAAGATGGTTTTAAATGATATTATAGCACCTACACAAAATTATAGTGTGCCTGGAAGAGATATAGCAGATACCATAACTACACTTAGAGATGTGATAAATAAAATGAATAGTGACAAGATGGGGGGGATTGTTTTAAGTATAGATTTTAATAAAGCTTTTGACAGGGTGGAACATGATTTTATGTTTAGGGTACTGGAAAAGTATGGGTTTGGAAATGGTATAATAAGATGGATAAAATTATTATATAGAAAGGCTAAAAGTAGGGTTAAATGTAATGGGGTTTTAACAGATTCTTTTATTCTTGAGAGGTCAGTGAGACAGGGGTGCCCTTTATCAGCTTTATTGTTTGTTTTATCGGTAGAACCCTTAGCGGCATACCTTAAAAAAGATCATTTTATAAATTGTGTAGAGACTCCGCAAGGAGGTTTTAGTTTAATTCATCAATATGCAGACGATACCACAATTACAGTCAGAGATGAGGGAAGTGTTAAA
>NC_138298.1:5147500-5150000 GCF_965601325.2 Salmo salar
ACACTGCCTTGTATTAAGCATTTAACCTGTTGGGTCTAGGGGGCAGCATTTGCACGTCTGGATAAAAAAAATGTACCCGATTTAATCTGGTTACTAATCCTACCCAGTAACTAGAATATGCATATACTTATTATATATGGATAGAAAACACTCTAAAGTTTCCAAAACTGTTTGAATGGTGTCTGTGAGTATAACAGAACTCATTTGGCAGGCAAAACCCTGAGACATTTTCTGACAGGAAGTGGATACCTGATGTGTTGTATTGACTTTAAACCTATCCCATTGAAAAACACAGGGGTTTAGGAATATTTTGGCACTTCCTATTGCTTCCACTAGATGTCACCAGCCTTTACAAAGTGTTTTGAGTCTTCTGGAGGGAGATCTGACCGAACAAGAGCCATGGAACGATGATGTCCCATTAGACACCTGGCGCGCGAGTTCATCTTGGGTACCCTCGTTCCAATACGTTATAAAAGAGTATGCATTCGTCCACCTTGAATATTATTCATGTTCTGGTTAAAAAAGGCCCTAATGATTTATGCAATACAACGTTTGACATGTTTGAACGAACGGAAATATATTTTTTCCCCTCGTTCATGACGAGAAGTCCGGCTGGCTTACATCATGTGCTAACGAGACGGAGATTTTTGGACATAAATGATGAGCTTTTTTGAACAAAACTACATTCGTTATGGACCTGTGATACCTGGAAGTGACATCTGATGAAGAGAATCAAAGGTAATGGATTATTTACATAGTATTTTCGATTTTAGATCTCCCCAACATGACGTCTAGTCTGTATCGCAACGCGTATTTTTCTGGGCGCAGTGCTCAGATTATTGCAAAGTGTGATTTCCCAGTAAGGTTATTTTTAAATCTGGCAAGTTGATTGCGTTCAAGAGATGTAAATCTATAATTCTTTAAATGACAATATAATATTTTACCAATGTTTTCTAATTTTAATTATTTAATTTGTTACGCTGACTTGACTGCCGGTTATTGGAGGGAAACGATTTCCTCAACATCAATGCCATAGTAAAACGCTGTTTTTGGATATAAATATGAACTTGATAGAACTAAAAATGCATGCATTGTCTAACATAATGTCCTAGGAGTGTCATCTGATGGAGATTGTAAAAGGTTAGTGCATCATTTTAGCTGGTTTTATGGTTTTGGTGACCCTGTCTTTGACTTGACAAAACATTACACGCAACTCTTGTAAATGTACTGTCCTAACATACTCTAAATTTATGCTTTCGCCATAAAACCTTTTTGAAATCGTAAAACGTGGTTAGATTAAGGAGATGTTTATCTTTCAAATGGTGTAAAATAGTTGTATTTTTGAAAAATTTGAATTTTGACATTTATTTGGATTCAAATTTGCCGCTCTTGAAATGCACCTGCTGTTGATGGAGTGCACCACGGGTGGCACGCTAGCGTCCCACCTAGCCCCAAGAGGTTAATGATGAATTGACTAAATGTCTGTTTTATCAGACTCACTTTGACTATATATGTTGTAGCAAGAGATTGTTTCTCGCTTACGGCCATATCAGCCTGGGTACGCCCGATCTCGTCTGATCTCGGAAGCTAAGCAGGGTCGGGCCTGGTTAGTACTTGGATGGGAGACCGCCTGGGAATACCAGGTGCTGTAAGCATTTTGTCCACGAGGGTGTGCTCTTGCACTATTTCATCAGCAACACTGCCTTGTAGTAAGCATTTAATGATGAATTGACTAAATGCAGCATCCTGCCTTTTTAATAGGATCAAATTTCCTTGTGTTTTCAATTAGCATCTGCCTTGTATTTATAAGACAAACAAGAATATTGTTGCTGAATGCAGCTTGTGTGTGCTTTGTGCTCCTTTGCCATGTTCAAATGATGAAAGGAAATAAAGTTTGTATTTTATCCAACTACCTGTGCTAAAAAGTGATGGGAACAGTGTTTGTAATTTCTTCTACTTTTTCAGTGACACAAAGTTCAAGCTGCTTATCTAATTGGTGAAAATGCAATGTCTGTTTATCACACTCACTTTGACTATATATGTTGTAGCAAGAGATTGTTTCTCGTTTACGGCCATACCATCCTGGGTACGCCCGATCTCATCTGATCTCGGAAGCTAAGCAGGGTCGGGCCTGGTTAGTACTTGGATGGGAGACCGCCTGGGAATACCAGGTGCTGTAAGCATTTTGTCCACGAGGGTGTGCTCTTGCACTATTTCATCAGCAACACTGCCTTGTATTAAGCATTTAACCTGTTGGGTCTAGGGGGCAGCATTTGCACGTCTGGATAAAAAAAATGTACCCGATTTAATCTGGTTACTAATCCTACCCAGTAACTAGAATATGCATATACTTATTATATATGGATAGAAAACACTCTAAAGTTTCCAAAACTGTTTGAATGGTGTCTGTGAGTATAACAGAACTCATTTGGCAGGCAAAACCCTGAGACATTTTCTGACAGGAAGTGGATACCTGATGTGTTGTATTGACTTTAAACCT
>NC_138298.1:5170000-5175000 GCF_965601325.2 Salmo salar
AAATGGACTTGGAGGAGATATCGGACTCGGATGATGGGGAAAAGTTTGAAAGAATGAGAGGAGGATACAGGAAGAGGAAAGCAGCGGAGGGGGGGGAGAGAAAGGGTGGAAGAGGAAAGAAACTGGATAAAAGGTAGAGGATAATGAAATTATATTTTATAATTTTATTATTTATTAGTATGGTAACAATAATGTCGATAAATGCGAATGGGTTGAGAACAATAGGAAAATTTAATAGAATAGTACACATAAAGAATTCTGATATTTTATGTATTCAAGAGACGCACTGGGATAATATGTGTGTTTTAGAAATTCAGAAAATATGGAGGGATTTTATTTATGTAAACAATGGTAGGGGGAATTCATGTGGGGTTGCAATTTTAATAAGGAAGGATGTAGTAGAAAATGTGAAGAAGATATATAATGATAATAATGGGAGGATTTTAATTTTAGATTTTGAATATATGAGTAGGGTTTTTAGGATTATAAATATTTATGCGCCGAATAATGAAATAGAGAGAAGGAATTTATTTTTAGAATTAGCGAAATGGTGCAAGGGAAACTGTATTTTAGTTGGGGATTTTAATGTAAAAATGGATAGACTAGATATGACAAGGGGAGCTATTTTTAGAAGTGACGTATCTAGGGGGGTTTTAAGGAAGATGATGGTTGAAAACAATTTAATTGATATATGGAGGGAGGAGAATCCGAATAAGAGAGAATTTTCTAGAAGGCAGGTGGTTTTAGGGGAATTGAAACAGACACGGATAGATTTGGTTTTAGTAAATGAAGGGTTAAGGAATTTTATGAAGGATATTAAATATATTTTTACAACTTTTAGTGATCATGCTGGGTTAACATTTTCGGTGGGGTTAGATAAGGAAAGGAAAGGGGGGGGAATATGGTGTATGAATGCAGGGTATCTAGGTGATGAGGAATACGGGAAACAACTTAAATCTTTGATAGAAGATGAAATGGAGGATAAGCAAAAAGGGAATGATAAGTGCAAGTGGTGGGAAAATGTTAAGGAAAAAATAAAAGTTTTTAGTATTAGATATGCAAGGAAGAAGAGGAGTAGGATGATAAGAGCAGAAAATTATTTAAGAACAAAATTAAATGAAGAAATGAAGAAATGTGATAGTGATCCTGATTATACTATTGAAAAGTTTTTAGATTTAAAAGAAAAATTGAGCAAATGTGAAATAGATAAGTGTAAGGGTGCAATTATAAGAAGTAGGGCAAAATATGTTTTAGAAGGGGAGAAATGTACGTCGTTTTTTCTTGGTTTAGAGAAAACTAAACAGATGAAATCATATATTAGTGAGATTGAAAATGTAAAGGGTGAAGTGGTAAATGATTATGTTGAGATATTAGAAACAGTACAGAATTTTTATAAGGATTTATTTAAGAAAGGGGAGGTGGAGGAGGGGTGTGTAAAAGAGATTTTAAGTAGTGTGGATGTGCAAATTGGTGCTGAGGATAAGCAAATGTGTGATAGGAAGATAACAATGGATGAAGTGAAAGATGCAATTAAGGGTTTACAAATAAATAAAAGTCCTGGAGTAGATGGACTAATTGCAGAGTTTTATAAAATGTATGAAAGTATTTTAGCACCTATTTTATTAGAAGTATATCAATATATGGAAGACAATAATACTGTTTCAGATTCCATGGTGACAGGGCTGATATCGATTTTATATAAAAATAAGGGGAGTAAATTGAAATTAGAAAATTATAGGCCAATTAGTTTGTTAAACTCAGATTATAAGATTTTAGCTAAGATACTGGCAAATAGGATGAAGATGGTTTTAAATGATATTATAGCACCTACACAAAATTATAGTGTGCCTGGAAGAGATATAGCAGATACCATAACTACACTTAGAGATGTGATAAATAAAATGAATAGCGATAAGATGGGGGGAATTGTTTTAAGTATAGATTTTAATAAAGCTTTTGACAGGGTGGAACATGATTTTATGTTTAGGGTACTGGAAAAGTATGGGTTTGGAAATGGAATTATAAGATGGATAAAATTATTATATAGAAAGGCTAAAAGTAGGGTTAAATGTAATGGGGTTTTAACAGATTCTTTTATTCTTGAGAGATCAGTGAGACAGGGGTGCCCTTTATCAGCTTTATTGTTTGTTTTATCGGTAGAACCCTTAGCGGCATACCTTAAAAAAGATCATTTTATAAATTGTGTAGAGACTCCGCAAGGAGGTTTTAGTTTAATTCATCAATATGCAGACGATACAACAATAACAGTTAGAGATGAGGGTAGTGTTAAAAGGGTGATAGAGTGTTTTAAAGTATATGAGAAAGCCTCAGGAGCAAAAGTGAATATGGAGAAGTCAGTAATAATGTATGTTGGGAAGAATAATGAGGGGACTTTTCCTTTTAAGGTGGTAAATGATTATTTTAAGGTGTTAGGTGTGTTTTTAGGGGTGAAGGAACAAGAAGCTAGGGATCTGACATGGAGTGGGGTTATAAACAAAGTTAGGAAGGTGGTAAATATGTGGAGGGGGAGGGCTTTGAAATTAAAAGGGAAAGTAATTGTTGTAAATTCCTTGCTGATGTCAATTTTCATTCATGTCATGAACGTTTTAGATGTACCAGAATGGGTTTTATCTGAAATGAATACGATTTTAGTTGATTTTTTATGGGATGGGAAAGGAGCGAAAATTTCTTTTAAAACTTTGATTGCAGGTTATGAGGAGGGGGGTTTGAAGTTGGTAGATTTAAATGTGAGGAAAAAAGCAATTAGAGTTAAAATGGTACGAAAATATTTATATGGTGAACTAGATTATGGATGGAAAAGATTTTTTAAAGAGTATTTGCAGGAGGTTGGGAGGATGGGGGAAAATGGTTTATTAATGTGTATGAGAAAAGAAATGTTAGCTAATATACCATTGTTTTATAGAGAAGTGTTTGAGGCTTGGGGGGAGTTTTTACCAAATATTTATTATGAGTGTACCATTTTAGACAATATTTTAAATCAGCCAATTTTCTTAAATCCCAAGATACAATATAATAATAAGATGTTGTTTTGTAAATATTTTATGAGGGCTGGGATGAGACAGATTGGGGATATTTTATACGAGGTCATTCCAGGTTTTCTTCCTGTACAAGCGATTTATGATAATGTTTGTGAAGTGGAAGATGAAATAAGCAAAACTACAGTAGATAATATGTATAAGAGAATTTTAGGGTGTATTCCTGAAGAATGGGTGCTTTTAATAAATACAGAGGTGGTTGAGAGAGCTAAGGGTTTACCGGTTTTATATTATGAAAGTAATGGGGAGAAACATGTTTTATCAGGTTTGAAAGTTAAAAAGATTTATGAAAAATGTATTTTAAGAGAGATAAAAGCTCCTGCTTCAGAAAAAGTGTGGTCTAGGGTATTTGTAAATATAGATGTAAAATCAATATGGAAGAATGTCAATGTAAAATATAATTCTATAGAATGTGAAGATAATGATTTTAAATTGAAACATAATAGGATTTTTACGAACGTGGTTTTACATCAAATAAATAGAGACATTAAAAGAGAATGTGATATTTGTGGTACGGAGGTGGAACATTTTATGCACTTTTTTATTGAATGTTGTAGATTACAAGGGTTTCATGAGTTTATAAAGGGGCTTTTAGAACAACATTGGGGAGAAGATATTGTAAATGGGGTTGAGTGGAGGAGGTTGTTTCTATTTGGTATAAATGGAAAAAGCAAAGTTTTTAATATTAATTTGATGAATTTTGTTCTTAGCCATGCTAGATACGCTGTAAGACAAAGAAGGAATTTAGGACATTATGAAGGGAAAATTGTGAGTGTGGAGGTTTTATTTAAAAGTATTTTAGAGAAAGATATTGAACTAATATATAAATATGGAGGATGTAATTTTGAAAAACTGTTTGTGTGGGGGAGCACTTTTATCGAAATTGATCAAAATGGAAAACTTGTTTTTAATTATTAATTGGTTTTATTTTATTTTCTTTTCTTTTTTGATTTTGTAAAAGGATGAATTGTTCATCCTTTTTTATTATTATTGTTTGAATATTGTAAATATTATGTGTTTTTTCATAATAAAAGATAAAAAAAAAGGTACGCCCGATCTTGTCTGATCTCGGAAGCTAAGCAGGGTCGGGCCTGGTTAGTACTTGGATGGGAGACCGCCTGGGAATACCAGGTGCTGTAAGCATTTTGTCCACGAGGGTGTGCTCTTGCACTATTTCATCAGCAACACTGCCTTGTAGTAAGCATTTAATGATGAATTGACAAAATGCAGCTTCCTGCCTTTTTAATAGGATCAAATTTCCTTGTGTTTTCAATTAGCATCTGCCTTGTATTTATAAGACAAACAAGAATATTGTTGCTGAATGCAGCTTGTGTGTGCTTTATGCTCCTTTGCCCTGTTCAAATGATGAAAGGAAATAAAGTTTGTATTTTATCCAACTACCTGTGCTAAAAAGTGATGGGAACAGTGTTTGTAATTTCTTCTACTTTTTCAGTGACACAAAGTTCAAGCTGCTTATCTAATTGGTGAAAATGCAATGTCTGTTTATCACACTCACTTTGACTATATATGTTGTAGCAAGAGATTGATTCACGCTTACGGCCATATCAGCCTGGGGACACCCGATCTCGTCTGATCTCGGAAGCTAAGCAGGGTCGGGCCTGGTTAGTACTTGGATGGGAGACCGCCTGGGAATACCAGGTGCTGTAAGCATTTTGTCCACGAGGGTGTGCTCTTGCACTATTTCATCAGCAACACTGCCTTGTAGTAAGCATTTAATGATGAATTGACAAAATGCAGCTTCCTGCCTTTTTAATAGGATCAAATTTCCTTGTGTTTTCAATTAGCATCTGCCTTGTATTTATAAGACAAACAAGAATATTGTTGCTGAATGCAGCTTGTGTGTGCTTTATGCTCCTTTGCCCTGTTCAAATGATGAAAGGAAATAAAGTTTGTATTTTATCCAACTACCTGTGCTAAAAAGTG
>NC_138298.1:5190000-5192500 GCF_965601325.2 Salmo salar
AAAAAGTAAAATCATTGCCATATTCCACAAAAATTGAGACGCTGGAAGGAGCTGAATACTTCAGGGTGATCCATGACAAGCAGGTCAGAGTTTGTCGATTGTGCATACAACCTGGGCACATAGTTAAAGATTGCCCTGAATTCAAGTGTTTCAAGTGCGGCAATCAAGGCCATTATGCGAGAGAGTGTGTCGGAGAGAAGGAAAGGAATGTTTGTGGAAGATGCAGAAAGAGATTGGCGGAGTGCAACTGTGGAGAAGTTATGACTGAAGAGGGGAGTCAAGTACTATTCGAGGAAGCAGTTGTATCATCGCAAGAAGGAGAAGAAGATGGAGGAGAGGACGTGGTGGAAGGTGGAGAGACGGAGGAAGGAAGAAGGGAGAAGAAAGAAGACCAGAAGATTAACGAAATTGGGAGCAGTATGGATTCGGAAATAAGAAGGTGGAGTTTTCAGGAGGAGAGGGGAAGTGGATTGGGGGGAAGCACGGGGGACTCACGGGTTTTGGGGGAAAGCACAGCACAAACAAGTACCTCGGGGGGTGAAGAAATGGAGAGGGTCTTAAGTTTAATGACAACAACAGAGACGGGTATGAACACGGGGAGCACAACGACTACTACACGTGAGACGGAGATGAACATTCCAGAAACGGCGGAGAACACGGGGAGCACAACGAACATTCCAGAATCGGCGATGAACACGGGGAGCACAATGAGCATTCCAGAATCGGCGATGAACACGGGGAGCACAACGGATGAGGGTGTAAAGAAGAAAAGTTGGCTGGATGAAATGGACTTGGAGGAGATATCGGACTCGGATGATGGGGAAAAATTTGAAAGAATGAGAGGAGGATACAGGAAGAGGAAAGCAGCGGAGGGGGGGGAGAGAAAGGGTGGAAGAGGAAAGAAACTGGATAAAAGGTAGAGGATAATGAAATTATATTTTATAATTTTATTATTTATTAGTATGGTAACAATAATGTCGATAAATGCGAATGGGTTGAGAACAATAGGAAAATTTAATAGAATAGTACACATAAAGAATTCTGATATTTTATGTATTCAAGAGACGCACTGGGATAATATGTGTGTTTTAGAAATTCAGAAAATATGGAGGGATTTTATTTATGTAAACAATGGTAGGGGGAATTCATGTGGGGTTGCAATTTTAATAAGGAAGGATGTAGTAGAAAATGTGAAGAAGATATATAATGATAATAATGGGAGGATTTTAATTTTAGATTTTGAATATATGAGTAGGGTTTTTAGGATTATAAATATTTATGCGCCGAATAATGAAATAGAGAGAAGGAATTTATTTTTTAGAATTAGCGAAATGGTGCAAGGGAAACTGTATTTTAGTTGGGGATTTTAATGTAAAAATGGATAGACTAGATATGACAAGGGGAGCTATTTTTAGAAGTGACGTATCTAGGGGGGTTTTAAGGAAGATGATGGTTGAAAACAATTTAATTGATATATGGAGGGAGGAGAATCCGAATAAGAGAGAATTTTCTAGAAGGCAGGTGGTTTTAGGGGAATTGAAACAGACACGGATAGATTTGGTTTTAGTAAATGAAGGGTTAAGGAATTTTATGAAGGATATTAAATATATTTTTACAACTTTTAGTGATCATGCTGGGTTAACATTTTCGGTGGGGTTAGATAAGGAAAGGAAAGGGGGGGGAATATGGTGTATGAATGCAGGGTATCTAGGTGATGAGGAATACGGGAAACAACTTAAATCTTTGATAGAAGATGAAATGGAGGATAAGCAAAAAGGGAATGATAAGTGCAAGTGGTGGGAAAATGTTAAAGAAAAAATAAAAGTTTTTAGTATTAGATATGCAAGGAAGCAGAGGAGTAGGATGACAAGAGCAGAAAATTATTTAAGAACAAAATTGAATGAAGAAATGAAGAAATGTGATAGTGATCCTGATTATACTATTGAAAAGTTTTTAGATTTAAAAGCAAAATTGAGCAAATGTGAAATAGAGAAGTGTAAGGGTGCAATTATAAGAAGTAGGGCAAAATATGTTTTAGAAGGGGAGAAATGTACCTCGTTTTTTCTTGGTTTAGAAAAAACTAAACAGACGAAATCATATATTAGTGAGATTGAAAATGTAAAGGGTGAAGTGGTAAATGATTATGTTGAAATATTAGAAACTGTACAGAATTTTTATAAGGATTTATTTAAGAAAGGGGAGGTGGATGAGGGGTGTGTAAAAGAGATTTTAAGTAGTGTGGATGTGCAAATTGGTGTTGAAGATAAGCAAATGTGTGATAGGAAGATAACAATGGATGAAGTGAAAGATGCAATTAAGGGTTTACAAATAAATAAAAGTCCTGGAGTAGATGGACTAATTGCAGAGTTTTATAAAATGTATGAAAGTATTTTAGCACCTATTTTATTAGAAGTATATCAATATATGGAAGACAATGATACTGTTTCAGATTCCATGGTGACAGGGCTGATATCGATTTTATATAAAAATAAGGGGAGCA
>NC_138298.1:5225000-5235000 GCF_965601325.2 Salmo salar
TTATCCAACTACCTGTGCTAAAAAGTGATGGGAACAGTGTTTGTAATTTCTTCTACTTTTTCAGTGACACAAAGTTCAAGCTGCTTATCTAATTGGTGAAAATGCAATGTCTGTTTATCACACTCACTTTGACTATATATGTTGTAGCAAGAGATTGATTCTCGCTTACGGCCATACCAGCCTGGGTACGCCCGATCTTGTCTGATCTCGGAAGCTAAGCAGGGTCGGGCCTGGTTAGTACTTGGATTGGAGACTGCCTGGGAATACCAGGTGCTGTAAGCATTTTGTCCACGAGGGTGTGCTCTTGCACTATTTCATCAGCAACACTGCCTTGTAGTAAGCATTTAATGATGAATTGACTAAATGTCTGTTTTATCAGACTCACTTTGACTATATATGTTGTAGCAAGAGATTGATTCTCGCTTACGGCCATATCAGCCTGGGTACGCCCGATCTCGTCTGATCTCGGAAGCTAAGCAGGGTCGGGCCTGGTTAGTACTTGGATGGGAGACCGCCTGGGAATACCAGGTGCTGTAAGCATTTTGTCCACGAGGGTGTGCTCTTGCACTATTTCATCAGCAACACTGCCTTGTAGTAAGCATTTAATGATGAATTGACAAAATGCAGCTTCCTGCCTTTTTAATAGGATCAAATTTCCTTGTGTTTTCAATTAGCATCTGCCTTGTATTTATAAGACAAACAAGAATATTGTTGCTGAATGCAGCTTGTGTGTGCTTTATGCTCCTTTGCCCTGTTCAAATGATGAAAGGAAATAAAGTTTGTATTTTATCCAACTACCTGTGCTAAAAAGTGATGGGAACAGTGTTTGTAATTTCTTCTACTTTTTCAGTGACACAAAGTTCAAGCTGCTTATCTAATTGGTGAAAATGCAATATCTGTTTATCACACTCACTTTGACTATATATGTTGTAGCAAGAGATTGTTTCTCGCTTACGGCCATACCAGCCTGGGTACGCCCGATCTCGTCTGATCTCGGAAGCTAAGCAGGGTCGGGCCTGGTTAGTACTTGGATGGGAGACCGCCTGGGAATACCAGGTGCTGTAAGCATTTTGTCCACGAGGGTGTGCTCTTGCACTATTTCATCAGCAACACTGCCTTGTAGTAAGCATTTAATGATGAATTGACAAAATGCAGCTTCCTGCCTTTTTAATAGGATCAAATTTCCTTGTGTTTTCAATTAGCATCTGCCTTGTATTTATAAGACAAACAAGAATATTGTTGCTGAATGCAGCTTGTGTGTGCTTTATGCTCCTTTGCCCTGTTCAAATGATGAAAGGAAATAAAGTTTGTATTTTATCCAACTACCTGTGCTAAAAAGTGATGGGAACAGTGTTTGTAATTTCTTCTACTTTTTCAGTGACACAAAGTTCAAGCTGCTTATCTAATTGGTGAAAATGCAATATCTGTTTATCATACTCACTTTGACTATATATGTTGTAGCAAGAGATTGTTTCTCGCTTACGGCCATACCAGCCTGGGTACGCCCGATCTCGTCTGATCTCGGAAGCTAAGCAGGGTCGGGCCTGGTTAGTACTTGGATGGGAGACCGCCTGGGAATACCAGGTGCTGTAAGCATTTTGTCCACGAGGGTGTGCTCTTGCACTATTTCATCAGCAACACTGCCTTGTAGTAAGCATTTAATGATGAATTGACTAAATGTCTGTTTTATCAGACTCACTTTGACTATATATGTTGTAGCAAGAGATTGATTCTCGCTTACGGCCATATCAGCCTGGGTACGCCCGATCTCGTCTGATCTCGGAAGCTAAGCAGGGTCGGGCCTGGTTAGTAATTGGATGGGAGACCGCCTGGGAATACCAGGTGCTGTAAGCATTTTGTCCACGAGGGTGTGCTCTTGCACTATTTCATCAGCAACACTGCCTTGTAGTAAGCATTTAATGATGAATTGACTAAATGTCTGTTTTATCAGACTCACTTTGACTATATATGTTGTAGCAAGAGATTGATTCTCGCTTACGGCCATATCAGCCTGGGTACGCCCGATCTCGTCTGATCTCGGAAGCTAAGCAGGGTCGGGCCTGGTTAGTACTTGGATGGGAGACCGCCTGGGAATACCAGGTGCTGTAAGCATTTTGTCCACGAGGGTGTGCTCTTGCACTATTTCATCAGCAACACTGCCTTGTAGTAAGCATTTAATGATGAATTGACAAAATGCAGCTTCCTGCCTTTTTAATAGGATCAAATTTCCTTGTGTTTTCAATTAGCATCTGCCTTGTATTTATAAGACAAACAAGAATATTGTTGCTGAATGCAGCTTGTGTGTGCTTTATGCTCCTTTGCCCTGTTCAAATGATGAAAGGAAATAAAGTTTGTATTTTATCCAACTACCTGTGCTAAAAAGTGATGGGAACAGTGTTTGTAATTTCTTCTACTTTTTCAGTGACACAAAGTTCAAGCTGCTTATCTAATTGGTGAAAATGCAATGTCTGTTTATCACACTCACTTTGACTATATATGTTGTAGCAAGAGATTGATTCACGCTTACGGCCATATCAGCCTGGGGACACCCGATCTCGTCTGATCTCGGAAGCTAAGCAGGGTCGGGCCTGGTTAGTACTTGGATGGGAGACCGCCTGGGAATACCAGGTGCTGTAAGCATTTTGTCCACGAGGGTGTGCTCTTGCACTATTTCATCAGCAACACTGCCTTGTAGTAAGCATTTAATGATGAATTGACAAAATGCAGCTTCCTGCCTTTTTAATAGGATCAAATTTCCTTGTGTTTTCAATTAGCATCTGCCTTGTATTTAGAAGACAAACAAGAATATTGTTGCTGAATGCAGCTTGTGTGTGCTTTATGCTCCTTTGCCCTGTTCAAATGATGAAAGGAAATAAAGTTTGTATTTTATCCAACTACCTGTGCTAAAAAGTGATGGGAACAGTGTTTGTAATTTCTTCTACTTTTTCAGTGACACAAAGTTCAAGCTGCTTATCTAATTGGTGAAAATGCAATGTCTGTTTATCACACTCACTTTGACTATATATGTTGTAGCAAGAGATTGATTCACGCTTACGGCCATATCAGCCTGGGGACACCCGATCTCGTCTGATCTCGGAAGCTAAGCAGGGTCGGGCCTGGTTAGTACTTGGATGGGAGACCGCCTGGGAATACCAGGTGCTGTAAGCATTTTGTCCACGAGGGTGTGCTCTTGCACTATTTCATCAGCAACACTGCCTTGTAGTAAGCATTTAATGATGAATTGACAAAATGCAGCTTCCTGCCTTTTTAATAGGATCAAATTTCCTTGTGTTTTCAATTAGCATCTGCCTCGTATTTATAAGACAAACAAGAATATTGTTGCTGAATGCAGCTTGTGTGTGCTTTATGCTCCTTTGCCCTGTTCAAATGATGAAAGGAAATAAAGTTTGTATTTTATCCAACTACCTGTGCTAAAAAGTGATGGGAACAGTGTTTGTAATTTCTTCTACTTTTTCAGTGACACAAAGTTCAAGCTGCTTATCTAATTGGTGAAAATGCAATGTCTGTTTATCACACTCACTTTGACTATATATGTTGTAGCAAGAGATTGATTCTCGCTTACGGCCATACCAGCCTGGGTACGCCCGATCTTGTCTGATCTCGGAAGCTAAGCAGGGTCGGGCCTGGTTAGTACTTGGATTGGAGACTGCCTGGGAATACCAGGTGCTGTAAGCATTTTGTCCACGAGGGTGTGCTCTTGCACTATTTCATCAGCAACACTGCCTTGTAGTAAGCATTTAATGATGAATTGACTAAATGTCTGTTTTATCAGACTCACTTTGACTATATATGTTGTAGCAAGAGATTGATTCTCGCTTACGGCCATATCAGCCTGGGTACGCCCGATCTCGTCTGATCTCGGAAGCTAAGCAGGGTCGGGCCTGGTTAGTACTTGGATGGGAGACCGCCTGGGAATACCAGGTGCTGTAAGCATTTTGTCCACGAGGGTGTGCTCTTGCACTATTTCATCAGCAACACTGCCTTGTAGTAAGCATTTAATGATGAATTGACAAAATGCAGCTTCCTGCCTTTTTAATAGGATCAAATTTCCTTGTGTTTTCAATTAGCATCTGCCTTGTATTTATAAGACAAACAAGAATATTGTTGCTGAATGCAGCTTGTGTGTGCTTTATGCTCCTTTGCCCTGTTCAAATGATGAAAGGAAATAAAGTTTGTATTTTATCCAACTACCTGTGCTAAAAAGTGATGGGAACAGTGTTTGTAATTTCTTCTACTTTTTCAGTGACACAAAGTTCAAGCTGCTTATCTAATTGGTGAAAATGCAATATCTGTTTATCACACTCACTTTGACTATATATGTTGTAGCAAGAGATTGTTTCTCGCTTACGGCCATACCAGCCTGGGTACGCCCGATCTCGTCTGATCTCGGAAGCTAAGCAGGGTCGGGCCTGGTTAGTACTTGGATGGGAGACCGCCTGGGAATACCAGGTGCTGTAAGCATTTTGTCCACGAGGGTGTGCTCTTGCACTATTTCATCAGCAACACTGCCTTGTAGTAAGCATTTAATGATGAATTGACAAAATGCAGCTTCCTGCCTTTTTAATAGGATCAAATTTCCTTGTGTTTTCAATTAGCATCTGCCTTGTATTTATAAGACAAACAAGAATATTGTTGCTGAATGCAGCTTGTGTGTGCTTTATGCTCCTTTGCCCTGTTCAAATGATGAAAGGAAATAAAGTTTGTATTTTATCCAACTACCTGTGCTAAAAAGTGATGGGAACAGTGTTTGTAATTTCTTCTACTTTTTCAGTGACACAAAGTTCAAGCTGCTTATCTAATTGGTGAAAATGCAATATCTGTTTATCATACTCACTTTGACTATATATGTTGTAGCAAGAGATTGTTTCTCGCTTACGGCCATACCAGCCTGGGTACGCCCGATCTCGTCTGATCTCGGAAGCTAAGCAGGGTCGGGCCTGGTTAGTACTTGGATGGGAGACCGCCTGGGAATACCAGGTGCTGTAAGCATTTTGTCCACGAGGGTGTGCTCTTGCACTATTTCATCAGCAACACTGCCTTGTAGTAAGCATTTAATGATGAATTGACTAAATGTCTGTTTTATCAGACTCACTTTGACTATATATGTTGTAGCAAGAGATTGATTCTCGCTTACGGCCATATCAGCCTGGGTACGCCCGATCTCGTCTGATCTCGGAAGCTAAGCAGGGTCGGGCCTGGTTAGTAATTGGATGGGAGACCGCCTGGGAATACCAGGTGCTGTAAGCATTTTGTCCACGAGGGTGTGCTCTTGCACTATTTCATCAGCAACACTGCCTTGTAGTAAGCATTTAATGATGAATTGACTAAATGTCTGTTTTATCAGACTCACTTTGACTATATATGTTGTAGCAAGAGATTGATTCTCGCTTACGGCCATATCAGCCTGGGTACGCCCGATCTCGTCTGATCTCGGAAGCTAAGCAGGGTCGGGCCTGGTTAGTACTTGGATGGGAGACCGCCTGGGAATACCAGGTGCTGTAAGCATTTTGTCCACGAGGGTGTGCTCTTGCACTATTTCATCAGCAACACTGCCTTGTAGTAAGCATTTAATGATGAATTGACAAAATGCAGCTTCCTGCCTTTTTAATAGGATCAAATTTCCTTGTGTTTTCAATTAGCATCTGCCTTGTATTTATAAGACAAACAAGAATATTGTTGCTGAATGCAGCTTGTGTGTGCTTTATGCTCCTTTGCCCTGTTCAAATGATGAAAGGAAATAAAGTTTGTATTTTATCCAACTACCTGTGCTAAAAAGTGATGGGAACAGTGTTTGTAATTTCTTCTACTTTTTCAGTGACACAAAGTTCAAGCTGCTTATCTAATTGGTGAAAATGCAATGTCTGTTTATCACACTCACTTTGACTATATATGTTGTAGCAAGAGATTGATTCACGCTTACGGCCATATCAGCCTGGGGACACCCGATCTCGTCTGATCTCGGAAGCTAAGCAGGGTCGGGCCTGGTTAGTACTTGGATGGGAGACCGCCTGGGAATACCAGGTGCTGTAAGCATTTTGTCCACGAGGGTGTGCTCTTGCACTATTTCATCAGCAACACTGCCTTGTAGTAAGCATTTAATGATGAATTGACAAAATGCAGCTTCCTGCCTTTTTAATAGGATCAAATTTCCTTGTGTTTTCAATTAGCATCTGCCTTGTATTTAGAAGACAAACAAGAATATTGTTGCTGAATGCAGCTTGTGTGTGCTTTATGCTCCTTTGCCCTGTTCAAATGATGAAAGGAAATAAAGTTTGTATTTTATCCAACTACCTGTGCTAAAAAGTGATGGGAACAGTGTTTGTAATTTCTTCTACTTTTTCAGTGACACAAAGTTCAAGCTGCTTATCTAATTGGTGAAAATGCAATGTCTGTTTATCACACTCACTTTGACTATATATGTTGTAGCAAGAGATTGATTCACGCTTACGGCCATATCAGCCTGGGGACACCCGATCTCGTCTGATCTCGGAAGCTAAGCAGGGTCGGGCCTGGTTAGTACTTGGATGGGAGACCGCCTGGGAATACCAGGTGCTGTAAGCATTTTGTCCACGAGGGTGTGCTCTTGCACTATTTCATCAGCAACACTGCCTTGTAGTAAGCATTTAATGATGAATTGACAAAATGCAGCTTCCTGCCTTTTTAATAGGATCAAATTTCCTTGTGTTTTCAATTAGCATCTGCCTCGTATTTATAAGACAAACAAGAATATTGTTGCTGAATGCAGCTTGTGTGTGCTTTATGCTCCTTTGCCCTGTTCAAATGATGAAAGGAAATAAAGTTTGTATTTTATCCAACTACCTGTGCTAAAAAGTGATGGGAACAGTGTTTGTAATTTCTTCTACTTTTTCAGTGACACAAAGTTCAAGCTGCTTATCTAATTGGTGAAAATGCAATGTCTGTTTATCACACTCACTTTGACTATATATGTTGTAGCAAGAGATTGATTCTCGCTTACGGCCATACCAGCCTGGGTACGCCCGATCTTGTCTGATCTCGGAAGCTAAGCAGGGTCGGGCCTGGTTAGTACTTGGATTGGAGACTGCCTGGGAATACCAGGTGCTGTAAGCATTTTGTCCACGAGGGTGTGCTCTTGCACTATTTCATCAGCAACACTGCCTTGTAGTAAGCATTTAATGATGAATTGACTAAATGTCTGTTTTATCAGACTCACTTTGACTATATATGTTGTAGCAAGAGATTGATTCTCGCTTACGGCCATATCAGCCTGGGTACGCCCGATCTCGTCTGATCTCGGAAGCTAAGCAGGGTCGGGCCTGGTTAGTACTTGGATGGGAGACCGCCTGGGAATACCAGGTGCTGTAAGCATTTTGTCCACGAGGGTGTGCTCTTGCACTATTTCATCAGCAACACTGCCTTGTAGTAAGCATTTAATGATGAATTGACAAAATGCAGCTTCCTGCCTTTTTAATAGGATCAAATTTCCTTGTGTTTTCAATTAGCATCTGCCTTGTATTTATAAGACAAACAAGAATATTGTTGCTGAATGCAGCTTGTGTGTGCTTTATGCTCCTTTGCCCTGTTCAAATGATGAAAGGAAATAAAGTTTGTATTTTATCCAACTACCTGTGCTAAAAAGTGATGGGAACAGTGTTTGTAATTTCTTCTACTTTTTCAGTGACACAAAGTTCAAGCTGCTTATCTAATTGGTGAAAATGCAATATCTGTTTATCACACTCACTTTGACTATATATGTTGTAGCAAGAGATTGTTTCTCGCTTACGGCCATACCAGCCTGGGTACGCCCGATCTCGTCTGATCTCGGAAGCTAAGCAGGGTCGGGCCTGGTTAGTACTTGGATGGGAGACCGCCTGGGAATACCAGGTGCTGTAAGCATTTTGTCCACGAGGGTGTGCTCTTGCACTATTTCATCAGCAACACTGCCTTGTAGTAAGCATTTAATGATGAATTGACAAAATGCAGCTTCCTGCCTTTTTAATAGGATCAAATTTCCTTGTGTTTTCAATTAGCATCTGCCTTGTATTTATAAGACAAACAAGAATATTGTTGCTGAATGCAGCTTGTGTGTGCTTTATGCTCCTTTGCCCTGTTCAAATGATGAAAGGAAATAAAGTTTGTATTTTATCCAACTACCTGTGCTAAAAAGTGATGGGAACAGTGTTTGTAATTTCTTCTACTTTTTCAGTGACACAAAGTTCAAGCTGCTTATCTAATTGGTGAAAATGCAATATCTGTTTATCATACTCACTTTGACTATATATGTTGTAGCAAGAGATTGTTTCTCGCTTACGGCCATACCAGCCTGGGTACGCCCGATCTCGTCTGATCTCGGAAGCTAAGCAGGGTCGGGCCTGGTTAGTACTTGGATGGGAGACCGCCTGGGAATACCAGGTGCTGTAAGCATTTTGTCCACGAGGGTGTGCTCTTGCACTATTTCATCAGCAACACTGCCTTGTAGTAAGCATTTAATGATGAATTGACTAAATGTCTGTTTTATCAGACTCACTTTGACTATATATGTTGTAGCAAGAGATTGATTCTCGCTTACGGCCATATCAGCCTGGGTACGCCCGATCTCGTCTGATCTCGGAAGCTAAGCAGGGTCGGGCCTGGTTAGTAATTGGATGGGAGACCGCCTGGGAATACCAGGTGCTGTAAGCATTTTGTCCACGAGGGTGTGCTCTTGCACTATTTCATCAGCAACACTGCCTTGTAGTAAGCATTTAATGATGAATTGACTAAATGTCTGTTTTATCAGACTCACTTTGACTATATATGTTGTAGCAAGAGATTGATTCTCGCTTACGGCCATATCAGCCTGGGTACGCCCGATCTCGTCTGATCTCGGAAGCTAAGCAGGGTCGGGCCTGGTTAGTACTTGGATGGGAGACCGCCTGGGAATACCAGGTGCTGTAAGCATTTTGTCCACGAGGGTGTGCTCTTGCACTATTTCATCAGCAACACTGCCTTGTAGTAAGCATTTAATGATGAATTGACAAAATGCAGCTTCCTGCCTTTTTAATAGGATCAAATTTCCTTGTGTTTTCAATTAGCATCTGCCTTGTATTTATAAGACAAACAAGAATATTGTTGCTGAATGCAGCTTGTGTGTGCTTTATGCTCCTTTGCCCTGTTCAAATGATGAAAGGAAATAAAGTTTGTATTTTATCCAACTACCTGTGCTAAAAAGTGATGGGAACAGTGTTTGTAATTTCTTCTACTTTTTCAGTGACACAAAGTTCAAGCTGCTTATCTAATTGGTGAAAATGCAATGTCTGTTTATCACACTCACTTTGACTATATATGTTGTAGCAAGAGATTGATTCACGCTTACGGCCATATCAGCCTGGGGACACCCGATCTCGTCTGATCTCGGAAGCTAAGCAGGGTCGGGCCTGGTTAGTACTTGGATGGGAGACCGCCTGGGAATACCAGGTGCTGTAAGCATTTTGTCCACGAGGGTGTGCTCTTGCACTATTTCATCAGCAACACTGCCTTGTAGTAAGCATTTAATGATGAATTGACTAAATGTCTGTTTTATCAGACTCACTTTGACTATATATGTTGTAGCAAGAGATTGATTCTCGCTTACGGCCATATCAGCCTGGGTACGCCCGATCTCGTCTGATCTCGGAAGCTAAGCAGGGTCGGGCCTGGTTAGTAATTGGATGGGAGACCGCCTGGGAATACCAGGTGCTGTAAGCATTTTGTCCACGAGGGTGTGCTCTTGCACTATTTCATCAGCAACACTGCCTTGTAGTAAGCATTTAATCATGAATTGACTAAATGTCTGTTTTATCAGACTCACTTTGACTATATATGTTGTAGCAAGAGATTGATTCTCGCTTACGGCCATATCAGCCTGGGTACGCCCGATCTCGTCTGATCTCGGAAGCTAAGCAGGGTCGGGCCTGGTTAGTACTTGGATGGGAGACCGCCTGGGAATACCAGGTGCTGTAAGCATTTTGTCCACGAGGGT
>NC_138298.1:5275000-5277500 GCF_965601325.2 Salmo salar
GCTGTAAGCATTTTGTCCACGAGGGTGTGCTCTTGCACTATTTCATCAGCAACACTGCCTTGTAGTAAGCATTTAATGATGAATTGACTAAATGTCTGTTTTATCAGACTCACTTTGACTATATATGTTGTAGCAAGAGATTGATTCTCGCTTACGGCCATATCAGCCTGGGTACGCCCGATCTCGTCTGATCTCGGAAGCTAAGCAGGGTCGGGCCTGGTTAGTAATTGGATGGGAGACCGCCTGGGAATACCAGGTGCTGTAAGCATTTTGTCCACGAGGGTGTGCTCTTGCACTATTTCATCAGCAACACTGCCTTGTAGTAAGCATTTAATGATGAATTGACTAAATGTCTGTTTTATCAGACTCACTTTGACTATATATGTTGTAGCAAGAGATTGATTCTCGCTTACGGCCATATCAGCCTGGGTACGCCCGATCTCGTCTGATCTCGGAAGCTAAGCAGGGTCGGGCCTGGTTAGTACTTGGATGGGAGACCGCCTGGGAATACCAGGTGCTGTAAGCATTTTGTCCACGAGGGTGTGCTCTTGCACTATTTCATCAGCAACACTGCCTTGTAGTAAGCATTTAATGATGAATTGACAAAATGCAGCTTCCTGCCTTTTTAATAGGATCAAATTTCCTTGTGTTTTCAATTAGCATCTGCCTTGTATTTATAAGACAAACAAGAATATTGTTGCTGAATGCAGCTTGTGTGTGCTTTATGCTCCTTTGCCCTGTTCAAATGATGAAAGGAAATAAAGTTTGTATTTTATCCAACTACCTGTGCTAAAAAGTGATGGGAACAGTGTTTGTAATTTCTTCTACTTTTTCAGTGACACAAAGTTCAAGCTGCTTATCTAATTGGTGAAAATGCAATGTCTGTTTATCACACTCACTTCGACTATATATGTTGTAGCAAGAGATTGTTTCTCGCTTACGGCCATACCAGCCTGGGTACGCCTGATCTCGTCTGATCTCGGAAGCTAAGCAGGGTCGGGCCTGGTTAGTACTTGGATGGGAGACCGCCTGGGAATACCAGGTGCTGTAAGCATTTTGTCCACGAGGGTGTGCTCTTGCACTATTTCATCAGCAACACTGCCTTGTAGTAAGCATTTAATGATGAATTGACTAAATGTCTGTTTTATCAGACTCACTTTGACTATATATGTTGTAGCAAGAGATTGCTTCTCGCTTACGGCCATATCAGCCTGGGTACGCCCGATCTCGTCTGATCTCGGAAGCTAAGCAGGGTCGGGCCTGGTTAGTAATTGGATGGGAGACCGCCTGGGAATACCAGATGCTGTAAGCATTTTGTCCACGAGGGTGTGCTCTTGCACTATTTCATCAGCAACACTGCCTTGTAGTAAGCATTTAATGATGAATTGACTAAATGTCTGTTTTATCAGACTCACTTTGACTATATATGTTGTAGCAAGAGATTGATTCTCGCTTACGGCCATATCAGCCTGGGTACGCCCGATCTCGTCTGATCTCGGAAGCTAAGCAGGGTCGGGCCTGGTTAGTACTTGGATGGGAGACCGCCTGGGAATACCAGGTGCTGTAAGCATTTTGTCCACGAGGGTGTGCTCTTGCACTATTTCATCAGCAACACTGCCTTGTAGTAAGCATTTAATGATGAATTGACAAAATGCAGCTTCCTGCCTTTTTAATAGGATCAAATTTCCTTGTGTTTTCAATTAGCATCTGCCTTGTATTTATAAGACAAACAAGAATATTGTTGCTGAATGCAGCTTGTGTGTGCTTTATGCTCCTTTGCCCTGTTCAAATGATGAAAGGAAATAAAGTTTGTATTTTATCCAACTACCTGTGCTAAAAAGTGATGGGAACAGTGTTTGTAATTTCTTCTACTTTTTCAGTGACACAAAGTTCAAGCTGCTTATCTAATTGGTGAAAATGCAATATCTGTTTATCACACTCACTTTGACTATATATGTTGTAGCAAGAGATTGTTTCTCGCTTACGGCCATACCAGCCTGGGTACGCCCGATCTCGTCTGATCTCGGAAGCTAAGCAGGGTCGGGCCTGGTTAGTACTTGGATGGGAGACCGCCTGGGAATACCAGGTGCTGTAAGCATTTTGTCCACGAGGGTGTGCTCTTGCACTATTTCATCAGCAACACTGCCTTGTAGTAAGCATTTAATGATGAATTGACTAAATGTCTGTTTTATCAGACTCACTTTGACTATATATGTTGTAGCAAGAGATTGATTCTCGCTTACGGCCATATCAGCCTGGGTACGCCCGATCTCGTCTGATCTCGGAAGCTAAGCAGGGTCGGGCCTGGTTAGTAATTGGATGGGAGACCGCCTGGGAATACCAGGTGCTGTAAGCATTTTGTCCACGAGGGTGTGCTCTTGCACTATTTCATCAGCAACACTGCCTTGTAGTAAGCATTTAATGATGAATTGACTAAATGTCTGTTTTATCAGACTCACTTTGACTATATATGTTGTAGCAAGAGATTGATTCTCGCTTA
>NC_138298.1:5365000-5367500 GCF_965601325.2 Salmo salar
GAAGCTAAGCAGGGTCGGGCCTGGTTAGTACTTGGATGGGAGACCGCCTGGGAATACCAGGTGCTGTAAGCATTTTGTCCACGAGGGTGTGCTCTTGCACTATTTCATCAGCAACACTGCCTTGTAGTAAGCATTTAATGATGAATTGACTAAATGTCTGTTTTATCAGACTCACTTTGACTATATATGTTGTAGCAAGAGATTGATTCTCGCTTACGGCCATATCAGCCTGGGTACGCCCGATCTCGTCTGATCTCGGAAGCTAAGCAGGGTCGGGCCTGGTTAGTACTTGGATGGAGACCGCCTGGGAATACCAGGTGCTGTAAGCATTTTGTCCACGAGGGTGTGCTCTTGCACTATTTCATCAGCAACACTGCCTTGTAGTAAGCATTTAATGATGAATTGACAAAATGCAGCTTCCTGCCTTTTTAATAGGATCAAATTTCCTTGTGTTTTCAATTAGCATCTGCCTTGTATTTATAAGACAAACAAGAATATTGTTGCTGAATGCAGCTTGTGTGTGCTTTATGCTCCTTTGCCCTGTTCAAATGATGAAAGGAAATAAAGTTTGTATTTTATCCAACTACCTGTGCTAAAAAGTGATGGGAACAGTGTTTGTAATTTCTTCTACTTTTTCAGTGACACAAAGTTCAAGCTGCTTATCTAATTGGTGAAAATGCAATGTCTGTTTATCACACTCACTTTGACTATATATGTTGTAGCAAGAGATTGTTTCTCGCTTACGGCCATACCAGCCTGGGTACGCCCGATCTCGTCTGATCTCGGAAGCTAAGCAGGGTTGGGCCTGGTTAGTACTTGGATGGGAGACCGCCTGGGAATACCAGGTGCTGTAAGCATTTTGTCCACGAGGGTGTGCTCTTGCACTATTTCATCAGCAACACTGCCTTGTAGTAAGCATTTAATGATGAATTGACAAAATGCAGCTTCCTGCCTTTTTAATAGGATCAAATTTCCTTGTGTTTTCAATTAGCATCTGCCTTGTATTTATAAGACAAACAAGAATATTGTTGCTGAATGCAGCTTGTGTGTGCTTTATGCTCCTTTGCCCTGTTCAAATGATGAAAGGAAATAAAGTTTGTATTTTATCCAACTACCTGTGCTAAAAAGTGATGGGAACAGTGTTTGTAATTTCTTCTACTTTTTCAGTGACACAAAGTTCAAGCTGCTTATCTAATTGGTGAAAATGCAATGTCTGTTTATCACACTCACTTTGACTATATATGTTGTAGCAAGAGATTGTTTCTCGCTTACGGCCATACCAGCCTGGGTACGCCCGATCTCGTCTGATCTCGGAAGCTAAGCAGGGTCGGGCCTGGTTAGTACTTGGATGGGAGACCGCCTGGGAATACCAGGTGCTGTAAGCATTTTGTCCACGAGGGTGTGCTCTTGCACTATTTCATCAGCAACACTGCCTTGTATTAAGCATTTAATGATGAATTGACTAAATGTCTGTTTTATCAGACTCACTTTGACTATATATGTTGTAGCAAGAGATTGATTCTCGCTTACGGCCATATCAGCCTGGGTACGCCCGATCTCGTCTGATCTCGGAAGCTAAGCAGGGTCGGGCCTGGTTAGTACTTGGATGGGAGACCGCCTGGGAATACCAGGTGCTGTAAGCATTTTGTCCACGAGGGTGTGCTCTTGCACTATTTCATCAGCAACACTGCCTTGTAGTAAGCATTTAATGATGAATTGACAAAATGCAGCTTCCTGCCTTTTTAATAGGATCAAATTTCCTTGTGTTTTCAATTAGCATCTGCCTTGTATTTATAAGACAAACAAGAATATTGTTGCTGAATGCAGCTTGTGTGTGCTTTATGCTCCTTTGCCCTGTTCAAATGATGAAAGGAAATAAAGTTTGTATTTTATCCAACTACCTGTGCTAAAAAGTGATGGGAACAGTGTTTGTAATTTCTTCTACTTTTTCAGTGACACAAAGTTCAAGCTGCTTATCTAATTGGTGAAAATGCAATGTCTGTTTATCACACTCACTTTGACTATATATGTTGTAGCAAGAGATTGTTTCTCGCTTACGGCCATACCAGCCTGGGTACGCCCGATCTCGTCTGATCTCGGAAGCTAAGCAGGGTCGGGCCTGGTTAGTACTTGGATGGGAGACCGCCTGGGAATACCAGGTGCTGTAAGCATTTTGTCCACGAGGGTGTGCTCTTGCACTATTTCATCAGCAACACTGCCTTGTAGTAAGCATTTAATCATGAATTGACAAAATGCAGCTTCCTGCCTTTTTAATAGGATCAAATTTCCTTGTGTTTTCAATTAGCATCTGCCTTGTATTTATAAGACAAACAAGAATATTGTTGCTGAATGCAGCTTGTGTGTGCTTTATGCTCCTTTGCCCTGTTCAAATGATGAAAGGAAATAAAGTTTGTATTTTATCCAACTACCTGTGCTAAAAAGTGATGGGAACAGTGTTTGTAATTTCTTCTACTTTTTCAGTGACACAAAGTTCAAGCTG
>NC_138298.1:5375000-5380000 GCF_965601325.2 Salmo salar
ACTTGGATGGGAGACCGCCTGGGAATACCAGGTGCTGTAAGCATTTTGTCCACGAGGGTGTGCTCTTGCACTATTTCATCAGCAACACTGCCTTGTAGTAAGCATTTAATGATGAATTGACTAAATGTCTGTTTTATCAGACTCACTTTGACTATATATGTTGTAGCAAGAGATTGATTCTCGCTTACGGCCATATCAGCCTGGGTACGCCCGATCTCGTCTGATCTCGGAAGCTAAGCAGGGTCGGGCCTGGTTAGTACTTGGATGGGAGACCGCCTGGGAATACCAGGTGCTGTAAGCATTTTGTCCACGAGGGTGTGCTCTTGCACTATTTCATCAGCAACACTGCCTTGTAGTAAGCATTTAATGATGAATTGACTAAATGTCTGTTTTATCAGACTCACTTTGACTATATATGTTGTAGCAAGAGATTGATTCTCGCTTACGGCCATATCAGCCTGGGTACGCCCGATCTCGTCTGATCTCGGAAGCTAAGCAGGGTCGGGCCTGGTTAGTACTTGGATGGGAGACCGCCTGGGAATACCAGGTGCTGTAAGCATTTTGTCCACGAGGGTGTGCTCTTGCACTATTTCATCAGCAACACTGCCTTGTAGTAAGCATTTAATGATGAATTGACAAAATGCAGCTTCCTGCCTTTTTAATAGGATCAAATTTCCTTGTGTTTTCAATTAGCATCTGCCTTGTATTTATAAGACAAACAAGAATATTGTTGCTGAATGCAGCTTGTGTGTGCTTTATGCTCCTTTGCCCTGTTCAAATGATGAAAGGAAATAAAGTTTGTATTTTATCCAACTACCTGTGCTAAAAAGTGATGGGAACAGTGTTTGTAATTTCTTCTACTTTTTCAGTGACACAAAGTTCAAGCTGCTTATCTAATTGGTGAAAATGCAATGTCTGTTTATCACACTCACTTTGACTATATATGTTGTAGCAAGAGATTGTTTCTCGCTTATGGCCATACCAGCCTGGGTACGCCCGATCTCGTCTGATCTCGGAAGCTAAGCAGGGTCGGGCCTGGTTAGTACTTGGATGGGAGACCGCCTGGGAATACCAGGTGCTGTAAGCATTTTGTCCACGAGGGTGTGCTCTTGCACTATTTCATCAGCAACACTGCCTTGTAGTAAGCATTTAATGATGAATTGACTAAATGTCTGTTTTATCAGACTCACTTTGACTATATATGTTGTAGCAAGAGATTGATTCTCGCTTACGGCCATATCAGCCTGGGTACGCCCGATCTCGTCTGATCTCGGAAGCTAAGCAGGGTCGGGCCTGGTTAGTACTTGGATGGGAGACCGCCTGGGAATACCAGGTGCTGTAAGCATTTTGTCCACGAGGGTGTGCTCTTGCACTATTTCATCAGCAACACTGCCTTGTAGTAAGCATTTAATGATGAATTGACTAAATGTCTGTTTTATCAGACTCACTTTGACTATATATGTTGTAGCAAGAGAATGATTCTCGCTTACGGCCATATCAGCCTGGGTACGCCCGATCTCGTCTGATCTCGGAAGCTAAGCAGGGTCGGGCCTGGTTAGTACTTGGATGGGAGACCGCCTGGGAATACCAGGTGCTGTAAGCATTTTGTCCACGAGGGTGTGCTCTTGCACTATTTCATCAGCAACACTGCCTTGTAGTAAGCATTTAATGATGAATTGACAAAATGCAGCTTCCTGCCTTTTTAATAGGATCAAATTTCCTTGTGTTTTCAATTAGCATCTGCCTTGTATTTATAAGACAAACAAGAATATTGTTGCTGAATGCAGCTTGTGTGTGCTTTATGCTCCTTTGCCCTGTTCAAATGATGAAAGGAAATAAAGTTTGTATTTTATCCAACTACCTGTGCTAAAAAGTGATGGGAACAGTGTTTGTAATTTCTTCTACTTTTTCAGTGACACAAAGTTCAAGCTGCTTATCTAATTGGTGAAAATGCAATGTCTGTTTATCACACTCACTTTGACTATATATGTTGTAGCAAGAGATTGTTTCTCGCTTACGGCCATACCAGCCTGGGTACGCCCGATCTCGTCTGATCTCGGAAGCTAAGCAGGGTCGGGCCTGGTTAGTACTTGGATGGGAGACCGCCTGGGAATACCAGGTGCTGTAAGCATTTTGTCCACGAGGGTGTGCTCTTGCACTATTTCATCAGCAACACTGCCTTGTAGTAAGCATTTAATCATGAATTGACAAAATGCAGCTTCCTGCCTTTTTAATAGGATCAAATTTCCTTGTGTTTTCAATTAGCATCTGCCTTGTATTTATAAGACAAACAAGAATATTGTTGCTGAATGCAGCTTGTGTGTGCTTTATGCTCCTTTGCCCTGTTCAAATGATGAAAGGAAATAAAGTTTGTATTTTATCCAATTACCTGTGCTAAAAAGTGATGGGAACAGTGTTTGTAATTTCTTCTACTTTTTCAGTGACACAAAGTTCAAGCTGCTTATCTAATTGGTGAAAATGCAATGTCTGTTTATCACACTCACTTTGACTATATATGTTGTAGCAAGAGATTGTTTCTCGCTTATGGCCATACCAGCCTGGGTACGCCCGATCTCGTCTGATCTCGGAAGCTAAGCAGGGTCGGGCCTGGTTAGTACTTGGATGGGAGACCGCCTGGGAATACCAGGTGCTGTAAGCATTTTGTCCACGAGGGTGTGCTCTTGCACTATTTCATCAGCAACACTGCCTTGTAGTAAGCATTTAATGATGAATTGACTAAATGTCTGTTTTATCAGACTCACTTTGACTATATATGTTGTAGCAAGAGATTGATTCTCGCTTACGGCCATATCAGCCTGGGTACGCCCGATCTCGTCTGATCTCGGAAGCTAAGCAGGGTCGGGCCTGGTTAGTACTTGGATGGGAGACCGCCTGGGAATACCAGGTGCTGTAAGCATTTTGTCCACGAGGGTGTGCTCTTGCACTATTTCATCAGCAACACTGCCTTGTAGTAAGCATTTAATGATGAATTGACAAAATGCAGCTTCCTGCCTTTTTAATAGGATCAAATTTCCTTGTGTTTTCAATTAGCATCTGCCTTGTATTTATAAGACAAACAAGAATATTGTTGCTGAATGCAGCTTGTGTGTGCTTTATGCTCCTTTGCCCTGTTCAAATGATGAAAGGAAATAAAGTTTGTATTTTATCCAACTACCTGTGCTAAAAAGTGATGGGAACAGTGTTTGTAATTTCTTCTACTTTTTCAGTGACACAAAGTTCAAGCTGCTTATCTAATTGGTGAAAATGCAATGTCTGTTTATCACACTCACTTTGACTATATATGTTGTAGCAAGAGATTGTTTCTCGCTTATGGCCATACCAGCCTGGGTACGCCCGATCTCGTCTGATCTCGGAAGCTAAGCAGGGTCGGGCCTGGTTAGTACTTGGATGGGAGACCGCCTGGGAATACCAGGTGCTGTAAGCATTTTGTCCACGAGGGTGTGCTCTTGCACTATTTCATCAGCAACACTGCCTTGTAGTAAGCATTTAATGATGAATTGACTAAATGTCTGTTTTATCAGACTCACTTTGACTATATATGTTGTAGCAAGAGATTGATTCTCGCTTACGGCCATATCAGCCTGGGTACGCCCGATCTCGTCTGATCTCGGAAGCTAAGCAGGGTCGGGCCTGGTTAGTACTTGGATGGGAGACCGCCTGGGAATACCAGGTGCTGTAAGCATTTTGTCCACGAGGGTGTGCTCTTGCACTATTTCATCAGCAACACTGCCTTGTAGTAAGCATTTAATGATGAATTGACTAAATGTCTGTTTTATCAGACTCACTTTGACTATATATGTTGTAGCAAGAGATTGATTCTCGCTTACGGCCATATCAGCCTGGGTACGCCCGATCTCGTCTGATCTCGGAAGCTAAGCAGGGTCGGGCCTGGTTAGTACTTGGATGGGAGACCGCCTGGGAATACCAGGTGCTGTAAGCATTTTGTCCACGAGGGTGTGCTCTTGCACTATTTCATCAGCAACACTGCCTTGTAGTAAGCATTTAATGATGAATTGACAAAATGCAGCTTCCTGCCTTTTTAATAGGATCAAATTTCCTTGTGTTTTCAATTAGCATCTGCCTTGTATTTATAAGACAAACAAGAATATTGTTGCTGAATGCAGCTTGTGTGTGCTTTATGCTCCTTTGCCCTGTTCAAATGATGAAAGGAAATAAAGTTTGTATTTTATCCAACTACCTGTGCTAAAAAGTGATGGGAACAGTGTTTGTAATTTCTTCTACTTTTTCAGTGACACAAAGTTCAAGCTGCTTATCTAATTGGTGAAAATGCAATGTCTGTTTATCACACTCACTTTGACTATATATGTTGTAGCAAGAGATTGTTTCTCGCTTATGGCCATACCAGCCTGGGTACGCCCGATCTCGTCTGATCTCGGAAGCTAAGCAGGGTCGGGCCTGGTTAGTACTTGGATGGGAGACCGCCTGGGAATACCAGGTGCTGTAAGCATTTTGTCCACGAGGGTGTGCTCTTGCACTATTTCATCAGCAACACTGCCTTGTAGTAAGCATTTAATGATGAATTGACTAAATGTCTGTTTTATCAGACTCACTTTGACTATATATGTTGTAGCAAGAGATTGATTCTCGCTTACGGCCATATCAGCCTGGGTACGCCCGATCTCGTCTGATCTCGGAAGCTAAGCAGGGTCGGGCCTGGTTAGTACTTGGATGGGAGACCGCCTGGGAATACCAGGTGCTGTAAGCATTTTGTCCACGAGGGTGTGCTCTTGCACTATTTCATCAGCAACACTGCCTTGTAGTAAGCATTTAATGATGAATTGACTAAATGTCTGTTTTATCAGACTCACTTTGACTATATATGTTGTAGCAAGAGATTGATTCTCGCTTACGGCCATATCAGCCTGGGTACGCCCGATCTCGTCTGATCTCGGAAGCTAAGCAGGGTCGGGCCTGGTTAGTACTTGGATGGGAGACCGCCTGGGAATACCAGGTGCTGT
>NC_138298.1:5427500-5430000 GCF_965601325.2 Salmo salar
GGAGACCGCCTGGGAATACCAGGTGCTGTAAGCATTTTGTCCACGAGGGTGTGCTCTTGCACTATTTCATCAGCAACACTGCCTTGTAGTAAGCATTTAATGATGAATTGACTAAAAGTCTGTTTTATCAGACTCACTTTGACTATATATGTTGTAGCAAGAGATTGATTCTCGCTTACGGCCATACCAGCCTGGGTATGCCCGATCTCGTCTGATCTCGGAAGCTAAGCAGGGTCGTGCCTGGTTAGTACTTGGATGGGAGACCGCCTGGGAATACCAGGTGCTGTAAGCATTTTGTCCACGAGGGTGTGCTCTTGCACTATTTCATCAGCAACACTGCCTTGTAGTAAGCATTTAATCATGAATTGACTAAATGCAGCTTCCTGCCTTTTTAATAGGATCAAATTTCCTTGTGTTTTCAATTAGCATCTGCCTTGTATTTATAAGACAAACAAGAATATTGTTGCTGAATGCAGCTTGTGTGTGCTTTATGCTCCTTTGCCCTGTTCAAATGATGAAAGGAAATAAAGTTTGTATTTTATCCAACTACCTGTGCTAAAAAGAGATGGGAACAGTGTTTGTAATTTCTTCTACTTTTTCAGTGACACAAAGTTCAAGCTGCTTATCTAATTGGTGAAAATGCAATGTCTGTTTATCACACTCACTTTGACTATATATGTTGTAGCAAGAGATTGATTCTCGCTTACGGCCATACCAGCCTGGGTACGCCCGATCTCGTCTGATCTCGGAAGCTAAGCAGGGTCGGGCCTGGTTAGTACTTGGATGGGAGACCGCCTGGGAATACCAGGTGCTGTAAGCATTTTGTCCACGAGGGTGTGCTCTTGCACTATTTCATCAGCAACACTGCCTTGTAGTAAGCATTTAATGATGAATTGACTAAATGTCTGTTTTATCAGACTCACTTTGACTATATATGTTGTAGCAAGAGATTGATTCTCGCTTACGGCCATATCAGCCTGGGTACGCCCGATCTCGTCTGATCTCGGAAGCTAAGCAGGGTCGGGCCTGGTTAGTACTTGGATGGGAGACCGCCTGGGAATACCAGGTGCTGTAAGCATTTTGTCCACGAGGGTGTGCTCTTGCACTATTTCATCAGCAACACTGCCTTGTAGTAAGCATTTAATGATGAATTGACAAAATGCAGCTTCCTGCCTTTTTAATAGGATCAAATTTCCTTGTGTTTTCAATTAGCATCTGCCTTGTATTTATAAGACAAACAAGAATATTGTTGCTGAATGCAGCTTGTGTGTGCTTTATGCTCCTTTGCCCTGTTCAAATGATGAAAGGAAATAAAGTTTGTATTTTATCCAACTACCTGTGCTAAAAAGTGATGGGAACAGTGTTTGTAATTTCTTCTACTTTTTCAGTGACACAAAGTTCAAGCTGCTTATCTAATTGGTGAAAATGCAATGTCTGTTTATCACACTCACGTTGACTATATATGTTGTAGCAAGAGATTGTTTCTCGCTTACGGCCATACCAGCCTGGGTACGCCCGATCTCGTCTGATCTCGGAAGCTAAGCAGGGTCGGGCCTGTTTAGTACTTGGATTGGAGACCGCCTGGGAATACCAGGTGCTGTAAGCATTTTGTCCACGAGGGTGTGCTCTTGCACTATTTCATCAGCAACACTGCCTTGTAGTAACCATTTAATGATGAATTGACTAAAAGTCTGTTTTATCAGACTCACTTTGACTATATATGTTGTAGCAAGAGATTGATTCTCGCTTACGGCCATATCAGCCTGGGTATGCCCGATCTCGTCTGATCTCGGAAGCTAAGCAGGGTCGTGCCTGGTTAGTACTTGGATGGGAGACCGCCTGGGAATACCAGGTGCTGTAAGCATTTTGTCCACGAGGGTGTGCTCTTGCACTATTTCATCAGCAACACTGCCTTGTAGTAAGCATTTAATCATGAATTGACTAAATGCAGCTTCCTGCCTTTTTAATAGGATCAAATTTCCTTGTGTTTTCAATTAGCATCTGCCTTGTATTTATAAGACAAACAAGAATATTGTTGCTGAATGCAGCTTGTGTGTGCTTTATGCTCCTTTGCCCTGTTCAAATGATGAAAGGAAATAAAGTTTGTATTTTATCCAACTACCTGTGCTAAAAAGAGATGGGAACAGTGTTTGTAATTTCTTCTACTTTTTCAGTGACACAAAGTTCAAGCTGCTTATCTAATTGGTGAAAATGCAATGTCTGTTTATCACACTCACTTTGACTATATATGTTGTAGCAAGAGATTGATTCTCGCTTACGGCCATACCAGCCTGGGTACGCCCGATCTCGTCTGATCTCGGAAGCTAAGCAGGGTCGGGCCTGGTTAGTACTTGGATGGGAGACCGCCTGGGAATACCAGGTGCTGTAAGCATTTTGTCCACGAGGGTGTGCTCTTGCACTATTTCATCAGCAACACTGCCTTGTAGTAAGCATTTAATGATGAATTGACTAAATGTCTGTTTTATCAGACTCACTTTGA
>NC_138298.1:5435000-5442500 GCF_965601325.2 Salmo salar
GCATCTGCCTTGTATTTATAAGACAAACAAGAATATTGTTGCTGAATGCAGCTTGTGTGTGCTTTATGCTCCTTTGCCCTGTTCAAATGATGAAAGGAAATAAAGTTTGTATTTTATCCAACTACCTGTGCTAAAAAGTGATGGGAACAGTGTTTGTAATTTCTTCTACTTTTTCAGTGACACAAAGTTCAAGCTGCTTATCTAATTGGTGAAAATGCAATGTCTGTTTATCACACTCACGTTGACTATATATGTTGTAGCAAGAGATTGTTTCTCGCTTACGGCCATACCAGCCTGGGTACGCCCGATCTCGTCTGATCTCGGAAGCTAAGCAGGGTCGGGCCTGTTTAGTACTTGGATTGGAGACCGCCTGGGAATACCAGGTGCTGTAAGCATTTTGTCCACGAGGGTGTGCTCTTGCACTATTTCATCAGCAACACTGCCTTGTAGTAAGCATTTAATGATGAATTGACTAAATGTCTGTTTTATCAGACTCACTTTGACTATATATGTTGTAGCAAGAGATTGTTTCTCGCTTACGGCCATACCAGCCTGGGTACGCCCGATCTCGTCTGATCTCGGAAGCTAAGCAGGGTCGGGCCTGGTTAGTACTTGGATGGGAGACCGCCTGGGAATACCAGGTGCTGTAAGGATTTTGTCCACGAGGGTGTGCTCTTGCACTATTTCATCAGCAACACTGCCTTGTAGTAAGCATTTAATGATGAATTGACAAAATGCAGCTTCCTGCCTTTTTAATAGGATCAAATTTCCTTGTGTTTTCAATTAGCATCTGCCTTGTATTTATAAGACAAACAAGAATATTGTTGCTGAATGCAGCTTGTGTGTGCTTTATGCTCCTTTGCCCTGTTCAAATGATGAAAGGAAATAAAGTTTGTATTTTATCCAACTACCTGTGCTAAAAAGTGATGGGAACAGTGTTTGTAATTTCTTCTACTTTTTCAGTGACACAAAGTTCAAGCTGCTTATCTAATTGGTGAAAATGCAATGTCTGTTTATCACACTCACTTTGACTATATATGTTGTAGCAAGAGATTGTTTCTCACTTACGGCCATACCAGCCTGGGTACGCCCGATCTCGTCTGATCTCGGAAGCTAAGCAGGGTCGGGCCTGGTTAGTACTTGGATGGGAGACCGCCTGGGAATACCAGGTGCTGTAAGCATTTTGTCCACAAGGGTGTGCTCTTGCACTATTTCATCAGCAACACTGCCTTGTAGTAAGCATTTAATGATGAATTGACAAAATGCAGCTTCCTGCCTTTTTAATAGGATCAAATTTCCTTGTGTTTTCAATTAGCATCTGCCTTGTATTTATAAGACAAACAAGAATATTGTTGCTGAATGCAGCTTGTGTGTGCTTTATGCTCCTTTGCCCTGTTCAAATGATGAAAGGAAATAAAGTTTGTATTTTATCCAACTACCTGTGCTAAAAAGTGATGGGAACAGTGTTTGTAATTTCTTCTACTTTTTCAGTGACACAAAGTTCAAGCTGCTTATCTAATTGGTGAAAATGCAATGTCTGTTTATCACACTCACGTTGACTATATATGTTGTAGCAAGAGATTGTTTCTCGCTTACGGCCATACCAGCCTGGGTACGCCCGATCTCGTCTGATCTCGGAAGCTAAGCAGGGTCGGGCCTGTTTAGTACTTGGATTGGAGACCGCCTGGGAATACCAGGTGCTGTAAGCATTTTGTCCACGAGGGTGTGCTCTTGCACTATTTCATCAGCAACACTGCCTTGTAGTAAGCATTTAATGATGAATTGACTAAATGTCTGTTTTATCAGACTCACTTTGACTATATATGTTGTAGCAAGAGATTGTTTCTCGCTTACGGCCATACCAGCCTGGGTACGCCCGATCTCGTCTGATCTCGGAAGCTAAGCAGGGTCGGGCCTGGTTAGTACTTGGATGGGAGACCGCCTGGGAATACCAGGTGCTGTAAGGATTTTGTCCACGAGGGTGTGCTCTTGCACTATTTCATCAGCAACACTGCCTTGTAGTAAGCATTTAATGATGAATTGACAAAATGCAGCTTCCTGCCTTTTTAATAGGATCAAATTTCCTTGTGTTTTCAATTAGCATCTGCCTTGTATTTATAAGACAAACAAGAATATTGTTGCTGAATGCAGCTTGTGTGTGCTTTATGCTCCTTTGCCCTGTTCAAATGATGAAAGGAAATAAAGTTTGTATTTTATCCAACTACCTGTGCTAAAAAGTGATGGGAACAGTGTTTGTAATTTCTTCTACTTTTTCAGTGACACAAAGTTCAAGCTGCTTATCTAATTGGTGAAAATGCAATGTCTGTTTATCACACTCACTTTGACTATATATGTTGTAGCAAGAGATTGTTTCTCACTTACGGCCATACCAGCCTGGGTACGCCCGATCTCGTCTGATCTCGGAAGCTAAGCAGGGTCGGGCCTGGTTAGTACTTGGATGGGAGACCGCCTGGGAATACCAGGTGCTGTAAGCATTTTGTCCACAAGGGTGTGCTCTTGCACTATTTCATCAGCAACACTGCCTTGTAGTAAGCATTTAATGATGAATTGACTAAATGTCTGTTTTATCAGACTCACTTTGACTATATATGTTGTAGCAAGAGATTGTTTCTCGCTTACGGCCATACCAGCCTGGGTACGCCCGATCTCGTCTGATCTCGGAAGCTAAGCAGGGTCGGGCCTGGTTAGTACTTGGATGGGAGACCGCCTGGGAATACCAGGTGCTGTAAGCATTTTGTCCACGAGGGTGTGCTCTTGCACTATTTCATCAGCAACACTGCCTTGTAGTAAGCATTTAATGATGAATTGACAAAATGCAGCTTCCTGCCTTTTTAATAGGATCAAATTTCCTTGTGTTTTCAATTAGCATCTGCCTTGTATTTATAAGACAAACAAGAATATTGTTGCTGAATGCAGCTTGTGTGTGCTTTATGCTCCTTTGCCCTGTTCAAATGATGAAAGGAAATAAAGTTTGTATTTTATCCAACTACCTGTGCTAAAAAGTGATGGGAACAGTGTTTGTAATTTCTTCTACTTTTTCAGTGACACAAAGTTCAAGCTGCTTATCTAATTGGTGAAAATGCAATGTCTGTTTATCACACTCACGTTGACTATATATGTTGTAGCAAGAGATTGTTTCTCGCTTACGGCCATACCAGCCTGGGTACGCCCGATCTCGTCTGATCTCGGAAGCTAAGCAGGGTCGGGCCTGTTTAGTACTTGGATTGGAGACCGCCTGGGAATACCAGGTGCTGTAAGCATTTTGTCCACGAGGGTGTGCTCTTGCACTATTTCATCAGCAACACTGCCTTGTAGTAAGCATTTAATGATGAATTGACTAAATGTCTGTTTTATCAGACTCACTTTGACTATATATGTTGTAGCAAGAGATTGTTTCTCGCTTACGGCCATACCAGCCTGGGTACGCCCGATCTCGTCTGATCTCGGAAGCTAAGCAGGGTCGGGCCTGGTTAGTACTTGGATGGGAGACCGCCTGGGAATACCAGGTGCTGTAAGGATTTTGTCCACGAGGGTGTGCTCTTGCACTATTTCATCAGCAACACTGCCTTGTAGTAAGCATTTAATGATGAATTGACAAAATGCAGCTTCCTGCCTTTTTAATAGGATCAAATTTCCTTGTGTTTTCAATTAGCATCTGCCTTGTATTTATAAGACAAACAAGAATATTGTTGCTGAATGCAGCTTGTGTGTGCTTTATGCTCCTTTGCCCTGTTCAAATGATGAAAGGAAATAAAGTTTGTATTTTATCCAACTACCTGTGCTAAAAAGTGATGGGAACAGTGTTTGTAATTTCTTCTACTTTTTCAGTGACACAAAGTTCAAGCTGCTTATCTAATTGGTGAAAATGCAATGTCTGTTTATCACACTCACTTTGACTATATATGTTGTAGCAAGAGATTGTTTCTCACTTACGGCCATACCAGCCTGGGTACGCCCGATCTCGTCTGATCTCGGAAGCTAAGCAGGGTCGGGCCTGGTTAGTACTTGGATGGGAGACCGCCTGGGAATACCAGGTGCTGTAAGCATTTTGTCCACAAGGGTGTGCTCTTGCACTATTTCATCAGCAACACTGCCTTGTAGTAAGCATTTAATGATGAATTGACTAAATGTCTGTTTTATCAGACTCACTTTGACTATATATGTTGTAGCAAGAGATTGTTTCTCGCTTACGGCCATACCAGCCTGGGTACGCCCGATCTCGTCTGATCTCGGAAGCTAAGCAGGGTCGGGCCTGGTTAGTACTTGGATGGGAGACCGCCTGGGAATACCAGGTGCTGTAAGCATTTTGTCCACGAGGGTGTGCTCTTGCACTATTTCATCAGCAACACTGCCTTGTAGTAAGCATTTAATGATGAATTGACAAAATGCAGCTTCCTGCCTTTTTAATAGGATCAAATTTCCTTGTGTTTTCAATTAGCATCTGCCTTGTATTTATAAGACAAACAAGAATATTGTTGCTGAATGCAGCTTGTGTGTGCTTTATGCTCCTTTGCCCTGTTCAAATGATGAAAGGAAATAAAGTTTGTATTTTATCCAACTACCTGTGCTAAAAAGTGATGGGAACAGTGTTTGTAATTTCTTCTACTTTTTCAGTGACACAAAGTTCAAGCTGCTTATCTAATTGGTGAAAATGCAATGTCTGTTTATCACACTCACGTTGACTATATATGTTGTAGCAAGAGATTGTTTCTCGCTTACGGCCATACCAGCCTGGGTACACCCGATCTCGTCTGATCTCGGAAGCTAAGCAGGGTCGGGCCTGTTTAGTACTTGGATTGGAGACCGCCTGGGAATACCAGGTGCTGTAAGCATTTTGTCCACGAGGGTGTGCTCTTGCACTATTTCATCAGCAACACTGCCTTGTAGTAAGCATTTAATGATGAATTGACTAAATGTCTGTTTTATCAGACTCACTTTGACTATATATGTTGTAGCAAGAGATTGTTTCTCGCTTACGGCCATACCATCCTGGGTACGCCCGATCTCGTCTGATCTCGGAAGCTAAGCAGGGTCGGGCCTGGTTAGTACTTGGATGGGAGACCGCCTGGGAATACCAGGTGCTGTAAGGATTTTGTCCACGAGGGTGTGCTCTTGCACTATTTCATCAGCAACACTGCCTTGTAGTAAGCATTTAATGATGAATTGACAAAATGCAGCTTCCTGCCTTTTTAATAGGATCAAATTTCCTTGTGTTTTCAATTAGCATCTGCCTTGTATTTATAAGACAAACAAGAATATTGTTGCTGAATGCAGCTTGTGTGTGCTTTATGCTCCTTTGCCCTGTTCAAATGATGAAAGGAAATAAAGTTTGTATTTTATCCAACTACCTGTGCTAAAAAGTGATGGGAACAGTGTTTGTAATTTCTTCTACTTTTTCAGTGACACAAAGTTCAAGCTGCTTATCTAATTGGTGAAAATGCAATGTCTGTTTATCACACTCACTTTGACTATATATGTTGTAGCAAGAGATTGTTTCTCACTTACGGCCATACCAGCCTGGGTACGCCCGATCTCGTCTGATCTCGGAAGCTAAGCAGGGTCGGGCCTGGTTAGTACTTGGATGGGAGACCGCCTGGGAATACCAGGTGCTGTAAGCATTTTGTCCACAAGGGTGTGCTCTTGCACTATTTCATCAGCAACACTGCCTTGTAGTAAGCATTTAATGATGAATTGACTAAATGTCTGTTTTATCAGACTCACTTTGACTATATATGTTGTAGCAAGAGATTGTTTCTCGCTTACGGCCATACCAGCCTGGGTACGCCCGATCTCGTCTGATCTCGGAAGCTAAGCAGGGTCGGGCCTGGTTAGTACTTGGATGGGAGACCGCCTGGGAATACCAGGTGCTGTAAGCATTTTGTCCACGAGGGTGTGCTCTTGCACTATTTCATCAGCAACACTGCCTTGTAGTAAGCATTTAATGATGAATTGACAAAATGCAGCTTCCTGCCTTTTTAATAGGATCAAATTTCCTTGTGTTTTCAATTAGCATCTGCCTTGTATTTATAAGACAAACAAGAATATTGTTGCTGAATGCAGCTTGTGTGTGCTTTATGCTCCTTTGCCCTGTTCAAATGATGAAAGGAAATAAAGTTTGTATTTTATCCAACTACCTGTGCTAAAAAGTGATGGGAACAGTGTTTGTAATTTCTTCTACTTTTTCAGTGACACAAAGTTCAAGCTGCTTATCTAATTGGTGAAAATGCAATGTCTGTTTATCACACTCACGTTGACTATATATGTTGTAGCAAGAGATTGTTTCTCGCTTACGGCCATACCAGCCTGGGTACGCCCGATCTCGTCTGATCTCGGAAGCTAAGCAGGGTCGGGCCTGGTTAGTACTTGGATGGGAGACCGCCTGGGAATACCAGGTGCTGTAAGCATTTTGTCCACGAGGGTGTGCTCTTGCACTATTTCATCAGCAACACTGCCTTGTAGTAAGCATTTAATGATGAATTGACAAAATGCAGCTTCCTGCCTTTTTAATAGGATCAAATTTCCTTGTGTTTTCAATTAGCATCTGCCTTGTATTTATAAGACAAACAAGAATATTGTTGCTGAATGCAGCTTGTGTGTGCTTTATGCTCCTTTGCCCTGTTCAAATGATGAAAGGAAATAAAGTTTGTATTTTATCCAACTACCTGTGCTAAAAAGTGATGGGAACAGTGTTTGTAATTTCTTCTACTTTTTCAGTGACACAAAGTTCAAGCTGCTTATCTAATTGGTGAAAATGCAATGTCTGTTTATCACACTCACGTTGACTATATATGTTGTAGCAAGAGATTGTTTCTCGCTTACGGCCATACCAGCCTGGGTACGCCCGATCTCGTCTGATCTCGGAAGCTAAGCAGGGTCGGGCCTGGTTAGTACTTGGATGGGAGACCGCCTGGGAATACCAGGTGCTGTAAGCATTTTGTCCACGAGGGTGTGCTCTTGCACTATTTCATCAGCAACACTGCCTTGTAGTAAGCATTTAATGATGAATTGACAAAATGCAGCTTCCTGCCTTTTTAATAGGATCAAATTTCCTTGTGTTTTCAATTAGCATCTGCCTTGTATTTATAAGACAAACAAGAATATTGTTGCTGAATGCAGCTTGTGTGTGCTTTATGCTCCTTTGCCCTGTTCAAATGATGAAAGGAAATAAAGTTTGTATTTTATCCAACTACCTGTGCTAAAAAGTGATGGGAACAGTGTTTGTAATTTCTTCTACTTTTTCAGTTACACAAAGTTCAAGCTGCTTATCTAATTGGTGAAAATGCAATGTCTGTTTATCACACTCACTTTGACTATATATGTTGTAGCAAGAGATTGTTTCTCGCTTACGGCCATACCAGCCTGGGTACGCCCGATCTCGTCTGATCTCGGAAGCTAAGCAGGGTCGGGCCTGGTTAGTACTTGGATGGGAGACCGCCTGGGAATACCAGGTGCTGTAAGCATTTTGTCCACAAGGGTGTG
>NC_138298.1:5447500-5450000 GCF_965601325.2 Salmo salar
ACAAAGTTCAAGCTGCTTATCTAATTGGTGAAAATGCAATGTCTGTTTATCACACTCACTTTGACTATATATGTTGTAGCAAGAGATTGTTTCTCGCTTACGGCCATACCAGCCTGGGTACGCCCGATCTCGTCTGATCTCGGAAGCTAAGCAGGGTCGGGCCTGGTTAGTACTTGGATGGGAGACCGCCTGGGAATACCAGGTGCTGTAAGCATTTTGTCCACGAGGGTGTGCTCTTGCACTATTTCATCAGCAACACTGCCTTGTAGTAAGCATTTAATGATGAATTGACTAAATGTCTGTTTTATCAGACTCACTTTGACTATATATGTTGTAGCAAGAGATTGATTCTCGCTTACGGCCATATCAGCCTGGGTACGCCTGATCTCGTCTGATCTCGGAAGCTAAGCAGGGTCGGGCCTGGTTAGTACTTGGATGGGAGACCGCCTGGGAATACCAGGTGCTGTAAGCATTTTGTTCACGAGGGTGTGCTCTTGCACTATTTCATCAGCAACACTGCCTTGTAGTAAGCATTTAATGATGAATTGACAAAATGCAGCTTCCTGCCTTTTTAATAGGATCAAATTTCCTTGTGTTTTCAATTAGCATCTGCCTTGTATTTATAAGACAAACAAGAATATTGTTGCTGAATGCAGCTTGTGTGTGCTTTATGCTCCTTTGCCCTGTTCAAATGATGAAAGGAAATAAAGTTTGTATTTTATCCAACTACCTGTGCTAAAAAGTGATGGGAACAGTGTTTGTAATTTCTTCTACTTTTTCAGTGACACAAAGTTCAAGCTGCTTATCTAATTGGTGAAAATGCAATGTCTGTTTATCACACTCACTTTGACTATATATGTTGTAGCAAGAGATTGTTTCTCGCTTACGGCCATACCAGCCTGGGTACGCCCGATCTCGTCTGATCTCGGAAGCTAAGCAGGGTCGGGCCTGGTTAGTACTTGGATGGGAGACCGCCTGGGAATACCAGGTGCTGTAAGCATTTTGTCCACGAGGGTGTGCTCTTGCACTATTTCATCAGCAACACTGCCTTGTAGTAAGCATTTAATGATGAATTGACTAAATGTCTGTTTTATCAGACTCACTTTGACTATATATGTTGTAGCAAGAGATTGATTCTCGCTTACGGCCATATCAGCCTGGGTACGCCCGATCTCGTCTGATCTCGGAAGCTAAGCAGGGTCGGGCCTGGTTAGTACTTGGATGGGAGACCGCCTGGGAATACCAGGTGCTGTAAGCATTTTGTCCACGAGGGTGTGCTCTTGCACTATTTCATCAGCAACACTGCCTTGTAGTAAGCATTTAATCATGAATTGACTAAATGCAGCTTCCTGCCTTTTTAATAGGATCAAATTTCCTTGTGTTTTCAATTAGCATCTGCCTTGTATTTATAAGACAAACAAGAATATTGTTGCTGAATGCAGCTTGTGTGTGCTTTATGCTCCTTTGCCCTGTTCAAATGATGAAAGGAAATAAAGTTTGTATTTTATCCAACTACCTGTGCTAAAAAGTGATGGGAACAGTGTTTGTAATTTCTTCTACTTTTTCAGTGACACAAAGTTCAAGCTGCTTATCTAATTGGTGAAAATGCAATGTCTGTTTATCACACTCACGTTGACTATATATGTTGTAGCAAGAGATTGTTTCTCGCTTACGGCCATACCAGCCTGGGTACGCCCGATCTCGTCTGATCTCGGAAGCTAAGCAGGGTCGGGCCTGTTTAGTACTTGGATTGGAGACCGCCTGGGAATACCAGGTGCTGTAAGCATTTTGTCCACGAGGGTGTGCTCTTGCACTATTTCATCAGCAACACTGCCTTGTAGTAAGCATTTAATGATGAATTGACTAAATGTCTGTTTTATCAGACTCACTTTGACTATATATGTTGTAGCAAGAGATTGTTTCTCGCTTACGGCCATACCAGCCTGGGTACGCCCGATCTCGTCTGATCTCGGAAGCTAAGCAGGGTCGGGCCTGGTTAGTACTTGGATGGGAGACCGCCTGGGAATACCAGGTGCTGTAAGGATTTTGTCCACGAGGGTGTGCTCTTGCACTATTTCATCAGCAACACTGCCTTGTAGTAAGCATTTAATGATGAATTGACAAAATGCAGCTTCCTGCCTTTTTAATAGGATCAAATTTCCTTGTGTTTTCAATTAGCATCTGCCTTGTATTTATAAGACAAACAAGAATATTGTTGCTGAATGCAGCTTGTGTGTGCTTTATGCTCCTTTGCCCTGTTCAAATGATGAAAGGAAATAAAGTTTGTATTTTATCCAACTACCTGTGCTAAAAAGTGATGGGAACAGTGTTTGTAATTTCTTCTACTTTTTCAGTGACACAAAGTTCAAGCTGCTTATCTAATTGGTGAAAATGCAATGTCTGTTTATCACACTCACTTTGACTATATATGTTGTAGCAAGAGATTGTTTCTCGCTTACGGCCATACCAGCCTGGGTACGCCCGATCTCGTCTGATCTCG
>NC_138298.1:5465000-5472500 GCF_965601325.2 Salmo salar
TTGTCCACGAGGGTGTGCTCTTGCACTATTTCATCAGCAACACTGCCTTGTAGTAAGCATTTAATGATGAATTGACTAAATGTCTGTTTTATCAGACTCACTTTGACTATATATGTTGTAGCAAGAGATTGATTCTCGCTTACGGCCATATCAGCCTGGGTACGCCCGATCTCGTCTGATCTCGGAAGCTAAGCAGGGTCGGGCCTGGTTAGTACTTGGATGGGAGACCGCCTGGGAATACCAGGTGCTGTAAGCATTTTGTCCACGAGGGTGTGCTCTTGCACTATTTCATCAGCAACACTGCCTTGTAGTAAGCATTTAATGATGAATTGACTAAATGTCTGTTTTTATCAGACTCACTTTGACTATATATGTTGTAGCAAGAGATTGATTCTCGCTTACGGCCATATCAGCCTGGGTACGCCCGATCTCGTCTGATCTCGGAAGCTAAGCAGGGTCGGGCCTGGTTAGTACTTGGATGGGAGACCGCCTGGGAATACCAGGTGCTGTAAGCATTTTGTCCACGAGGGTGTGCTCTTGCACTATTTCATCAGCAACACTGCCTTGTAGTAAGCATTTAATCATGAATTGACTAAATGCAGCTTCCTGCCTTTTTAATAGGATCAAATTTCCTTGTGTTTTCAATTAGCATCTGCCTTGTATTTATAAGACAAACAAGAATATTGTTGCTGAATGCAGCTTGTGTGTGCTTTATGCTCCTTTGCCCTGTTCAAATGATGAAATGAAATAAAGTTTGTATTTTATCCAACTACCTGTGCTAAAAAGAGATGGGAACAGTGTTTGTAATTTCTTCTACTTTTTCAGTGACACAAAGTTCAAGCTGCTTATCTAATTGGTGAAAATGCAATGTCTGTTTATCACACTCACTTTGACTATATATGTTGTAGCAAGAGATTGTTTCTCGCTTACGGCCATACCAGCCTGGGTACGCCCGATCTCGTCTGATCTCGGAAGCTAAGCAGGGTCGGGCCTGGTTAGTACTTGGATGGGAGACCGCCTGGGAATACCAGGTGCTGTAAGCATTTTGTCCACGAGGGTGTGCTCTTGCACTATTTCATCAGCAACACTGCCTTGTAGTAAGCATTTAATGATGAATTGACAAAATGCAGCTTCCTGCCTTTTTAATAGGATCAAATTTCCTTGTGTTTTCAATTAGCATCTGCCTTGTATTTATAAGACAAACAAGAATATTGTTGCTGAATGCAGCTTGTGTGTGCTTTATGCTCCTTTGCCCTGTTCAAATGATGAAAGGAAATAAAGTTTGTATTTTATCCAACTACCTGTGCTAAAAAGTGATGGGAACAGTGTTTGTAATTTCTTCTACTTTTTCAGTGACACAAAGTTCAAGCTGCTTATCTAATTGGTGAAAATGCAATGTCTGTTTATCACACTCACGTTGACTATATATGTTGTAGCAAGAGATTGTTTCTCGCTTACGGCCATACCAGCCTGGGTACGCCCGATCTCGTCTGATCTCGGAAGCTAAGCAGGGTCGGGCCTGTTTAGTACTTGGATTGGAGACCGCCTGGGAATACCAGGTGCTGTAAGCATTTTGTCCACGAGGGTGTGCTCTTGCACTATTTCATCAGCAACACTGCCTTGTAGTAAGCATTTAATGATGAATTGACTAAATGTCTGTTTTATCAGACTCACTTTGACTATATATGTTGTAGCAAGAGATTGTTTCTCGCTTACGGCCATACCAGCCTGGGTACGCCCGATCTCGTCTGATCTCGGAAGCTAAGCAGGGTCGGGCCTGGTTAGTACTTGGATGGGAGACCGCCTGGGAATACCAGGTGCTGTAAGCATTTTGTCCACGAGGGTGTGCTCTTGCACTATTTCATCAGCAACACTGCCTTGTAGTAAGCATTTAATGATGAATTGACTAAATGTCTGTTTTATCAGACTCACTTTGACTATATATGTTGTAGCAAGAGATTGATTCTCGCTTACGGCCATATCAGCCTGGGTACGCCCGATCTCGTCTGATCTCGGAAGCTAAGCAGGGTCGGGCCTGGTTAGTACTTGGATGGGAGACCGCCTGGGAATACCAGGTGCTGTAAGCATTTTGTCCACGAGGGTGTGCTCTTGCACTATTTCATCAGCAACACTGCCTTGTAGTAAGCATTTAATGATGAATTGACAAAATGCAGCTTCCTGCCTTTTTTAATAGGATCAAATTTCCTTGTGTTTTCAATTAGCATCTGCCTTGTATTTATAAGACAAACAAGAATATTGTTGCTGAATGCAGCTTGTGTGTGCTTTATGCTCCTTTGCCCTGTTCAAATGATGAAAGGAAATAAAGTTTGTATTTTATCCAACTACCTGTGCTAAAAAGTGATGGGAACAGTGTTTGTAATTTCTTCTACTTTTTCAGTGACACAAAGTTCAAGCTGCTTATCTAATTGGTGAAAATGCAATGTCTGTTTATCACACTCACTTTGACTATATATGTTGTAGCAAGAGATTGTTTCTCGCTTACGGCCATACCAGCCTGGGTACGCCCGATCTCGTCTGATCTCGGAAGCTAAGCAGGGTCGGGCCTGGTTAGTACTTGGATGGGAGACCGCCTGGGAATACCAGGTGCTGTAAGCATTTTGTCCACGAGGGTGTGCTCTTGCACTATTTCATCAGCAACACTGCCTTGTAGTAAGCATTTAATGATGAATTGACAAAATGCAGCTTCCTGCCTTTTTAATAGGATCAAATTTCCTTGTGTTTTCAATTAGCATCTGCCTTGTATTTATAAGACAAACAAGAATATTGTTGCTGAATGCAGCTTGTGTGTGCTTTATGCTCCTTTGCCCTGTTCAAATGATGAAAGGAAATAAAGTTTGTATTTTATCCAACTACCTGTGCTAAAAAGTGATGGGAACAGTGTTTGTAATTTCTTCTACTTTTTCAGTGACACAAAGTTCAAGCTGCTTATCTAATTGGTGAAAATGCAATGTCTGTTTATCACACTCACGTTGACTATATATGTTGTAGCAAGAGATTGTTTCTCGCTTACGGCCATACCAGCCTGGGTACGCCCGATCTCGTCTGATCTCGGAAGCTAAGCAGGGTCGGGCCTGTTTAGTACTTGGATTGGAGACCGCCTGGGAATACCAGGTGCTGTAAGCATTTTGTCCACGAGGGTGTGCTCTTGCACTATTTCATCAGCAACACTGCCTTGTAGTAAGCATTTAATGATGAATTGACTAAATGTCTGTTTTATCAGACTCACTTTGACTATATATGTTGTAGCAAGAGATTGTTTCTCGCTTACGGCCATACCAGCCTGGGTACGCCCGATCTCGTCTGATCTCGGAAGCTAAGCAGGGTCGGGCCTGGTTAGTACTTGGATGGGAGACCGCCTGGGAATACCAGGTGCTGTAAGCATTTTGTCCACGAGGGTGTGCTCTTGCACTATTTCATCAGCAACACTGCCTTGTAGTAAGCATTTAATGATGAATTGACTAAATGTCTGTTTTATCAGACTCACTTTGACTATATATGTTGTAGCAAGAGATTGATTCTCGCTTACGGCCATATCAGCCTGGGTACGCCCGATCTCGTCTGATCTCGGAAGCTAAGCAGGGTCGGGCCTGGTTAGTACTTGGATGGGAGACCGCCTGGGAATACCAGGTGCTGTAAGCATTTTGTCCACGAGGGTGTGCTCTTGCACTATTTCATCAGCAACACTGCCTTGTAGTAAGCATTTAATGATGAATTGACTAAATGTCTGTTTTTATCAGACTCACTTTGACTATATATGTTGTAGCAAGAGATTGATTCTCGCTTACGGCCATATCAGCCTGGGTACGCCCGATCTCGTCTGATCTCGGAAGCTAAGCAGGGTCGGGCCTGGTTAGTACTTGGATGGGAGACCGCCTGGGAATACCAGGTGCTGTAAGCATTTTGTCCACGAGGGTGTGCTCTTGCACTATTTCATCAGCAACACTGCCTTGTAGTAAGCATTTAATCATGAATTGACTAAATGCAGCTTCCTGCCTTTTTAATAGGATCAAATTTCCTTGTGTTTTCAATTAGCATCTGCCTTGTATTTATAAGACAAACAAGAATATTGTTGCTGAATGCAGCTTGTGTGTGCTTTATGCTCCTTTGCCCTGTTCAAATGATGAAATGAAATAAAGTTTGTATTTTATCCAACTACCTGTGCTAAAAAGAGATGGGAACAGTGTTTGTAATTTCTTCTACTTTTTCAGTGACACAAAGTTCAAGCTGCTTATCTAATTGGTGAAAATGCAATGTCTGTTTATCACACTCACTTTGACTATATATGTTGTAGCAAGAGATTGTTTCTCGCTTACGGCCATACCAGCCTGGGTACGCCCGATCTCGTCTGATCTCGGAAGCTAAGCAGGGTCGGGCCTGGTTAGTACTTGGATGGGAGACCGCCTGGGAATACCAGGTGCTGTAAGCATTTTGTCCACGAGGGTGTGCTCTTGCACTATTTCATCAGCAACACTGCCTTGTAGTAAGCATTTAATGATGAATTGACAAAATGCAGCTTCCTGCCTTTTTAATAGGATCAAATTTCCTTGTGTTTTCAATTAGCATCTGCCTTGTATTTATAAGACAAACAAGAATATTGTTGCTGAATGCAGCTTGTGTGTGCTTTATGCTCCTTTGCCCTGTTCAAATGATGAAAGGAAATAAAGTTTGTATTTTATCCAACTACCTGTGCTAAAAAGTGATGGGAACAGTGTTTGTAATTTCTTCTACTTTTTCAGTGACACAAAGTTCAAGCTGCTTATCTAATTGGTGAAAATGCAATGTCTGTTTATCACACTCACGTTGACTATATATGTTGTAGCAAGAGATTGTTTCTCGCTTACGGCCATACCAGCCTGGGTACGCCCGATCTCGTCTGATCTCGGAAGCTAAGCAGGGTCGGGCCTGTTTAGTACTTGGATTGGAGACCGCCTGGGAATACCAGGTGCTGTAAGCATTTTGTCCACGAGGGTGTGCTCTTGCACTATTTCATCAGCAACACTGCCTTGTAGTAAGCATTTAATGATGAATTGACTAAATGTCTGTTTTATCAGACTCACTTTGACTATATATGTTGTAGCAAGAGATTGTTTCTCGCTTACGGCCATACCAGCCTGGGTACGCCCGATCTCGTCTGATCTCGGAAGCTAAGCAGGGTCGGGCCTGGTTAGTACTTGGATGGGAGACCGCCTGGGAATACCAGGTGCTGTAAGCATTTTGTCCACGAGGGTGTGCTCTTGCACTATTTCATCAGCAACACTGCCTTGTAGTAAGCATTTAATGATGAATTGACTAAATGTCTGTTTTATCAGACTCACTTTGACTATATATGTTGTAGCAAGAGATTGATTCTCGCTTACGGCCATATCAGCCTGGGTACGCCCGATCTCGTCTGATCTCGGAAGCTAAGCAGGGTCGGGCCTGGTTAGTACTTGGATGGGAGACCGCCTGGGAATACCAGGTGCTGTAAGCATTTTGTCCACGAGGGTGTGCTCTTGCACTATTTCATCAGCAACACTGCCTTGTAGTAAGCATTTAATGATGAATTGACAAAATGCAGCTTCCTGCCTTTTTTAATAGGATCAAATTTCCTTGTGTTTTCAATTAGCATCTGCCTTGTATTTATAAGACAAACAAGAATATTGTTGCTGAATGCAGCTTGTGTGTGCTTTATGCTCCTTTGCCCTGTTCAAATGATGAAAGGAAATAAAGTTTGTATTTTATCCAACTACCTGTGCTAAAAAGTGATGGGAACAGTGTTTGTAATTTCTTCTACTTTTTCAGTGACACAAAGTTCAAGCTGCTTATCTAATTGGTGAAAATGCAATGTCTGTTTATCACACTCACTTTGACTATATATGTTGTAGCAAGAGATTGTTTCTCGCTTACGGCCATACCAGCCTGGGTACGCCCGATCTCGTCTGATCTCGGAAGCTAAGCAGGGTCGGGCCTGGTTAGTACTTGGATGGGAGACCGCCTGGGAATACCAGGTGCTGTAAGCATTTTGTCCACGAGGGTGTGCTCTTGCACTATTTCATCAGCAACACTGCCTTGTAGTAAGCATTTAATGATGAATTGACTAAATGTCTGTTTTATCAGACTCACTTTGACTATATATGTTGTAGCAAGAGATTGATTCTCGCTTACGGCCATATCAGCCTGGGTACGCCTGATCTCGTCTGATCTCGGAAGCTAAGCAGGGTCAGGCCTGGTTAGTACTTGGATGGGAGACCGCCTGGGAATACCAGGTGCTGTAAGCATTTTGTTCACGAGGGTGTGCTCTTGCACTATTTCATCAGCAACACTGCCTTGTAGTAAGCATTTAATGATGAATTGACAAAATGCAGCTTCCTGCCTTTTTAATAGGATCAAATTTCCTTGTGTTTTCAATTAGCATCTGCCTTGTATTTATAAGACAAACAAGAATATTGTTGCTGAATGCAGCTTGTGTGTGCTTTATGCTCCTTTGCCCTGTTCAAATGATGAAAGGAAATAAAGTTTGTATTTTATCCAACTACCTGTGCTAAAAAGTGATGGGAACAGTGTTTGTAATTTCTTCTACTTTTTCAGTGACACAAAGTTCAAGCTGCTTATCTAATTGGTGAAAATGCAATGTCTGTTTATCACACTCACTTTGACTATATATGTTGTAGCAAGAGATTGTTTCTCGCTTACGGCCATACCAGCCTGGGTACGCCCGATCTCGTCTGATCTCGGAAGCTAAGCAGGGTCGGGCCTGGTTAGTACTTGGATGGGAGACCGCCTGGGAATACCAGGTGCTGTAAGCATTTTGTCCACGAGGGTGTGCTCTTGCACTATTTCATCAGCAACACTGCCTTGTAGTAAGCATTTAATGATGAATTGACTAAATGTCTGTTTTATCAGACTCACTTTGACTATATATGTTGTAGCAAGAGATTGATTCTCGCTTACGGCCATATCAGCCTGGGTACGCCTGATCTCGTCTGATCTCGGAAGCTAAGCAGGGTCGGGCCTGGTTAGTACTTGGATGGGAGACCGCCTGGGAATACCAGGTGCTGTAAGCATTTTGTTCACGAGGGTGTGCTCTTGCACTATTTCATCAGCAACACTGCCTTGTAGTAAGCATTTAATGATGAATTGACAAAATGCAGCTTCCTGCCTTTTTAATAGGATCAAATTTCCTTGTGTTTTCAATTAGCATCTGCCTTGTATTTATAAGACAAACAAGAATATTGTTGCTGAATGCAGCTTGTGTGTGCTTTATGCTCCTTTGCCCTGTTCAAATGATGAAAGGAAATAAAGTTTGTATTTTATCCAACTACCTGTGCTAAAAAGTGATGGGAACAGTGTTTGTAATTTCTTCTACTTTTTCAGTGACACAAAGTTCAAGCTGCTTATCTAATTGGTGAAAATGCAATGTCTGTTTATCACACTCACTTTGACTATATATGTTGTAGCAAGAGATTGATTCTCGCTTACGGCCATATCAGCCTGGGTACG
>NC_138298.1:5480000-5492500 GCF_965601325.2 Salmo salar
TGACAAAATGCAGCTTCCTGCCTTTTTTAATAGGATCAAATTTCCTTGTGTTTTCAATTAGCATCTGCCTTGTATTTATAAGACAAACAAGAATATTGTTGCTGAATGCAGCTTGTGTGTGCTTTATGCTCCTTTGCCCTGTTCAAATGATGAAAGGAAATAAAGTTTGTATTTTATCCAACTACCTGTGCTAAAAAGTGATGGGAACAGTGTTTGTAATTTCTTCTACTTTTTCAGTGACACAAAGTTCAAGCTGCTTATCTAATTGGTGAAAATGCAATGTCTGTTTATCACACTCACTTTGACTATATATGTTGTAGCAAGAGATTGTTTCTCGCTTACGGCCATACCAGCCTGGGTACGCCCGATCTCGTCTGATCTCGGAAGCTAAGCAGGGTCGGGCCTGGTTAGTACTTGGATGGGAGACCGCCTGGGAATACCAGGTGCTGTAAGCATTTTGTCCACGAGGGTGTGCTCTTGCACTATTTCATCAGCAACACTGCCTTGTAGTAAGCATTTAATGATGAATTGACTAAATGTCTGTTTTATCAGACTCACTTTGACTATATATGTTGTAGCAAGAGATTGATTCTCGCTTACGGCCATATCAGCCTGGGTACGCCTGATCTCGTCTGATCTCGGAAGCTAAGCAGGGTCGGGCCTGGTTAGTACTTGGATGGGAGACCGCCTGGGAATACCAGGTGCTGTAAGCATTTTGTTCACGAGGGTGTGCTCTTGCACTATTTCATCAGCAACACTGCCTTGTAGTAAGCATTTAATGATGAATTGACAAAATGCAGCTTCCTGCCTTTTTAATAGGATCAAATTTCCTTGTGTTTTCAATTAGCATCTGCCTTGTATTTATAAGACAAACAAGAATATTGTTGCTGAATGCAGCTTGTGTGTGCTTTATGCTCCTTTGCCCTGTTCAAATGATGAAAGGAAATAAAGTTTGTATTTTATCCAACTACCTGTGCTAAAAAGTGATGGGAACAGTGTTTGTAATTTCTTCTACTTTTTCAGTGACACAAAGTTCAAGCTGCTTATCTAATTGGTGAAAATGCAATGTCTGTTTATCACACTCACTTTGACTATATATGTTGTAGCAAGAGATTGTTTCTCGCTTACGGCCATACCAGCCTGGGTACGCCCGATCTCGTCTGATCTCGGAAGCTAAGCAGGGTCGGGCCTGGTTAGTACTTGGATGGGAGACCGCCTGGGAATACCAGGTGCTGTAAGCATTTTGTCCACGAGGGTGTGCTCTTGCACTATTTCATCAGCAACACTGCCTTGTAGTAAGCATTTAATGATGAATTGACTAAATGTCTGTTTTATCAGACTCACTTTGACTATATATGTTGTAGCAAGAGATTGATTCTCGCTTACGGCCATATCAGCCTGGGTACGCCTGATCTCGTCTGATCTCGGAAGCTAAGCAGGGTCGGGCCTGGTTAGTACTTGGATGGGAGACCGCCTGGGAATACCAGGTGCTGTAAGCATTTTGTTCACGAGGGTGTGCTCTTGCACTATTTCATCAGCAACACTGCCTTGTAGTAAGCATTTAATGATGAATTGACAAAATGCAGCTTCCTGCCTTTTTAATAGGATCAAATTTCCTTGTGTTTTCAATTAGCATCTGCCTTGTATTTATAAGACAAACAAGAATATTGTTGCTGAATGCAGCTTGTGTGTGCTTTATGCTCCTTTGCCCTGTTCAAATGATGAAAGGAAATAAAGTTTGTATTTTATCCAACTACCTGTGCTAAAAAGTGATGGGAACAGTGTTTGTAATTTCTTCTACTTTTTCAGTGACACAAAGTTCAAGCTGCTTATCTAATTGGTGAAAATGCAATGTCTGTTTATCACACTCACTTTGACTATATATGTTGTAGCAAGAGATTGTTTCTCGCTTACGGCCATACCAGCCTGGGTACGCCCGATCTCGTCTGATCTCGGAAGCTAAGCAGGGTCGGGCCTGGTTAGTACTTGGATGGGAGACCGCCTGGGAATACCAGGTGCTGTAAGCATTTTGTCCACGAGGGTGTGCTCTTGCACTATTTCATCAGCAACACTGCCTTGTAGTAAGCATTTAATGATGAATTGACTAAATGTCTGTTTTATCAGACTCACTTTGACTATATATGTTGTAGCAAGAGATTGATTCTCGCTTACGGCCATATCAGCCTGGGTACGCCTGATCTCGTCTGATCTCGGAAGCTAAGCAGGGTCGGGCCTGGTTAGTACTTGGATGGGAGACCGCCTGGGAATACCAGGTGCTGTAAGCATTTTGTTCACGAGGGTGTGCTCTTGCACTATTTCATCAGCAACACTGCCTTGTAGTAAGCATTTAATGATGAATTGACAAAATGCAGCTTCCTGCCTTTTTAATAGGATCAAATTTCCTTGTGTTTTCAATTAGCATCTGCCTTGTATTTATAAGACAAACAAGAATATTGTTGCTGAATGCAGCTTGTGTGTGCTTTATGCTCCTTTGCCCTGTTCAAATGATGAAAGGAAATAAAGTTTGTATTTTATCCAACTACCTGTGCTAAAAAGTGATGGGAACAGTGTTTGTAATTTCTTCTACTTTTTCAGTGACACAAAGTTCAAGCTGCTTATCTAATTGGTGAAAATGCAATGTCTGTTTATCACACTCACTTTGACTATATATGTTGTAGCAAGAGATTGTTTCTCGCTTACGGCCATACCAGCCTGGGTACGCCCGATCTCGTCTGATCTAGGAAGCTAAGCAGGGTCGGGCCTGGTTAGTACTTGGATGGGAGACCGCCTGGGAATACCAGGTGCTGTAAGCATTTTGTCCACGAGGGTGTGCTCTTGCACTATTTCATCAGCAACACTGCCTTGTAGTAAGCATTTAATGATGAATTGACAAAATGCAGCTTCCTGCCTTTTTAATAGGATCAAATTTCCTTGTGTTTTCAATTAGCATCTGCCTTGTATTTATAAGACAAACAAGAATATTGTTGCTGAATGCAGCTTGTGTGTGCTTTATGCTCCTTTGCCCTGTTCAAATGATGAAAGGAAATAAAGTTTGTATTTTATCCAACTACCTGTGCTAAAAAGTGATGGGAACAGTGTTTGTAATTTCTTCTACTTTTTCAGTGACACAAAGTTCAAGCTGCTTATCTAATTGGTGAAAATGCAATGTCTGTTTATCACACTCACTTTGACTATATATGTTGTAGCAAGAGATTGTTTCTTGCTTACGGCCATACCAGCCTGGGTACGCCCGATCTCGTCTGATCTCGGAAGCTAAGCAGGGTCGGGCCTGGTTAGTACTTGGATGGGAGACCGCCTGGGAATAACAGGTGCTGTAAGCATTTTGTCCACGAGGGTGTGCTCTTGCACTATTTCATCAGCAACACTGCCTTGTAGTAAGCATTTAATGATGAATTGACTAAATATCTGTTTTATCAGACTCACTTTGACTATATATGTTGTAGCAAGAGATTGTTTCTCGCTTACGGCCATACCAGCCTGGGTACGCCCGATCTCGTCTGATCTCGGAAGCTAAGCAGGGTCGGGCCTGGTTAGTACTTGGATGGGAGACCGCCTGGGAATACCAGGTGCTGTAAGCATTTTGTCCACGAGGGTGTGCTCTTGCACTATTTCATCAGCAACACTGCCTTGTAGTAAGCATTTAATGATGAATTGACAAAATGCAGCTTCCTGCCTTTTTAATAGGATCAAATTTCCTTGTGTTTTCAATTAGCATCTGCCTTGTATTTATAAGACAAACAAGAATATTGTTGCTGAATGCAGCTTGTGTGTGCTTTATGCTCCTTTGCCCTGTTAAAATGATGAAAGGAAATAAAGTTTGTATTTTATCCAACTACCTGTGCTAAAAAGTGATGGGAACAGTGTTTGTAATTTCTTCTACTTTTTCAGTGACACAAAGTTCAAGCTGCTTATCTAATTGGTGAAAATGCAATGTCTGTTTATCACACTCACTTTGACTATATATGTTGTAGCAAGAGATTGTTTCTCGCTTACGGCCATACCAGCCTGGGTACGCCCGATCTCGTCTGATCTAGGAAGCTAAGCAGGGTCGGGCCTGGTTAGTACTTGGATGGGAGACCGCCTGGGAATACCAGGTGCTGTAAGCATTTTGTCCACGAGGGTGTGCTCTTGCACTATTTCATCAGCAACACTGCCTTGTAGTAAGCATTTAATGATGAATTGACTAAATGTCTGTTTTATCAGACTCACTTTGACTATATATGTTGTAGCAAGAGATTGATTCTCGCTTACGGCCATATCAGCCTGGGTACGCCTGATCTCGTCTGATCTCGGAAGCTAAGCAGGGTCGGGCCTGGTTAGTACTTGGATGGGAGACCGCCTGGGAATACCAGGTGCTGTAAGCATTTTGTTCACGAGGGTGTGCTCTTGCACTATTTCATCAGCAACACTGCCTTGTAGTAAGCATTTAATGATGAATTGACAAAATGCAGCTTCCTGCCTTTTTAATAGGATCAAATTTCCTTGTGTTTTCAATTAGCATCTGCCTTGTATTTATAAGACAAACAAGAATATTGTTGCTGAATGCAGCTTGTGTGTGCTTTATGCTCCTTTGCCCTGTTCAAATGATGAAAGGAAATAAAGTTTGTATTTTATCCAACTACCTGTGCTAAAAAGTGATGGGAACAGTGTTTGTAATTTCTTCTACTTTTTCAGTGACACAAAGTTCAAGCTGCTTATCTAATTGGTGAAAATGCAATGTCTGTTTATCACACTCACTTTGACTATATATGTTGTAGCAAGAGATTGTTTCTCGCTTACGGCCATACCAGCCTGGGTACGCCCGATCTCGTCTGATCTCGGAAGCTAAGCAGGGTCGGGCCTGGTTAGTACTTGGATGGGAGACCGCCTGGGAATACCAGGTGCTGTAAGCATTTTGTCCACGAGGGTGTGCTCTTGCACTATTTCATCAGCAACACTGCCTTGTAGTAAGCATTTAATGATGAATTGACTAAATGTCTGTTTTATCAGACTCACTTTGACTATATATGTTGTAGCAAGAGATTGATTCTCGCTTACGGCCATATCAGCCTGGGTACGCCTGATCTCGTCTGATCTCGGAAGCTAAGCAGGGTCGGGCCTGGTTAGTACTTGGATGGGAGACCGCCTGGGAATACCAGGTGCTGTAAGCATTTTGTTCACGAGGGTGTGCTCTTGCACTATTTCATCAGCAACACTGCCTTGTAGTAAGCATTTAATGATGAATTGACAAAATGCAGCTTCCTGCCTTTTTAATAGGATCAAATTTCCTTGTGTTTTCAATTAGCATCTGCCTTGTATTTATAAGACAAACAAGAATATTGTTGCTGAATGCAGCTTGTGTGTGCTTTATGCTCCTTTGCCCTGTTCAAATGATGAAAGGAAATAAAGTTTGTATTTTATCCAACTACCTGTGCTAAAAAGTGATGGGAACAGTGTTTGTAATTTCTTCTACTTTTTCAGTGACACAAAGTTCAAGCTGCTTATCTAATTGGTGAAAATGCAATGTCTGTTTATCACACTCACTTTGACTATATATGTTGTAGCAAGAGATTGTTTCTCGCTTACGGCCATACCAGCCTGGGTACGCCCGATCTCGTCTGATCTAGGAAGCTAAGCAGGGTCGGGCCTGGTTAGTACTTGGATGGGAGACCGCCTGGGAATACCAGGTGCTGTAAGCATTTTGTCCACGAGGGTGTGCTCTTGCACTATTTCATCAGCAACACTGCCTTGTAGTAAGCATTTAATGATGAATTGACAAAATGCAGCTTCCTGCCTTTTTAATAGGATCAAATTTCCTTGTGTTTTCAATTAGCATCTGCCTTGTATTTATAAGACAAACAAGAATATTGTTGCTGAATGCAGCTTGTGTGTGCTTTATGCTCCTTTGCCCTGTTCAAATGATGAAAGGAAATAAAGTTTGTATTTTATCCAACTACCTGTGCTAAAAAGTGATGGGAACAGTGTTTGTAATTTCTTCTACTTTTTCAGTGACACAAAGTTCAAGCTGCTTATCTAATTGGTGAAAATGCAATGTCTGTTTATCACACTCACTTTGACTATATATGTTGTAGCAAGAGATTGTTTCTTGCTTACGGCCATACCAGCCTGGGTACGCCCGATCTCGTCTGATCTCGGAAGCTAAGCAGGGTCGGGCCTGGTTAGTACTTGGATGGGAGACCGCCTGGGAATAACAGGTGCTGTAAGCATTTTGTCCACGAGGGTGTGCTCTTGCACTATTTCATCAGCAACACTGCCTTGTAGTAAGCATTTAATGATGAATTGACTAAATATCTGTTTTATCAGACTCACTTTGACTATATATGTTGTAGCAAGAGATTGTTTCTCGCTTACGGCCATACCAGCCTGGGTACGCCCGATCTCGTCTGATCTCGGAAGCTAAGCAGGGTCGGGCCTGGTTAGTACTTGGATGGGAGACCGCCTGGGAATACCAGGTGCTGTAAGCATTTTGTCCACGAGGGTGTGCTCTTGCACTATTTCATCAGCAACACTGCCTTGTAGTAAGCATTTAATGATGAATTGACAAAATGCAGCTTCCTGCCTTTTTAATAGGATCAAATTTCCTTGTGTTTTCAATTAGCATCTGCCTTGTATTTATAAGACAAACAAGAATATTGTTGCTGAATGCAGCTTGTGTGTGCTTTATGCTCCTTTGCCCTGTTAAAATGATGAAAGGAAATAAAGTTTGTATTTTATCCAACTACCTGTGCTAAAAAGTGATGGGAACAGTGTTTGTAATTTCTTCTACTTTTTCAGTGACACAAAGTTCAAGCTGCTTATCTAATTGGTGAAAATGCAATGTCTGTTTATCACACTCACTTTGACTATATATGTTGTAGCAAGAGATTGTTTCTCGCTTACGGCCATACCAGCCTGGGTACGCCCGATCTCGTCTGATCTAGGAAGCTAAGCAGGGTCGGGCCTGGTTAGTACTTGGATGGGAGACCGCCTGGGAATACCAGGTGCTGTAAGCATTTTGTCCACGAGGGTGTGCTCTTGCACTATTTCATCAGCAACACTGCCTTGTAGTAAGCATTTAATGATGAATTGACAAAATGCAGCTTCCTGCCTTTTTAATAGGATCAAATTTCCTTGTGTTTTCAATTAGCATCTGCCTTGTATTTATAAGACAAACAAGAATATTGTTGCTGAATGCAGCTTGTGTGTGCTTTATGCTCCTTTGCCCTGTTCAAATGATGAAAGGAAATAAAGTTTGTATTTTATCCAACTACCTGTGCTAAAAAGTGATGGGAACAGTGTTTGTAATTTCTTCTACTTTTTCAGTGACACAAAGTTCAAGCTGCTTATCTAATTGGTGAAAATGCAATGTCTGTTTATCACACTCACTTTGACTATATATGTTGTAGCAAGAGATTGTTTCTCGCTTACGGCCATACCAGCCTGGGTACGCCCGATCTCGTCTGATCTAGGAAGCTAAGCAGGGTCGGGCCTGGTTAGTACTTGGATGGGAGACCGCCTGGGAATACCAGGTGCTGTAAGCATTTTGTCCACGAGGGTGTGCTCTTGCACTATTTCATCAGCAACACTGCCTTGTAGTAAGCATTTAATGATGAATTGACTAAATGTCTGTTTTATCAGACTCACTTTGACTATATATGTTGTAGCAAGAGATTGATTCTCGCTTACGGCCATATCAGCCTGGGTACGCCTGATCTCGTCTGATCTCGGAAGCTAAGCAGGGTCGGGCCTGGTTAGTACTTGGATGGGAGACCGCCTGGGAATACCAGGTGCTGTAAGCATTTTGTTCACGAGGGTGTGCTCTTGCACTATTTCATCAGCAACACTGCCTTGTAGTAAGCATTTAATGATGAATTGACAAAATGCAGCTTCCTGCCTTTTTAATAGGATCAAATTTCCTTGTGTTTTCAATTAGCATCTGCCTTGTATTTATAAGACAAACAAGAATATTGTTGCTGAATGCAGCTTGTGTGTGCTTTATGCTCCTTTGCCCTGTTCAAATGATGAAAGGAAATAAAGTTTGTATTTTATCCAACTACCTGTGCTAAAAAGTGATGGGAACAGTGTTTGTAATTTCTTCTACTTTTTCAGTGACACAAAGTTCAAGCTGCTTATCTAATTGGTGAAAATGCAATGTCTGTTTATCACACTCACTTTGACTATATATGTTGTAGCAAGAGATTGTTTCTTGCTTACGGCCATACCAGCCTGGGTACGCCCGATCTCGTCTGATCTCGGAAGCTAAGCAGGGTCGGGCCTGGTTAGTACTTGGATGGGAGACCGCCTGGGAATAACAGGTGCTGTAAGCATTTTGTCCACGAGGGTGTGCTCTTGCACTATTTCATCAGCAACACTGCCTTGTAGTAAGCATTTAATGATGAATTGACTAAATATCTGTTTTATCAGACTCACTTTGACTATATATGTTGTAGCAAGAGATTGTTTCTCGCTTACGGCCATACCAGCCTGGGTACGCCCGATCTCGTCTGATCTCGGAAGCTAAGCAGGGTCGGGCCTGGTTAGTACTTGGATGGGAGACCGCCTGGGAATACCAGGTGCTGTAAGCATTTTGTCCACGAGGGTGTGCTCTTGCACTATTTCATCAGCAACACTGCCTTGTAGTAAGCATTTAATGATGAATTGACAAAATGCAGCTTCCTGCCTTTTTAATAGGATCAAATTTCCTTGTGTTTTCAATTAGCATCTGCCTTGTATTTATAAGACAAACAAGAATATTGTTGCTGAATGCAGCTTGTGTGTGCTTTATGCTCCTTTGCCCTGTTCAAATGATGAAAGGAAATAAAGTTTGTATTTTATCCAACTACCTGTGCTAAAAAGTGATGGGAACAGTGTTTGTAATTTCTTCTACTTTTTCAGTGACACAAAGTTCAAGCTGCTTATCTAATTGGTGAAAATGCAATGTCTGTTTATCACACTCACTTTGACTATATATGTTGTAGCAAGAGATTGTTTCTCGCTTACGGCCATACCAGCCTGGGTACGCCCGATCTCGTCTGATCTAGGAAGCTAAGCAGGGTCGGGCCTGGTTAGTACTTGGATGGGAGACCGCCTGGGAATACCAGGTGCTGTAAGCATTTTGTCCACGAGGGTGTGCTCTTGCACTATTTCATCAGCAACACTGCCTTGTAGTAAGCATTTAATGATGAATTGACAAAATGCAGCTTCCTGCCTTTTTAATAGGATCAAATTTCCTTGTGTTTTCAATTAGCATCTGCCTTGTATTTATAAGACAAACAAGAATATTGTTGCTGAATGCAGCTTGTGTGTGCTTTATGCTCCTTTGCCCTGTTCAAATGATGAAAGGAAATAAAGTTTGTATTTTATCCAACTACCTGTGCTAAAAAGTGATGGGAACAGTGTTTGTAATTTCTTCTACTTTTTCAGTGACACAAAGTTCAAGCTGCTTATCTAATTGGTGAAAATGCAATGTCTGTTTATCACACTCACTTTGACTATATATGTTGTAGCAAGAGATTGTTTCTTGCTTACGGCCATACCAGCCTGGGTACGCCCGATCTCGTCTGATCTCGGAAGCTAAGCAGGGTCGGGCCTGGTTAGTACTTGGATGGGAGACCGCCTGGGAATAACAGGTGCTGTAAGCATTTTGTCCACGAGGGTGTGCTCTTGCACTATTTCATCAGCAACACTGCCTTGTAGTAAGCATTTAATGATGAATTGACTAAATATCTGTTTTATCAGACTCACTTTGACTATATATGTTGTAGCAAGAGATTGTTTCTCGCTTACGGCCATACCAGCCTGGGTACGCCCGATCTCGTCTGATCTCGGAAGCTAAGCAGGGTCGGGCCTGGTTAGTACTTGGATGGGAGACCGCCTGGGAATACCAGGTGCTGTAAGCATTTTGTCCACGAGGGTGTGCTCTTGCACTATTTCATCAGCAACACTGCCTTGTAGTAAGCATTTAATGATGAATTGACAAAATGCAGCTTCCTGCCTTTTTAATAGGATCAAATTTCCTTGTGTTTTCAATTAGCATCTGCCTTGTATTTATAAGACAAACAAGAATATTGTTGCTGAATGCAGCTTGTGTGTGCTTTATGCTCCTTTGCCCTGTTAAAATGATGAAAGGAAATAAAGTTTGTATTTTATCCAACTACCTGTGCTAAAAAGTGATGGGAACAGTGTTTGTAATTTCTTCTACTTTTTCAGTGACACAAAGTTCAAGCTGCTTATCTAATTGGTGAAAATGCAATGTCTGTTTATCACACTCACTTTGACTATATATGTTGTAGCAAGAGATTGTTTCTCGCTTACGGCCATACCAGCCTGGGTACGCCCGATCTCGTCTGATCTAGGAAGCTAAGCAGGGTCGGGCCTGGTTAGTACTTGGATGGGAGACCGCCTGGGAATACCAGGTGCTGTAAGCATTTTGTCCACGAGGGTGTGCTCTTGCACTATTTCATCAGCAACACTGCCTTGTAGTAAGCATTTAATGATGAATTGACAAAATGCAGCTTCCTGCCTTTTTAATAGGATCAAATTTCCTTGTGTTTTCAATTAGCATCTGCCTTGTATTTATAAGACAAACAAGAATATTGTTGCTGAATGCAGCTTGTGTGTGCTTTATGCTCCTTTGCCCTGTTCAAATGATGAAAGGAAATAAAGTTTGTATTTTATCCAACTACCTGTGCTAAAAAGTGATGGGAACAGTGTTTGTAATTTCTTCTACTTTTTCAGTGACACAAAGTTCAAGCTGCTTATCTAATTGGTGAAAATGCAATGTCTGTTTATCACACTCACTTTGACTATATATGTTGTAGCAAGAGATTGTTTCTCGCTTACGGCCATACCAGCCTGGGTACGCCCGATCTCGTCTGATCTAGGAAGCTAAGCAGGGTCGGGCCTGGTTAGTACTTGGATGGGAGACCGCCTGGGAATACCAGGTGCTGTAAGCATTTTGTCCACGAGGGTGTGCTCTTGCACTATTTCATCAGCAACACTGCCTTGTAGTAAGCATTTAATGATGAATTGACTAAATGTCTGTTTTATCAGACTCACTTTGACTATATATGTTGTAGCAAGAGATTGATTCTCGCTTACGGCCATATCAGCCTGGGTACGCCTGATCTCGTCTGATCTCGGAAGCTAAGCAGGGTCGGGCCTGGTTAGTACTTGGATGGGAGACCGCCTGGGAATACCAGGTGCTGTAAGCATTTTGTTCACGAGGGTGTGCTCTTGCACTATTTCATCAGCAACACTGCCTTGTAGTAAGCATTTAATGATGAATTGACAAAATGCAGCTTCCTGCCTTTTTAATAGGATCAAATTTCCTTGTGTTTTCAATTAGCATCTGCCTTGTATTTATAAGACAAACAAGAATATTGTTGCTGAATGCAGCTTGTGTGTGCTTTATGCTCCTTTGCCCTGTTCAAATGATGAAAGGAAATAAAGTTTGTATTTTATCCAACTACCTGTGCTAAAAAGTGATGGGAACAGTGTTTGTAATTTCTTCTACTTTTTCAGTGACACAAAGTTCAAGCTGCTTATCTAATTGGTGAAAATGCAATGTCTGTTTATCACACTCACTTTGACTATATATGTTGTAGCAAGAGATTGTTTCTTGCTTACGGCCATACCAGCCTGGGTACGCCCGATCTCGTCTGATCTCGGAAGCTAAGCAGGGTCGGGCCTGGTTAGTACTTGGATGGGAGACCGCCTGGGAATAACAGGTGCTGTAAGCATTTTGTCCACGAGGGTGTGCTCTTGCACTATTTCATCAGCAACACTGCCTTGTAGTAAGCATTTAATGATGAATTGACTAAATATCTGTTTTATCAGACTCACTTTGACTATATATGTTGTAGCAAGAGATTGTTTCTCGCTTACGGCCATACCAGCCTGGGTACGCCCGATCTCGTCTGATCTCGGAAGCTAAGCAGGGTCGGGCCTGGTTAGTACTTGGATGGGAGACCGCCTGGGAATACCAGGTGCTGTAAGCATTTTGTCCACGAGGGTGTGCTCTTGCACTATTTCATCAGCAACACTGCCTTGTAGTAAGCATTTAATGATGAATTGACTAAATGTCTGTTTTATCAGACTCACTTTGACTATATATGTTGTAGCAAGAGATTGATTCTCGCTTACGGCCATATCAGCCTGGGTACGCCTGATCTCGTCTGATCTCGGAAGCTAAGCAGGGTCGGGCCTGGTTAGTACTTGGATGGGAGACCGCCTGGGAATACCAGGTGCTGTAAGCATTTTGTTCACGAGGGTGTGCTCTTGCACTATTTCATCAGCAACACTGCCTTGTAGTAAGCATTTAATGATGAATTGACAAAATGCAGCTTCCTGCCTTTTTAATAGGATCAAATTTCCTTGTGTTTTCAATTAGCATCTGCCTTGTATTTATAAGACAAACAAGAATATTGTTGCTGAATGCAGCTTGTGTGTGCTTTATGCTCCTTTGCCCTGTTCAAATGATGAAAGGAAATAAAGTTTGT
>NC_138298.1:5500000-5507500 GCF_965601325.2 Salmo salar
TCGCTTACGGCCATACCAGCCTGGGTACGCCCGATCTCGGAAGCTAAGCAGGGTCGGGCCTGGTTAGTACTTGGATGGGAGACCGCCTGGGAATACCAGGTGCTGTAAGCATTTTGTCCACGAGGGTGTGCTCTTGCACTATTTCATCAGCAACACTGCCTTGTAGTAAGCATTTAATGATGAATTGACTAAATGTCTGTTTTATCAGACTCACTTTGACTATATATGTTGTAGCAAGAGATTGTTTCTCGCTTACGGCCATACCAGCCTGGGTACGCCCGATCTCGTCTGATCTCGGAAGCTAAGCAGGGTCGGGCCTGGTTAGCACTTGGATGGGAGACCGCCTGGGAATACCAGGTGCTGTAAGCATTTTGTCCACGAGGGTGTGCTCTTGCACTATTTCATCAGCAACACTGCCTTGTAGTAAGCATTTAATGATGAATTGACTAAATGTCTGTTTTATCAGACTCACTTTGACTATATATGTTGTAGCAAGAGATTGTTTCTCGCTTACGGCCATACCAGCCTGGGTACGCCCGATCTCGTCTGATCTCGGAAGCTAAGCAGGGTCGGGCCTGGTTAGTACTTGGATGGGAGACCGCCTGGGAATACCAGGTGCTGTAAGCATTTTGTCCACGAGGGTGTGCTCTTGCACTATTTCATCAGCAACACTGCCTTGTAGTAAGCATTTAATGATGAATTGACAAAATGCAGCTTCCTGCCTTTTTAATAGGATCAAATTTCCTTGTGTTTTCAATTAGCATCTGCCTTGTATTTATAAGACAAACAAGAATATTGTTGCTGAATGCAGCTTGTGTGTGCTTTATGCTCCTTTGCCCTGTTCAAATGATGAAAGGAAATAAAGTTTGTATTTTATCCAACTACCTGTGCTAAAAAGTGATGGGAACAGTGTTTGTAATTTCTTCTACTTTTTCAGTGACACAAAGTTCAAGCTGCTTATCTAATTGGTGAAAATGCAATGTCTGTTTATCACACTCACTTTGACTATATATGTTGTAGCAAGAGATTGTTTCTCGCTTACGGCCATACCAGCCTGGGTACGCCCGATCTCGGAAGCTAAGCAGGGTCGGGCCTGGTTAGTACTTGGATGGGAGACCGCCTGGGAATACCAGGTGCTGTAAGCATTTTGTCCACGAGGGTGTGCTCTTGCACTATTTCATCAGCAACACTGCCTTGTAGTAAGCATTTAATGATGAATTGACTAAATGTCTGTTTTATCAGACTCACTTTGACTATATATGTTGTAGCAAGAGATTGATTCTCGCTTACGGCCATATCAGCCTGGGTACGCCCGATCTCGTCTGATCTCGGAAGCTAAGCAGGGTCGGGCCTGGTTAGTACTTGGATGGGAGACCGCCTGGGAATACCAGGTGCTGTAAGCATTTTGTCCACGAGGGTGTGCTCTTGCACTATTTCATCAGCAACACTGCCTTGTAGTAAGCATTTAATGATGAATTGACAAAATGCAGCTTCCTGCCTTTTTAATAGGATCAAATTTCCTTGTGTTTTCAATTAGCATCTGCCTTGTATTTATAAGACAAACAAGAATATTGTTGCTGAATGCAGCTTGTGTGTGCTTTATGCTCCTTTGCCCTGTTCAAATGATGAAAGGAAATAAAGTTTGTATTTTATCCAACTACCTGTGCTAAAAAGTGATGGGAACAGTGTTTGTAATTTCTTCTACTTTTTCAGTGACACAAAGTTCAAGCTGCTTATCTAATTGGTGAAAATGCAATGTCTTTTTATCAGACTCACTTTGACTATATATGTTGTAGCAAGAGATTGTTTCTCGCTTACGGCCATACCAGCCTGGGTACGCCCGATCTCGTCTGATCTCGGAAGCTAAGCAGGGTCGGGCCTGGTTAGTACTTGGATGGGAGACCGCCTGGGAATACCAGGTGCTGTAAGCATTTTGTCCACGAGGGTGTGCTCTTGCACTATTTCGTCAGCAACACTGCCTTGTAGTAAGCATTTAATGATGAATTGACAAAATGCAGCTTCCTGCCTTTTTAATAGGATCAAATTTCCTTGTGTTTTCAATTAGCATCTGCCTTGTATTTATAAGACAAACAAGAATATTGTTGCTGAATGCAGCTTGTGTGTGCTTTATGCTCCTTTGCCCTGTTCAAATGATGAAAGGAAATAAAGTTTGTATTTTATCCAACTACCTGTGCTAAAAAGTGATGGGAACAGTGTTTGTAATTTCTTCTACTTTTTCAGTGACACAAAGTTCAAGCTGCTTATCTAATTGGTGAAAATGCAATGTCTGTTTATCACACTCACTTTGACTATATATGTTGTAGCAAGAGATTGTTTCTCGCTTACGGCCATACCAGCCTGGGTACGCCCGATCTCGGAAGCTAAGCAGGGTCGGGCCTGGTTAGTACTTGGATGGGAGACCGCCTGGGAATACCAGGTGCTGTAAGCATTTTGTCCACGAGGGTGTGCTCTTGCACTATTTCATCAGCAACACTGCCTTGTAGTAAGCATTTAATGATGAATTGACTAAATGTCTGTTTTATCAGACTCACTTTGACTATATATGTTGTAGCAAGAGATTGATTCTCGCTTACGGCCATATCAGCCTGGGTACGCCCGATCTCGTCTGATCTCGGAAGCTAAGCAGGGTCGGGCCTGGTTAGTACTTGGATGGGAGACCGCCTGGGAATACCAGGTGCTGTAAGCATTTTGTCCACGAGGGTGTGCTCTTGCACTATTTCATCAGCAACACTGCCTTGTAGTAAGCATTTAATGATGAATTGACAAAATGCAGCTTCCTGCCTTTTTAATAGGATCAAATTTCCTTGTGTTTTCAATTAGCATCTGCCTTGTATTTATAAGACAAACAAGAATATTGTTGCTGAATGCAGCTTGTGTGTGCTTTATGCTCCTTTGCCCTGTTCAAATGATGAAAGGAAATAAAGTTTGTATTTTATCCAACTACCTGTGCTAAAAAGTGATGGGAACAGTGTTTGTAATTTCTTCTACTTTTTCAGTGACACAAAGTTCAAGCTGCTTATCTAATTGGTGAAAATGCAATGTCTTTTTATCAGACTCACTTTGACTATATATGTTGTAGCAAGAGATTGTTTCTCGCTTACGGCCATACCAGCCTGGGTACGCCCGATCTCGTCTGATCTCGGAAGCTAAGCAGGGTCGGGCCTGGTTAGTACTTGGATGGGAGACCGCCTGGGAATACCAGGTGCTGTAAGCATTTTGTCCACGAGGGTGTGCTCTTGCACTATTTCATCAGCAACACTGCCTTGTAGTAAGCATTTAATGATGAATTGACTAAATGTCTGTTTTATCAGACTCACTTTGACTATATATGTTGTAGCAAGAGATTGTTTCTCGCTTACGGCCATACCAGCCTGGGTACGCCCGATCTCGTCTGATCTCGGAAGCTAAGCAGGGTCGGGCCTGGTTAGTACTTGGATGGGAGACCGCCTGGGAATACCAGGTGCTGTAAGCATTTTGTCCACGAGGGTGTGCTCTTGCACTATTTCGTCAGCAACACTGCCTTGTAGTAAGCATTTAATGATGAATTGACAAAATGCAGCTTCCTGCCTTTTTAATAGGATCAAATTTCCTTGTGTTTTCAATTAGCATCTGCCTTGTATTTATAAGACAAACAAGAATATTGTTGCTGAATGCAGCTTGTGTGTGCTTTATGCTCCTTTGCCCTGTTCAAATGATGAAAGGAAATAAAGTTTGTATTTTATCCAACTACCTGTGCTAAAAAGTGATGGGAACAGTGTTTGTAATTTCTTCTACTTTTTCAGTGACACAAAGTTCAAGCTGCTTATCTAATTGGTGAAAATGCAATGTCTGTTTATCACACTCACTTTGACTATATATGTTGTAGCAAGAGATTGTTTCTCGCTTACGGCCATACCAGCCTGGGTACGCCCGATCTCGGAAGCTAAGCAGGGTCGGGCCTGGTTAGTACTTGGATGGGAGACCGCCTGGGAATACCAGGTGCTGTAAGCATTTTGTCCACGAGGGTGTGCTCTTGCACTATTTCATCAGCAACACTGCCTTGTAGTAAGCATTTAATGATGAATTGACTAAATGTCTGTTTTATCAGACTCACTTTGACTATATATGTTGTAGCAAGAGATTGATTCTCGCTTACGGCCATATCAGCCTGGGTACGCCCGATCTCGTCTGATCTCGGAAGCTAAGCAGGGTCGGGCCTGGTTAGTACTTGGATGGGAGACCGCCTGGGAATACCAGGTGCTGTAAGCATTTTGTCCACGAGGGTGTGCTCTTGCACTATTTCATCAGCAACACTGCCTTGTAGTAAGCATTTAATGATGAATTGACAAAATGCAGCTTCCTGCCTTTTTAATAGGATCAAATTTCCTTGTGTTTTCAATTAGCATCTGCCTTGTATTTATAAGACAAACAAGAATATTGTTGCTGAATGCAGCTTGTGTGTGCTTTATGCTCCTTTGCCCTGTTCAAATGATGAAAGGAAATAAAGTTTGTATTTTATCCAACTACCTGTGCTAAAAAGTGATGGGAACAGTGTTTGTAATTTCTTCTACTTTTTCAGTGACACAAAGTTCAAGCTGCTTATCTAATTGGTGAAAATGCAATGTCTTTTTATCAGACTCACTTTGACTATATATGTTGTAGCAAGAGATTGTTTCTCGCTTACGGCCATACCAGCCTGGGTACGCCCGATCTCGTCTGATCTCGGAAGCTAAGCAGGGTCGGGCCTGGTTAGTACTTGGATGGGAGACCGCCTGGGAATACCAGGTGCTGTAAGCATTTTGTCCACGAGGGTGTGCTCTTGCACTATTTCATCAGCAACACTGCCTTGTAGTAAGCATTTAATGATGAATTGACTAAATGTCTGTTTTATCAGACTCACTTTGACTATATATGTTGTAGCAAGAGATTGTTTCTCGCTTACGGCCATACCAGCCTGGGTACGCCCGATCTCGTCTGATCTCGGAAGCTAAGCAGGGTCGGGCCTGGTTAGTACTTGGATGGGAGACCGCCTGGGAATACCAGGTGCTGTAAGCATTTTGTCCACGAGGGTGTGCTCTTGCACTATTTCATCAGCAACACTGCCTTGTAGTAAGCATTTAATGATGAATTGACAAAATGCAGCTTCCTGCCTTTTTAATAGGATCAAATTTCCTTGTGTTTTCAATTAGCATCTGCCTTGTATTTATAAGACAAACAAGAATATTGTTGCTGAATGCAGCTTGTGTGTGCTTTATGCTCCTTTGCCCTGTTCAAATGATGAAAGGAAATAAAGTTTGTATTTTATCCAACTACCTGTGCTAAAAAGTGATGGGAACAGTGTTTGTAATTTCTTCTACTTTTTCAGTGACACAAAGTTCAAGCTGCTTATCTAATTGGTGAAAATGCAATGTCTGTTTATCACACTCACTTTGACTATATATGTTGTAGCAAGAGATTGTTTCTCGCTTACGGCCATACCAGCCTGGGTACGCCCGATCTCGGAAGCTAAGCAGGGTCGGGCCTGGTTAGTACTTGGATGGGAGACCGCCTGGGAATACCAGGTGCTGTAAGCATTTTGTCCACGAGGGTGTGCTCTTGCACTATTTCATCAGCAACACTGCCTTGTAGTAAGCATTTAATGATGAATTGACTAAATGTCTGTTTTATCAGACTCACTTTGACTATATATGTTGTAGCAAGAGATTGTTTCTCGCTTACGGCCATATCAGCCTGGGTACGCCCGATCTCGTCTGATCTCGGAAGCTAAGCAGGGTCGGGCCTGGTTAGTACTTGGATGGGAGACCGCCTGGGAATACCAGGTGCTGTAAGCATTTTGTCCACGAGGGTGTGCTCTTGCACTATTTCATCAGCAACACTGCCTTGTAGTAAGCATTTAATGATGAATTGACTAAATGTCTGTTTTATCAGACTCACTTTGACTATATATGTTGTAGCAAGAGATTGATTCTCGCTTACGGCCATATCAGCCTGGGTACGCCCGATCTCGTCTGATCTCGGAAGCTAAGCAGGGTCGGGCCTGGTTAGTACTTGGATGGGAGACCGCCTGGGAATACCAGGTGCTGTAAGCATTTTGTCCACGAGGGTGTGCTCTTGCACTATTTCATCAGCAACACTGCCTTGTAGTAAGCATTTAATGATGAATTGACAAAATGCAGCTTCCTGCCTTTTTTAATAGGATCAAATTTCCTTGTGTTTTCAATTAGCATCTGCCTTGTATTTATAAGACAAACAAGAATATTGTTGCTGAATGCAGCTTGTGTGTGCTTTATGCTCCTTTGCCCTGTTCAAATGATGAAAGGAAATAAAGTTTGTATTTTATCCAACTACCTGTGCTAAAAAGTGATGGGAACAGTGTTTGTAATTTCTTCTACTTTTTCAGTGACACAAAGTTCAAGCTGCTTATCTAATTGGTGAAAATGCAATGTCTGTTTATCACACTCACTTTGACTATATATGTTGTAGCAAGAGATTGTTTCTCGCTTACGGCCATACCAGCCTGGGTACGCCCGATCTCGGAAGCAAAGCAGGGTCGGGCCTGGTTAGTACTTGGATGGGAGACCGCCTGGGAATACCAGGTGCTGTAAGCATTTTGTCCACGAGGGTGTGCTCTTGCACTATTTCATCAGCAACACTGCCTTGTAGTAAGCATTTAATGATGAATTGACTAAATGTCTGTTTTATCAGACTCACTTTGACTATATATGTTGTAGCAAGAGATTGTTTCTCGCTTACGGCCATACCAGCCTGGGTACGCCTGATCTCGGAAGCTAAGCAGGGTCGGGCCTGGTTAGTACTTGGATGGGAGACCGCCTGGGAATACCAGGTGCTGTAAGCATTTTGTCCACGAGGGTGTGCTCTTGCACTATTTCATCAGCAACACTGCCTTGTAGTAAGCATTTAATGATGAATTGACAAAATGCAGCTTCCTGCCTTTTTAATAGGATCAAATTTCCTTGTGTTTTCAATTAGCATCTGCCTTGTATTTATAAGACAAACAAGAATATTGTTGCTGAATGCAGCTTGTGTGTGCTTTATGCTCCTTTGCCCTGTTCAAATGATGAAAGGAAATAAAGTTTGTATTTTATCCAACTACCTGTGCTAAAAAGTGATGGGAACAGTGTTTGTAATTTCTTCTACTTTTTCAGTGACACAAAGTTCAAGCTGCTTATCTAATTGGTGAAAATGCAATGTCTGTTTATCACACTCACTTTGACTATATATGTTGTAGCAAGAGATTGTTTCTCGCTTACGGCCATACCAGCCTGGGTACGCCCGATCTCGGAAGCTAAGCAGGGTCGGGCCTGGTTAGTACTTGGATGGGAGACCGCCTGGGAATACCAGGTGCTGTAAGCATTTTGTCCACGAGGGTGTGCTCTTGCACTATTTCATCAGCAACACTGCCTTGTAGTAAGCATTTAATGATGAATTGACTAAATGTCTGTTTTATCAGACTCACTTTGACTATATATGTTGTAGCAA
>NC_138298.1:5537500-5572500 GCF_965601325.2 Salmo salar
GCTTCCTGCCTTTTTAATAGGATCAAATTTCCTTGTGTTTTCAATTAGCATCTGCCTTGTATTTATAAGACAAACAAGAATATTGTTGCTGAATGCAGCTTGTGTGTGCTTTATGCTCCTTTGGCCTGTTCAAATGATGAAAGGAAATAAAGTTTGTATTTTATCCAACTACCTGTGCTAAAAAGTGATGGGAACAGTGTTTGTAATTTCTTCTACTTTTTCAGTGACACAAAGTTCAAGCTGCTTATCTAATTGGTGAAAATGCAATGTCTGTTTATCACACTCACTTTGACTATATATGTTGTAGCAAGAGATTGTTTATCGCTTACGGCCATACCAGCCTGGGTACGCCCGATCTCGTCTGATCTAGGAAGCTAAGCAGGGTCGGGCCTGGTTAGTACTTGGATGGGAGACCGCCTGGGAATACCAGGTGCTGTAAATATTTTGTCCACGAGGGTGTGCTCTTGCACTATTTCATCAGCAACACTGCCTTGTAGTAAGCATTTAATGATGAATTGACTAAATGTCTGTTTTATCAGACTCACTTTGACTATATATGTTGTAGCAAGAGATTGATTCTCGCTTACGGCCATATCAGCCTGGGTACGCCCGATCTCGTCTGATCTCGGAAGCTAAGCAGGGTCGGGCCTGGTTAGTACTTGGATGGGAGACCGCCTGGGAATACCAGGTGCTGTAAGCATTTTGTCCACGAGGGTGTGCTCTTGCACTATTTCATCAGCAACACTGCCTTGTAGTAAGCATTTAATGATGAATTGACAAAATGCAGCTTCCTGCCTTTTTAATAGGATCAAATTTCCTTGTGTTTTCAATTAGCATCTGCCTTGTATTTATAAGACAAACAAGAATATTGTTGCTGAATGCAGCTTGTGTGTGCTTTATGCTCCTTTGCCCTGTTCAAATGATGAAAGGAAATGAAGTTTGTATTTTATCCAACTACCTGTGCTAAAAAGTGATGGGAACAGTGTTTGTAATTTCTTCTACTTTTTCAGTGACACAAAGTTCAAGCTGCTTATCTAATTGGTGAAAATGCAATGTCTGTTTATCACACTCACTTTGACTATATATGTTGTAGCAAGAGATTGTTTCTCGCTTACGGCCATACCAGCCTGGGTACGCCCGATCTCGTCTGATCTAGGAAGCTAAGCAGGGTCGGGCCTGGTTAGTACTTGGATGGGAGACCGCCTGGGAATACCAGGTGCTGTAAGCATTTTGTCCACGAGGGTGTGCTCTTGCACTATTTCATCAGCAACACTGCCTTGTAGTAAGCGTTTAATGATGAATTGACTAAATGTCTGTTTTATCAGACTCACTTTGACTATATATGTTGTAGCAAGAGAATGATTCTCGCTTACGGCCATATCAGCCTGGGTACGCCCGATCTCGTCTGATCTCGGAAGCTAAGCAGGGTCGGGCCTGGTTAGTACTTGGATGGGAGACCGCCTGGGAATACCAGGTGCTGTAAGCATTTTGTCCACGAGGGTGTGCTCTTGCACTATTTCATCAGCAACACTGCCTTGTAGTAAGCATTTAATGATGAATTGACAAAATGCAGCTTCCTGCCTTTTTAATAGGATCAAATTTCCTTGTGTTTTCAATTAGCATCTGCCTTGTATTTATAAGACAAACAAGAATATTGTTGCTGAATGCAGCTTGTGTGTGCTTTATGCTCCTTTGCCCTGTTCAAATGATGAAAGGAAATAAAGTTTGTATTTTATCCAACTACCTGTGCTAAAAAGTGATGGGAACAGTGTTTGTAATTTCTTCTACTTTTTCAGTGACACAAAGTTCAAGCTGCTTATCTAATTGGTGAAAATGCAATGTCTGTTTATCACACTCACTTTGACTATATATGTTGTAGCAAGAGATTGTTTCTCGCTTACGGCCATACCAGCCTGGGTACGCCCGATCTCGTCTGATCTAGGAAGCTAAGCAGGGTCGGGCCTGGTTAGTACTTGGATGGGAGACCGCCTGGGAATACCAGGTGCTGTAAATATTTTGTCCACGAGGGTGTGCTCTTGCACTATTTCATCAGCAACACTGCCTTGTAGTAAGCATTTAATGATGAATTGACTAAATGTCTGTTTTATCAGACTCACTTTGACTATATATGTTGTAGCAAGAGATTAATTCTCGCTTACGGCCATATCAGCCTGGGTACGCCCGATCTCGTCTGATCTCGGAAGCTAAGCAGGGTCGGGCCTGGTTAGTACTTGGATGGGAGACCGCCTGGGAATACCAGGTGCTGTAAGCATTTTGTCCACGAGGGTGTGCTCTTGCACTATTTCATCAGCAACACTGCCTTGTAGTAAGCATTTAATGATGAATTGACAAAATGCAGCTTCCTGCCTTTTTAATAGGATCAAATTTCCTTGTGTTTTCAATTAGCATCTGCCTTGTATTTATAAGACAAACAAGAATATTGTTGCTGAATGCAGCTTGTGTGTGCTTTATGCTCCTTTGCCCTGTTCAAATGATGAAAGGAAATAAAGTTTGTATTTTATCCAACTACCTGTGCTAAAAAGTGATGGGAACAGTGTTTGTAATTTCTTCTACTTTTTCAGTGACACAAAGTTCAAGCTGCTTATCTAACTGGTGAAAATGCAATGTCTGTTTATCACACTCACTTTGACTATATATGTTGTAGCAAGAGATTGTTTCTCGCTTACGGCCATACCAGCCTGGGTACGCCCGATCTCGTCTGATCTAGGAAGCTAAGCAGGGTCGGGCCTGGTTAGTACTTGGATGGGAGACCGCCTGGGAATACCAGGTGCTGTAAATATTTTGTCCACGAGGGTGTGCTCTTGCACTATTTCATCAGCAACACTGCCTTGTAGTAAGCATTTAATGATGAATTGACTAAATGTCTGTTTTATCAGACTCACTTTGACTATATATGTTGTAGCAAGAGATTAATTCTCGCTTACGGCCATATCAGCCTGGGTACGCCCGATCTCGTCTGATCTCGGAAGCTAAGCAGGGTCGGGCCTGGTTAGTACTTGGATAGGAGACCGCCTGGGAATACCAGGTGCTGTAAGCATTTTGTCCACGAGGGTGTGCTCTTGCACTATTTCATCAGCAACACTGCCTTGTAGTAAGCATTTAATGATGAATTGACAAAATGCAGCTTCCTGCCTTTTTAATAGGATCAAATTTCCTTGTGTTTTCAATTAGCATCTGCCTTGTATTTATAAGACAAACAAGAATATTGTTGCTGAATGCAGCTTGTGTGTGCTTTATGCTCCTTTGGCCTGTTCAAATGATGAAAGGAAATAAAGTTTGTATTTTATCCAACTACCTGTGCTAAAAAGTGATGGGAACAGTGTTTGTAATTTCTTCTACTTTTTCAGTGACACAAAGTTCAAGCTGCTTATCTAATTGGTGAAAATGCAATGTCTGTTTATCACACTCACTTTGACTATATATGTTGTAGCAAGAGATTGTTTATCGCTTACGGCCATACCAGCCTGGGTACGCCCGATCTCGTCTGATCTAGGAAGCTAAGCAGGGTCGGGCCTGGTTAGTACTTGGATGGGAGACCGCCTGGGAATACCAGGTGCTGTAAGCATTTTGTCCACGAGGGTGTGCTCTTGCACTATTTCATCAGCAACACTGCCTTGTAGTAAGCATTTAATGATGAATTGACTAAATGTCTGTTTTATCAGACTCACTTTGACTATATATGTTGTAGCAAGAGATTGATTCTCGCTTACGGCCATATCAGCCTGGGTACGCCCGATCTCGTCTGATCTCGGAAGCTAAGCAGGGTCGGGCCTGGTTAGTACTTGGATGGGAGACCGCCTGGGAATACCAGGTGCTGTAAGCATTTTGTCCACGAGGGTGTGCTCTTGCACTATTTCATCAGCAACACTGCCTTGTAGTAAGCATTTAATGATGAATTGACAAAATGCAGCTTCCTGCCTTTTTAATAGGATCAAATTTCCTTGTGTTTTCAATTAGCATCTGCCTTGTATTTATAAGACAAACAAGAATATTGTTGCTGAATGCAGCTTGTGTGTGCTTTATGCTCCTTTGCCCTGTTCAAATGATGAAAGGAAATGAAGTTTGTATTTTATCCAACTACCTGTGCTAAAAAGTGATGGGAACAGTGTTTGTAATTTCTTCTACTTTTTCAGTGACACAAAGTTCAAGCTGCTTATCTAATTGGTGAAAATGCAATGTCTGTTTATCACACTCACTTTGACTATATATGTTGTAGCAAGAGATTGTTTCTCGCTTACGGCCATACCAGCCTGGGTACGCCCGATCTCGTCTGATCTAGGAAGCTAAGCAGGGTCGGGCCTGGTTAGTACTTGGATGGGAGACCGCCTGGGAATACCAGGTGCTGTAAGCATTTTGTCCACGAGGGTGTGCTCTTGCACTATTTCATCAGCAACACTGCCTTGTAGTAAGCATTTAATGATGAATTGACTAAATGTCTGTTTTATCAGACTCACTTTGACTATATATGTTGTAGCAAGAGATTGATTCTCGCTTACGGCCATATCAGCCTGGGTACGCCCGATCTCGTCTGATCTCGGAAGCTAAGCAGGGTCGGGCCTGGTTAGTACTTGGATGGGAGACCGCCTGGGAATACCAGGTGCTGTAAATATTTTGTCCACGAGGGTGTGCTCTTGCACTATTTCATCAGCAACACTGCCTTGTAGTAAGCATTTAATGATGAATTGACAAAATGCAGCTTCCTGCCTTTTTAATAGGATCAAATTTCCTTGTGTTTTCAATTAGCATCTGCCTTGTATTTATAAGACAAACAAGAATATTGTTGCTGAATGCAGCTTGTGTGTGCTTTATGCTCCTTTGCCCTGTTCAAATGATGAAAGGAAATAAAGTTTGTATTTTATCCAACTACCTGTGCTAAAAAGTGATGGGAACAGTGTTTGTAATTTCTTCTACTTTTTCAGTGACACAAAGTTCAAGCTGCTTATCTAATTGGTGAAAATGCAATGTCTGTTTATCACACTCACTTTGACTATATATGTTGTAGCAAGAGATTGTTTCTCGCTTACGGCCATACCAGCCTGGGTACGCCCGATCTCGTCTGATCTAGGAAGCTAAGCAGGGTCGGGCCTGGTTAGTACTTGGATGGGAGACCGCCTGGGAATACCAGGTGCTGTAAGCATTTTGTCCACGAGGGTGTGCTCTTGCACTATTTCATCAGCAACACTGCCTTGTAGTAAGCATTTAATGATGAATTGACTAAATGTCTGTTTTATCAGACTCACTTTGACTATATATGTTGTAGCAAGAGATTGATTCTCGCTTACGGCCATATCAGCCTGGGTACGCCCGATCTCGTCTGATCTCGGAAGCTAAGCAGGGTCGGGCCTGGTTAGTACTTGGATGGGAGACCGCCTGGGAATACCAGGTGCTGTAAATATTTTGTCCACGAGGGTGTGCTCTTGCACTATTTCATCAGCAACACTGCCTTGTAGTAAGCATTTAATGATGAATTGACTAAATGTCTGTTTTATCAGACTCACTTTGACTATATATGTTGTAGCAAGAGATTAATTCTCGCTTACGGCCATATCAGCCTGGGTACGCCCGATCTCGTCTGATCTCGGAAGCTAAGCAGGGTCGGGCCTGGTTAGTACTTGGATGGGAGACCGCCTGGGAATACCAGGTGCTGTAAGCATTTTGTCCACGAGGGTGTGCTCTTGCACTATTTCATCAGCAACACTGCCTTGTAGTAAGCATTTAATGATGAATTGACAAAATGCAGCTTCCTGCCTTTTTAATAGGATCAAATTTCCTTGTGTTTTCAATTAGCATCTGCCTTGTATTTATAAGACAAACAAGAATATTGTTGCTGAATGCAGCTTGTGTGTGCTTTATGCTCCTTTGGCCTGTTCAAATGATGAAAGGAAATAAAGTTTGTATTTTATCCAACTACCTGTGCTAAAAAGTGATGGGAACAGTGTTTGTAATTTCTTCTACTTTTTCAGTGACACAAAGTTCAAGCTGCTTATCTAATTGGTGAAAATGCAATGTCTGTTTATCACACTCACTTTGACTATATATGTTGTAGCAAGAGATTGTTTATCGCTTACGGCCATACCAGCCTGGGTACGCCCGATCTCGTCTGATCTAGGAAGCTAAGCAGGGTCGGGCCTGGTTAGTACTTGGATGGGAGACCGCCTGGGAATACCAGGTGCTGTAAGCATTTTGTCCACGAGGGTGTGCTCTTGCACTATTTCATCAGCAACACTGCCTTGTAGTAAGCATTTAATGATGAATTGACTAAATGTCTGTTTTATCAGACTCACTTTGACTATATATGTTGTAGCAAGAGATTGATTCTCGCTTACGGCCATACCATCCTGGGTACGCCCGATCTCGTTTGATCTAGGAAGCTAAGCAGGGTCGGGCCTGGTTAGTACTTGGATGGGAGACCGCCTGGGAATACCAGGTGCTGTAAGCATTTTGTCCACGAGGGTGTGCTCTTGCACTATTTCATCAGCAACACTGCCTTGTAGTAAGCATTTAATGATGAATTGACAAAATGCAGCTTCCTGCCTTTTTAATAGGATCAAATTTCCTTGTGTTTTCAATTAGCATCTGCCTTGTATTTATAAGACAAACAAGAATATTGTTGCTGAATGCAGCTTGTGTGTGCTTTATGCTCCTTTGCCCTGTTCAAATGATGAAAGGAAATAAAGTTTGTATTTTATCCAACTACCTGTGCTAAAAAGTGATGGGAACAGTGTTTGTAATTTCTTCTACTTTTTCAGTGACACAAAGTTCAAGCTGCTTATCTAATTGGTGAAAATGCAATGTCTGTTTATCACACTCACTTTGACTATATATGTTGTAGCAAGAGATTGTTTCTCGCTTACGGCCATACCAGCCTGGGTACGCCCGATCTCGTCTGATCTAGGAAGCTAAGCAGGGTCGGGCCTGGTTAGTACTTGGATGGGAGACCGCCTGGGAATACCAGGTGCTGTAAGCATTTTGTCCACGAGGGTGTGCTCTTGCACTATTTCATCAGCAACACTGCCTTGTAGTAAGCATTTAATGATGAATTGACTAAATGTCTGTTTTATCAGACTCACTTTGACTATATATGTTGTAGCAAGAGATTGATTCTCGCTTACGGCCATACCAGCCTGGGTACGCCCGATCTCGTCTGATCTAGGAAGCTAAGCAGGGTCGGGCCTGGTTAGTACTTGGATGGGAGACCGCCTGGGAATACCAGGTGCTGTAAGCATTTTGTCCACGAGGGTGTGCTCTTGCACTATTTCATCAGCAACACTGCCTTGTAGTAAGCATTTAATGATGAATTGACAAAATGCAGCTTCCTGCCTTTTTAATAGGATCAAATTTCCTTGTGTTTTCAATTAGCATCTGTCTTGTATTTATAAGACAAACAAGAATATTGTTGCTGAATGCAGCTTGTGTGTGCTTTATGCTCCTTTGGCCTGTTCAAATGATGAAAGGAAATAAAGTTTGTATTTTATCCAACTACCTGTGCTAAAAAGTGATGGGAACAGTGTTTGTAATTTCTTCTACTTTTTCAGTGACACAAAGTTCAAGCTGCTTATCTAATTGGTGAAAATGCAATGTCTGTTTATCACACTCACTTTGACTATATATGTTGTAGCAAGAGATTGTTTATCGCTTACGGCCATACCAGCCTGGGTACGCCCGATCTCGTCTGATCTAGGAAGCTAAGCAGGGTCGGGCCTGGTTAGTACTTGGATGGGAGACCGCCTGGGAATACCAGGTGCTGTAAGCATTTTGTCCACGAGGGTGTGCTCTTGCACTATTTCATCAGCAACACTGCCTTGTAGTAAGCATTTAATGATGAATTGACTAAATGTCTGTTTTATCAGACTCACTTTGACTATATATGTTGTAGCAAGAGATTGATTCTCGCTTACGGCCATACCAGCCTGGGTACGCCCGATCTCGTTTGATCTAGGAAGCTAAGCAGGGTCGGGCCTGGTTAGTACTTGGATGGGAGACCGCCTGGGAATACCAGGTGCTGTAAGCATTTTGTCCACGAGGGTGTGCTCTTGCACTATTTCATCAGCAACACTGCCTTGTAGTAAGCATTTAATGATGAATTGACAAAATGCAGCTTCCTGCCTTTTTAATAGGATCAAATTTCCTTGTGTTTTCAATTAGCATCTGCCTTGTATTTATAAGACAAACAAGAATATTGTTGCTGAATGCAGCTTGTGTGTGCTTTATGCTCCTTTGCCCTGTTCAAATGATGAAAGGAAATAAAGTTTGTATTTTATCCAACTACCTGTGCTAAAAAGTGATGGGAACAGTGTTTGTAATTTCTTCTACTTTTTCAGTGACACAAAGTTCAAGCTGCTTATCTAATTGGTGAAAATGCAATGTCTGTTTATCACACTCACTTTGACTATATATGTTGTAGCAAGAGATTGTTTCTCGCTTACGGCCATACCAGCCTGGGTACGCCCGATCTCGTCTGATCTAGGAAGCTAAGCAGGGTCGGGCCTGGTTAGTACTTGGATGGGAGACCGCCTGGGAATACCAGGTGCTGTAAGCATTTTGTCCACGAGGGTGTGCTCTTGCACTATTTCATCAGCAACACTGCCTTGTAGTAAGCATTTAATGATGAATTGACTAAATGTCTGTTTTATCAGACTCACTTTGACTATATATGTTGTAGCAAGAGATTGATTCTTGCTTACGGCCATACCAGCCTGGGTACGCCCGATCTCGTCTGATCTAGGAAGCTAAGCAGGGTCGGGCCTGGTTAGTACTTGGATGGGAGACCGCCTGGGAATACCAGGTGCTGTAAGCATTTTGTCCACGAGGGTGTGCTCTTGCACTATTTCATCAGCAACACTGCCTTGTAGTAAGCATTTAATGATGAATTGACTAAATGTCTGTTTTATCAGACTCACTTTGACTATATATGTTGTAGCAAGAGATTGATTCTTGCTTACGGCCATATCAGCCTGGGTACGCCCGATCTCGTCTGATCTTGGAAGCTAAGCAGGGTCGGGCCTGGTTAGTACTTGGATGGGAGACCGCCTGGGAATACCAGGTGCTGTAAGCATTTTGTCCACGAGGGTGTGCTCTTGCACTATTTCATCAGCAACACTGCCTTGTAGTAAGCATTTAATGATGAATTGACAAAATGCAGCTTCCTGCCTTTTTAATAGGATCAAATTTCCTTGTGTTTTCAATTAGCATCTGCCTTGTATTTATAAGACAAACAAGAATATTGTTGCTGAATGCAGCTTGTGTGTGCTTTATGCTCCTTTGCCCTGTTCAAATGATGAAAGGAAATAAAGTTTGTATTTTATCCAACTACCTGTGCTAAAAAGTGATGGGAACAGTGTTTGTAATTTCTTCTACTTTTTCAGTGACACAAAGTTCAAGCTGCTTATCTAATTGGTGAAAATGCAATGTCTGTTTATCACACTCACTTTGACTATATATGTTGTAGCAAGAGATTGTTTATCGCTTACGGCCATACCAGCCTGGGTACGCCCGATCTCGTCTGATCTAGGAAGCTAAGCAGGGTCGGGCCTGGTTAGTACTTGGATGGGAGACCGCCTGGGAATACCAGGTGCTGTAAGCATTTTGTCCACGAGGGTGTGCTCTTGCACTATTTCATCAGCAACACTGCCTTGTAGTAAGCGTTTAATGATGAATTGACTAAATGTCTGTTTTATCAGACTCACTTTGACTATATATGTTGTAGCAAGAGATTGATTCTCGCTTACGGCCATATCAGCCTGGGTACGCCCGATCTCGTCTGATCTCGGAAGCTAAGCAGGGTCGGGCCTGGTTAGTACTTGGATGGGAGACCGCCTGGGAATACCAGGTGCTGTAAGCATTTTGTCCACGAGGGTGTGCTCTTGCACTATTTCATCAGCAACACTGCCTTGTAGTAAGCATTTAATGATGAATTGACTAAATGTCTGTTTTATCAGACTCACTTTGACTATATATGTTGTAGCAAGAGATTGATTCTCGCTTACGGCCATATCAGCCTGGGTACGCCCGATCTCGTCTGATCTCGGAAGCTAAGCAGGGTCGGGCCTGGTTAGTACTTGGATGGGAGACCGCCTGGGAATACCAGGTGCTGTAAGCATTTTGTCCACGAGGGTGTGCTCTTGCACTATTTCATCAGCAACACTGCCTTGTAGTAAGCATTTAATGATGAATTGACTAAATGTCTGTTTTATCAGACTCACTTTGACTATATATGTTGTAGCAAGAGATTGATTCTCGCTTACGGCCATATCAGCCTGGGTACGCCCGATCTCGTCTGATCTCGGAAGCTAAGCAGGGTCGGGCCTGGTTAGTACTTGGATGGGAGACCGCCTGGGAATACCAGGTGCTGTAAGCATTTTGTCCACGAGGGTGTGCTCTTGCACTATTTCATCAGCAACACTGCCTTGTAGTAAGCATTTAATGATGAATTGACAAAATGCAGCTTCCTGCCTTTTTAATAGGATCAAATTTCCTTGTGTTTTCAATTAGCATCTGCCTTGTATTTATAAGACAAACAAGAATATTGTTGCTGAATGCAGCTTGTGTGTGCTTTATGCTCCTTTGCCCTGTTCAAATGATGAAAGGAAATAAAGTTTGTATTTTATCCAACTACCTGTGCTAAAAAGTGATGGGAACAGTGTTTGTAATTTCTTCTACTTTTTCAGTGACACAAAGTTCAAGCTGCTTATCTAATTGGTGAAAATGCAATGTCTGTTTATCACACTCACTTTGACTATATATGTTGTAGCAAGAGATTGTTTCTCGCTTACGGCCATACCAGCCTGGGTACGCCCGATCTCGTCTGATCTAGGAAGCTAAGCAGGGTCGGGCCTGGTTAGTACTTGGATGGGAGACCGCCTGGGAATACCAGGTGCTGTAAGCATTTTGTCCACGAGGGTGTGCTCTTGCACTATTTCATCAGCAACACTGCCTTGTAGTAAGCATTTAATGATGAATTGACAAAATGCAGCTTCCTGCCTTTTTAATAGGATCAAATTTCCTTGTGTTTTCAATTAGCATCTGCCTTGTATTTATAAGACAAACAAGAATATTGTTGCTGAATGCAGCTTGTGTGTGCTTTATGCTCCTTTGCCCTGTTCAAATGATGAAAGGAAATAAAGTTTGTATTTTATCCAACTACCTGTGCTAAAAAGTGATGGGAACAGTGTTTGTAATTTCTTCTACTTTTTCAGTGACACAAAGTTCAAGCTGCTTATCTAATTGGTGAAAATGCAATGTCTGTTTATCACACTCACTTTGACTATATATGTTGTAGCAAGAGATTGTTTCTCGCTTACGGCCATACCAGCCTGGGTACGCCCGATCTCGTCTGATCTAGGAAGCTAAGCAGGGTCGGGCCTGGTTAGTACTTGGATGGGAGACCGCCTGGGAATACCAGGTGCTGTAAGCATTTTGTCCACGAGGGTGTGCTCTTGCACTATTTCATCAGCAACACTGCCTTGTAGTAAGCATTTAATGATGAATTGACTAAATGTCTGTTTTATCAGACTCACTTTGACTATATATGTTGTAGCAAGAGATTGATTCTTGCTTACGGCCATACCAGCCTGGGTACGCCCGATCTCGTCTGATCTAGGAAGCTAAGCAGGGTCGGGCCTGGTTAGTACTTGGATGGGAGACCGCCTGGGAATACCAGGTGCTGTAAGCATTTTGTCCACGAGGGTGTGCTCTTGCACTATTTCATCAGCAACACTGCCTTGTAGTAAGCATTTAATGATGAATTGACTAAATGTCTGTTTTATCAGACTCACTTTGACTATATATGTTGTAGCAAGAGATTGATTCTTGCTTACGGCCATATCAGCCTGGGTACGCCCGATCTCGTCTGATCTTGGAAGCTAAGCAGGGTCGGGCCTGGTTAGTACTTGGATGGGAGACCGCCTGGGAATACCAGGTGCTGTAAGCATTTTGTCCACGAGGGTGTGCTCTTGCACTATTTCATCAGCAACACTGCCTTGTAGTAAGCATTTAATGATGAATTGACAAAATGCAGCTTCCTGCCTTTTTAATAGGATCAAATTTCCTTGTGTTTTCAATTAGCATCTGCCTTGTATTTATAAGACAAACAAGAATATTGTTGCTGAATGCAGCTTGTGTGTGCTTTATGCTCCTTTGGCCTGTTCAAATGATGAAAGGAAATAAAGTTTGTATTTTATCCAACTACCTGTGCTAAAAAGTGATGGGAACAGTGTTTGTAATTTCTTCTACTTTTTCAGTGACACAAAGTTCAAGCTGCTTATCTAATTGGTGAAAATGCAATGTCTGTTTATCACACTCACTTTGACTATATATGTTGTAGCAAGAGATTGTTTATCGCTTACGGCCATACCAGCCTGGGTACGCCCGATCTCGTCTGATCTAGGAAGCTAAGCAGGGTCGGGCCTGGTTAGTACTTGGATGGGAGACCGCCTGGGAATACCAGGTGCTGTAAGCATTTTGTCCACGAGGGTGTGCTCTTGCACTATTTCATCAGCAACACTGCCTTGTAGTAAGCGTTTAATGATGAATTGACTAAATGTCTGTTTTATCAGACTCACTTTGACTATATATGTTGTAGCAAGAGATTGATTCTCGCTTACGGCCATATCAGCCTGGGTACGCCCGATCTCGTCTGATCTCGGAAGCTAAGCAGGGTCGGGCCTGGTTAGTACTTGGATGGGAGACCGCCTGGGAATACCAGGTGCTGTAAGCATTTTGTCCACGAGGGTGTGCTCTTGCACTATTTCATCAGCAACACTGCCTTGTAGTAAGCATTTAATGATGAATTGACTAAATGTCTGTTTTATCAGACTCACTTTGACTATATATGTTGTAGCAAGAGATTGATTCTCGCTTACGGCCATATCAGCCTGGGTACGCCCGATCTCGTCTGATCTCGGAAGCTAAGCAGGGTCGGGCCTGGTTAGTACTTGGATGGGAGACCGCCTGGGAATACCAGGTGCTGTAAGCATTTTGTCCACGAGGGTGTGCTCTTGCACTATTTCATCAGCAACACTGCCTTGTAGTAAGCATTTAATGATGAATTGACTAAATGTCTGTTTTATCAGACTCACTTTGACTATATATGTTGTAGCAAGAGATTGATTCTCGCTTACGGCCATATCAGCCTGGGTACGCCCGATCTCGTCTGATCTCGGAAGCTAAGCAGGGTCGGGCCTGGTTAGTACTTGGATGGGAGACCGCCTGGGAATACCAGGTGCTGTAAGCATTTTGTCCACGAGGGTGTGCTCTTGCACTATTTCATCAGCAACACTGCCTTGTAGTAAGCATTTAATGATGAATTGACAAAATGCAGCTTCCTGCCTTTTTAATAGGATCAAATTTCCTTGTGTTTTCAATTAGCATCTGCCTTGTATTTATAAGACAAACAAGAATATTGTTGCTGAATGCAGCTTGTGTGTGCTTTATGCTCCTTTGGCCTGTTCAAATGATGAAAGGAAATAAAGTTTGTATTTTATCCAACTACCTGTGCTAAAAAGTGATGGGAACAGTGTTTGTAATTTCTTCTACTTTTTCAGTGACACAAAGTTCAAGCTGCTTATCTAATTGGTGAAAATGCAATGTCTGTTTATCACACTCACTTTGACTATATATGTTGTAGCAAGAGATTGTTTATCGCTTACGGCCATACCAGCCTGGGTACGCCCGATCTCGTCTGATCTAGGAAGCTAAGCAGGGTCGGGCCTGGTTAGTACTTGGATGGGAGACCGCCTGGGAATACCAGGTGCTGTAAGCATTTTGTCCACGAGGGTGTGCTCTTGCACTATTTCATCAGCAACACTGCCTTGTAGTAAGCGTTTAATGATGAATTGACTAAATGTCTGTTTTATCAGACTCACTTTGACTATATATGTTGTAGCAAGAGATTGATTCTCGCTTACGGCCATATCAGCCTGGGTACGCCCGATCTCGTCTGATCTCGGAAGCTAAGCAGGGTCGGGCCTGGTTAGTACTTGGATGGGAGACCGCCTGGGAATACCAGGTGCTGTAAGCATTTTGTCCACGAGGGTGTGCTCTTGCACTATTTCATCAGCAACACTGCCTTGTAGTAAGCATTTAATGATGAATTGACTAAATGTCTGTTTTATCAGACTCACTTTGACTATATATGTTGTAGCAAGAGATTGATTCTCGCTTACGGCCATATCAGCCTGGGTACGCCCGATCTCGTCTGATCTCGGAAGCTAAGCAGGGTCGGGCCTGGTTAGTACTTGGATGGGAGACCGCCTGGGAATACCAGGTGCTGTAAGCATTTTGTCCACGAGGGTGTGCTCTTGCACTATTTCATCAGCAACACTGCCTTGTAGTAAGCATTTAATGATGAATTGACTAAATGTCTGTTTTATCAGACTCACTTTGACTATATATGTTGTAGCAAGAGATTGATTCTCGCTTACGGCCATATCAGCCTGGGTACGCCCGATCTCGTCTGATCTCGGAAGCTAAGCAGGGTCGGGCCTGGTTAGTACTTGGATGGGAGACCGCCTGGGAATACCAGGTGCTGTAAGCATTTTGTCCACGAGGGTGTGCTCTTGCACTATTTCATCAGCAACACTGCCTTGTAGTAAGCATTTAATGATGAATTGACAAAATGCAGCTTCCTGCCTTTTTAATAGGATCAAATTTCCTTGTGTTTTCAATTAGCATCTGCCTTGTATTTATAAGACAAACAAGAATATTGTTGCTGAATGCAGCTTGTGTGTGCTTTATGCTCCTTTGGCCTGTTGAAATGATGAAAGGAAATGAAGTTTGTATTTTATCCAACTACCTGTGCTAAAAAGTGATGGGAACAGTGTTTGTAATTTCTTCTACTTTTTCAGTGACACAAAGTTCAAGCTGCTTATCTAATTGGTGAAAATGCAATGTCTGTTTATCACACTCACTTTGACTATATATGTTGTAGCAAGAGATTGTTTATCGCTTACGGCCATACCAGCCTGGGTACGCCCGATCTCGTCTGATCTAGGAAGCTAAGCAGGGTCGGGCCTGGTTAGTACTTGGATGGGAGACCGCCTGGGAATACCAGGTGCTGTAAGCATTTTGTCCACGAGGGTGTGCTCTTGCACTATTTCATCAGCAACACTGCCTTGTAGTAAGCGTTTAATGATGAATTGACTAAATGTCTGTTTTATCAGACTCACTTTGACTATATATGTTGTAGCAAGAGATTGATTCTCGCTTACGGCCATATCAGCCTGGGTACGCCCGATCTCGTCTGATCTCGGAAGCTAAGCAGGGTCGGGCCTGGTTAGTACTTGGATGGGAGACCGCCTGGGAATACCAGGTGCTGTAAGCATTTTGTCCACGAGGGTGTGCTCTTGCACTATTTCATCAGCAACACTGCCTTGTAGTAAGCATTTAATGATGAATTGACTAAATGTCTGTTTTATCAGACTCACTTTGACTATATATGTTGTAGCAAGAGATTGATTCTCGCTTACGGCCATATCAGCCTGGGTACGCCCGATCTCGTCTGATCTCGGAAGCTAAGCAGGGTCGGGCCTGGTTAGTACTTGGATGGGAGACCGCCTGGGAATACCAGGTGCTGTAAGCATTTTGTCCACGAGGGTGTGCTCTTGCACTATTTCATCAGCAACACTGCCTTGTAGTAAGCATTTAATGATGAATTGACAAAATGCAGCTTCCTGCCTTTTTAATAGGATCAAATTTCCTTGTGTTTTCAATTAGCATCTGCCTTGTATTTATAAGACAAACAAGAATATTGTTGCTGAATGCAGCTTGTGTGTGCTTTATGCTCCTTTGGCCTGTTCAAATGATGAAAGGAAATAAAGTTTGTATTTTATCCAACTACCTGTGCTAAAAAGTGATGGGAACAGTGTTTGTAATTTCTTCTACTTTTTCAGTGACACAAAGTTCAAGCTGCTTATCTAATTGGTGAAAATGCAATGTCTGTTTATCACACTCACTTTGACTATATATGTTGTAGCAAGAGATTGTTTCTCGCTTACGGCCATACCAGCCTGGGTACGCCCGATCTCGTCTGATCTAGGAAGCTAAGCAGGGTCGGGCCTGGTTAGTACTTGGATGGGAGACCGCCTGGGAATACCAGGTGCTGTAAGCATTTTGTCCACGAGGGTGTGCTCTTGCACTATTTCATCAGCAACACTGCCTTGTAGTAAGCATTTAATGATGAATTGACTAAATGTCTGTTTTATCAGACTCACTTTGACTATATATGTTGTAGCAAGAGATTGATTCTCGCTTACGGCCATATCAGCCTGGGTACGCCCGATCTCGTCTGATCTCGGAAGCTAAGCAGGGTCGGGCCTGGTTAGTACTTGGATGGGAGACCGCCTGGGAATACCAGGTGCTGTAAGCATTTTGTCCACGAGGGTGTGCTCTTGCACTATTTCATCAGCAACACTGCCTTGTAGTAAGCATTTAATGATGAATTGACTAAATGTCTGTTTTATCAGACTCACTTTGACTATATATGTTGTAGCAAGAGATTGATTCTCGCTTACGGCCATATCAGCCTGGGTACGCCCGATCTCGTCTGATCTCGGAAGCTAAGCAGGGTCGGGCCTGGTTAGTACTTGGATGGGAGACCGCCTGGGAATACCAGGTGCTGTAAGCATTTTGTCCACGAGGGTGTGCTCTTGCACTATTTCATCAGCAACACTGCCTTGTAGTAAGCATTTAATGATGAATTGACAAAATGCAGCTTCCTGCCTTTTTAATAGGATCAAATTTCCTTGTGTTTTCAATTAGCATCTGCCTTGTATTTATAAGACAAACAAGAATATTGTTGCTGAATGCAGCTTGTGTGTGCTTTATGCTCCTTTGGCCTGTTCAAATGATGAAAGGAAATGAAGTTTGTATTTTATCCAACTACCTGTGCTAAAAAGTGATGGGAACAGTGTTTGTAATTTCTTCTACTTTTTCAGTGACACAAAGTTCAAGCTGCTTATCTAATTGGTGAAAATGCAATGTCTGTTTATCACACTCACTTTGACTATATATGTTGTAGCAAGAGATTGTTTATCGCTTACGGCCATACCAGCCTGGGTACGCCCGATCTCGTCTGATCTAGGAAGCTAAGCAGGGTCGGGCCTGGTTAGTACTTGGATGGGAGACCGCCTGGGAATACCAGGTGCTGTAAGCATTTTGTCCACGAGGGTGTGCTCTTGCACTATTTCATCAGCAACACTGCCTTGTAGTAAGCGTTTAATGATGAATTGACTAAATGTCTGTTTTATCAGACTCACTTTGACTATATATGTTGTAGCAAGAGATTGATTCTCGCTTACGGCCATATCAGCCTGGGTACGCCCGATCTCGTCTGATCTCGGAAGCTAAGCAGGGTCGGGCCTGGTTAGTACTTGGATGGGAGACCGCCTGGGAATACCAGGTGCTGTAAGCATTTTGTCCACGAGGGTGTGCTCTTGCACTATTTCATCAGCAACACTGCCTTGTAGTAAGCATTTAATGATGAATTGACTAAATGTCTGTTTTATCAGACTCACTTTGACTATATATGTTGTAGCAAGAGATTGATTCTCGCTTACGGCCATATCAGCCTGGGTACGCCCGATCTCGTCTGATCTCGGAAGCTAAGCAGGGTCGGGCCTGGTTAGTACTTGGATGGGAGACCGCCTGGGAATACCAGGTGCTGTAAGCATTTTCTCCACGAGGGTGTGCTCTTGCACTATTTCATCAGCAACACTGCCTTGTAGTAAGCATTTAATGATGAATTGACAAAATGCAGCTTCCTGCCTTTTTAATAGGATCAAATTTCCTTGTGTTTTCAATTAGCATCTGCCTTGTATTTATAAGACAAACAAGAATATTGTTGCTGAATGCAGCTTGTGTGTGCTTTATGCTCCTTTGGCCTGTTCAAATGATGAAAGGAAATAAAGTTTGTATTTTATCCAACTACCTGTGCTAAAAAGTGATGGGAACAGTGTTTGTAATTTCTTCTACTTTTTCAGTGACACAAAGTTCAAGCTGCTTATCTAATTGGTGAAAATGCAATGTCTGTTTATCACACTCACTTTGACTATATATGTTGTAGCAAGAGATTGTTTCTCGCTTACGGCCATACCAGCCTGGGTACGCCCGATCTCGTCTGATCTAGGAAGCTAAGCAGGGTCGGGCCTGGTTAGTACTTGGATGGGAGACCGCCTGGGAATACCAGGTGCTGTAAGCATTTTGTCCACGAGGGTGTGCTCTTGCACTATTTCATCAGCAACACTGCCTTGTAGTAAGCATTTAATGATGAATTGACTAAATGTCTGTTTTATCAGACTCAAATTTGACTATATATGTTGTAGCAAGAGATTGATTCTTGCTTACGGCCATATCAGCCTGGGTACGCCCGATCTCGTCTGATCTTGGAAGCTAAGCAGGGTCGGGCCTGGTTAGTACTTGGATGGGAGACCGCCTGGGAATACCAGGTGCTGTAAGCATTTTGTCCACGAGGGTGTGCTCTTGCACTATTTCATCAGCAACACTGCCTTGTAGTAAGCATTTAATGATGAATTGACTAAATGTCTGTTTTATCAGACTCACTTTGACTATATATGTTGTAGCAAGAGATTGATTCTCGCTTACGGCCATATCAGCCTGGGTACGCCCGATCTCGTCTGATCTCGGAAGCTAAGCAGGGTCGGGCCTGGTTAGTACTTGGATGGGAGACCGCCTGGGAATACCAGGTGCTGTAAGCATTTTGTCCACGAGGGTGTGCTCTTGCACTATTTCATCAGCAACACTGCCTTGTAGTAAGCATTTAATGATGAATTGACTAAATGTCTGTTTTATCAGACTCACTTTGACTATATATGTTGTAGCAAGAGATTGATTCTCGCTTACGGCCATATCAGCCTGGGTACGCCCGATCTCGTCTGATCTCGGAAGCTAAGCAGGGTCGGGCCTGGTTAGTACTTGGATGGGAGACCGCCTGGGAATACCAGGTGCTGTAAGCATTTTGTCCACGAGGGTGTGCTCTTGCACTATTTCATCAGCAACACTGCCTTGTAGTAAGCATTTAATGATGAATTGACAAAATGCAGCTTCCTGCCTTTTTAATAGGATCAAATTTCCTTGTGTTTTCAATTAGCATCTGCCTTGTATTTATAAGACAAACAAGAATATTGTTGCTGAATGCAGCTTGTGTGTGCTTTATGCTCCTTTGGCCTGTTCAAATGATGAAAGGAAATGAAGTTTGTATTTTATCCAACTACCTGTGCTAAAAAGTGATGGGAACAGTGTTTGTAATTTCTTCTACTTTTTCAGTGACACAAAGTTCAAGCTGCTTATCTAATTGGTGAAAATGCAATGTCTGTTTATCACACTCACTTTGACTATATATGTTGTAGCAAGAGATTGTTTATCGCTTACGGCCATACCAGCCTGGGTACGCCCGATCTCGTCTGATCTAGGAAGCTAAGCAGGGTCGGGCCTGGTTAGTACTTGGATGGGAGACCGCCTGGGAATACCAGGTGCTGTAAGCATTTTGTCCACGAGGGTGTGCTCTTGCACTATTTCATCAGCAACACTGCCTTGTAGTAAGCATTTAATGATGAATTGACTAAATGTCTGTTTTATCAGACTCAAATTTGACTATATATGTTGTAGCAAGAGATTGATTCTCGCTTACGGCCATATCAGCCTGGGTACGCCCGATCTCGTCTGATCTTGGAAGCTAAGCAGGGTCGGGCCTGGTTAGTACTTGGATGGGAGACCGCCTGGGAATACCAGGTGCTGTAAGCATTTTGTCCACGAGGGTGTGCTCTTGCACTATTTCATCAGCAACACTGCCTTGTAGTAAGCATTTAATGATGAATTGACAAAATGCAGCTTCCTGCCTTTTTAATAGGATCAAATTTCCTTGTGTTTTCAATTAGCATCTGCCTTGTATTTATAAGACAAACAAGAATATTGTTGCTGAATGCAGCTTGTGTGTGCTTTATGCTCCTTTGCCCTGTTCAAATGATGAAAGGAAATAAAGTTTGTATTTTATCCAACTACCTGTGCTAAAAAGTGATGGGAACAGTGTTTGTAATTTCTTCTACTTTTTCAGTGACACAAAGTTCAAGCTGCTTATCTAATTGGTGAAAATGCAATGTCTGTTTATCACACTCACTTTGACTATATATGTTGTAGCAAGAGATTGTTTCTCGCTTACGGCCATACCAGCCTGGGTACGCCCGATCTCGTTTGATCTAGGAAGCTAAGCAGGGTCGGGCCTGGTTAGTACTTGGATGGGAGACCGCCTGGGAATACCAGGTGCTGTAAGCATTTTGTCCACGAGGGTGTGCTCTTGCACTATTTCATCAGCAACACTGCCTTGTAGTAAGCGTTTAATGATGAATTGACTAAATGTCTGTTTTATCAGACTCACTTTGACTATATATGTTGTAGCAAGAGATTGATTCTCGCTTACGGCCATATCAGCCTGGGTACGCCCGATCTCGTCTGATCTCGGAAGCTAAGCAGGGTCGGGCCTGGTTAGTACTTGGATGGGAGACCGCCTGGGAATACCAGGTGCTGTAAGCATTTTGTCCACGAGGGTGTGCTCTTGCACTATTTCATCAGCAACACTGCCTTGTAGTAAGCATTTAATGATGAATTGACAAAATGCAGCTTCCTGCCTTTTTAATAGGATCAAATTTCCTTGTGTTTTCAATTAGCATCTGCCTTGTATTTATAAGACAAACAAGAATATTGTTGCTGAATGCAGCTTGTGTGTGCTTTATGCTCCTTTGCCCTGTTCAAATGATGAAAGGAAATAAAGTTTGTATTTTATCCAACTACCTGTGCTAAAAAGTGATGGGAACAGTGTTTGTAATTTCTTCTACTTTTTCAGTGACACAAAGTTCAAGCTGCTTATCTAATTGGTGAAAATGCAATGTCTGTTTATCACACTCACTTTGACTATATATGTTGTAGCAAGAGATTGTTTCTCGCTTACGGCCATACCAGCCTGGGTACGCCCGATCTCGTCTGATCTAGGAAGCTAAGCAGGGTCGGGCCTGGTTAGTACTTGGATGGGAGACCGCCTGGGAATACCAGGTGCTGTAAGCATTTTGTCCACGAGGGTGTGCTCTTGCACTATTTCATCAGCAACACTGCCTTGTAGTAAGCGTTTAATGATGAATTGACTAAATGTCTGTTTTATCAGACTCACTTTGACTATATATGTTGTAGCAAGAGATTGATTCTCGCTTACAGCCATATCAGCCTGGGTACGCCCGATCTCGTCTGATCTCGGAAGCTAAGCAGGGTCGGGCCTGGTTAGTACTTGGATGGGAGACCGCCTGGGAATACCAGGTGCTGTAAGCATTTTGTCCACGAGGGTGTGCTCTTGCACTATTTCATCAGCAACACTGCCTTGTAGTAAGCATTTAATGATGAATTGACAAAATGCAGCTTCCTGCCTTTTTAATAGGATCAAATTTCCTTGTGTTTTCAATTAGCATCTGCCTTGTATTTATAAGACAAACAAGAATATTGTTGCTGAATGCAGCTTGTGTGTGCTTTATGCTCCTTTGCCCTGTTCAAATGATGAAAGGAAATAAAGTTTGTATTTTATCCAACTACCTGTGCTAAAAAGTGATGGGAACAGTGTTTGTAATTTCTTCTACTTTTTCAGTGACACAAAGTTCAAGCTGCTTATCTAATTGGTGAAAATGCAATGTCTGTTTATCACACTCACTTTGACTATATATGTTGTAGCAAGAGATTGTTTCTCGCTTACGGCCATACCAGCCTGGGTACGCCCGATCTCGTCTGATCTAGGAAGCTAATTAGGGTCGGGCCTGGTTAGTACTTGGATGGGAGACCGCCTGGGAATACCAGGTGCTGTAAGCATTTTGTCCACGAGGGTGTGCTCTTGCACTATTTCATCAGCAACACTGCCTTGTAGTAAGCATTTAATGATGAATTGACTAAATGTCTGTTTTATCAGACTCACTTTGACTATATATGTTGTAGCAAGAGATTGATTCTCGCTTACGGCCATATCAGCCTGGGTACGCCCGATCTCGTCTGATCTCGGAAGCTAAGCAGGGTCGGGCCTGGTTAGTACTTGGATGGGAGACCGCCTGGGAATACCAGGTGCTGTAAGCATTTTGTCCACGAGGGTGTGCTCTTGCACTATTTCATCAGCAACACTGCCTTGTAGTAAGCATTTAATGATGAATTGACAAAATGCAGCTTCCTGCCTTTTTAATAGGATCAAATTTCCTTGTGTTTTCAATTAGCATCTGCCTTGTATTTATAAGACAAACAAGAATATTGTTGCTGAATGCAGCTTGTGTGTGCTTTATGCTCCTTTGGCCTGTTCAAATGATGAAAGGAAATGAAGTTTGTATTTTATCCAACTACCTGTGCTAAAAAGTGATGGGAACAGTGTTTGTAATTTCTTCTACTTTTTCAGTGACACAAAGTTCAAGCTGCTTATCTAATTGGTGAAAATGCAATGTCTGTTTATCACACTCACTTTGACTATATATGTTGTAGCAAGAGATTGTTTATCGCTTACGGCCATACCAGCCTGGGTACGCCCGATCTCGTCTGATCTAGGAAGCTAAGCAGGGTCGGGCCTGGTTAGTACTTGGATGGGAGACCGCCTGGGAATACCAGGTGCTGTAAGCATTTTGTCCACGAGGGTGTGCTCTTGCACTATTTCATCAGCAACACTGCCTTGTAGTAAGCGTTTAATGATGAATTGACTAAATGTCTGTTTTATCAGACTCACTTTGACTATATATGTTGTAGCAAGAGATTGATTCTCGCTTACGGCCATATCAGCCTGGGTACGCCCGATCTCGTCTGATCTCGGAAGCTAAGCAGGGTCGGGCCTGGTTAGTACTTGGATGGGAGACCGCCTGGGAATACCAGGTGCTGTAAGCATTTTGTCCACGAGGGTGTGCTCTTGCACTATTTCATCAGCAACACTGCCTTGTAGTAAGCATTTAATGATGAATTGACTAAATGTCTGTTTTATCAGACTCACTTTGACTATATATGTTGTAGCAAGAGATTGATTCTCGCTTACGGCCATATCAGCCTGGGTACGCCCGATCTCGTCTGATCTCGGAAGCTAAGCAGGGTCGGGCCTGGTTAGTACTTGGATGGGAGACCGCCTGGGAATACCAGGTGCTGTAAGCATTTTCTCCACGAGGGTGTGCTCTTGCACTATTTCATCAGCAACACTGCCTTGTAGTAAGCATTTAATGATGAATTGACAAAATGCAGCTTCCTGCCTTTTTAATAGGATCAAATTTCCTTGTGTTTTCAATTAGCATCTGCCTTGTATTTATAAGACAAACAAGAATATTGTTGCTGAATGCAGCTTGTGTGTGCTTTATGCTCCTTTGGCCTGTTCAAATGATGAAAGGAAATAAAGTTTGTATTTTATCCAACTACCTGTGCTAAAAAGTGATGGGAACAGTGTTTGTAATTTCTTCTACTTTTTCAGTGACACAAAGTTCAAGCTGCTTATCTAATTGGTGAAAATGCAATGTCTGTTTATCACACTCACTTTGACTATATATGTTGTAGCAAGAGATTGTTTCTCGCTTACGGCCATACCAGCCTGGGTACGCCCGATCTCGTCTGATCTAGGAAGCTAAGCAGGGTCGGGCCTGGTTAGTACTTGGATGGGAGACCGCCTGGGAATACCAGGTGCTGTAAGCATTTTGTCCACGAGGGTGTGCTCTTGCACTATTTCATCAGCAACACTGCCTTGTAGTAAGCATTTAATGATGAATTGACTAAATGTCTGTTTTATCAGACTCAAATTTGACTATATATGTTGTAGCAAGAGATTGATTCTTGCTTACGGCCATATCAGCCTGGGTACGCCCGATCTCGTCTGATCTTGGAAGCTAAGCAGGGTCGGGCCTGGTTAGTACTTGGATGGGAGACCGCCTGGGAATACCAGGTGCTGTAAGCATTTTGTCCACGAGGGTGTGCTCTTGCACTATTTCATCAGCAACACTGCCTTGTAGTAAGCATTTAATGATGAATTGACAAAATGCAGCTTCCTGCCTTTTTAATAGGATCAAATTTCCTTGTGTTTTCAATTAGCATCTGCCTTGTATTTATAAGACAAACAAGAATATTGTTGCTGAATGCAGCTTGTGTGTGCTTTATGCTCCTTTGCCCTGTTCAAATGATGAAAGGAAATAAAGTTTGTATTTTATCCAACTACCTGTGCTAAAAAGTGATGGGAACAGTGTTTGTAATTTCTTCTACTTTTTCAGTGACACAAAGTTCAAGCTGCTTATCTAATTGGTGAAAATGCAATGTCTGTTTATCACACTCACTTTGACTATATATGTTGTAGCAAGAGATTGTTTCTCGCTTACGGCCATACCAGCCTGGGTACGCCCGATCTCGTTTGATCTAGGAAGCTAAGCAGGGTCGGGCCTGGTTAGTACTTGGATGGGAGACCGCCTGGGAATACCAGGTGCTGTAAGCATTTTGTCCACGAGGGTGTGCTCTTGCACTATTTCATCAGCAACACTGCCTTGTAGTAAGCGTTTAATGATGAATTGACTAAATGTCTGTTTTATCAGACTCACTTTGACTATATATGTTGTAGCAAGAGATTGATTCTCGCTTACGGCCATATCAGCCTGGGTACGCCCGATCTCGTCTGATCTCGGAAGCTAAGCAGGGTCGTGCCTGGTTAGTACTTGGATGGGAGACCGCCTGGGAATACCAGGTGCTGTAAGCATTTTGTCCACGAGGGTGTGCTCTTGCACTATTTCATCAGCAACACTGCCTTGTAGTAAGCATTTAATGATGAATTGACAAAATGCAGCTTCCTGCCTTTTTAATAGGATCAAATTTCCTTGTGTTTTCAATTAGCATCTGCCTTGTATTTATAAGACAAACAAGAATATTGTTGCTGAATGCAGCTTGTGTGTGCTTTATGCTCCTTTGCCCTGTTCAAATGATGAAAGGAAATAAAGTTTGTATTTTATCCAACTACCTGTGCTAAAAAGTGATGGGAACAGTGTTTGTAATTTCTTCTACTTTTTCAGTGACACAAAGTTCAAGCTGCTTATCTAATTGGTGAAAATGCAATGTCTGTTTATCACACTCACTTTGACTATATATGTTGTAGCAAGAGATGGTTTCTCGCTTACGGCCATACCAGCCTGGGTACGCCCGATCTCGTCTGATCTAGGAAGCTAAGCAGGGTCGGGCCTGGTTAGTACTTGGATGGGAGACCGCCTGGGAATACCAGGTGCTGTAAGCATTTTGTCCACGAGGGTGTGCTCTTGCACTATTTCATCAGCAACACTGCCTTGTAGTAAGCGTTTAATGATGAATTGACTAAATGTCTGTTTTATCAGACTCACTTTGACTATATATGTTGTAGCAAGAGATTGATTCTCGCTTACAGCCATATCAGCCTGGGTACGCCCGATCTCGTCTGATCTCGGAAGCTAAGCAGGGTCGGGCCTGGTTAGTACTTGGATGGGAGACCGCCTGGGAATACCAGGTGCTGTAAGCATTTTGTCCACGAGGGTGTGCTCTTGCACTATTTCATCAGCAACACTGCCTTGTAGTAAGCATTTAATGATGAATTGACAAAATGCAGCTTCCTGCCTTTTTAATAGGATCAAATTTCCTTGTGTTTTCAATTAGCATCTGCCTTGTATTTATAAGACAAACAAGAATATTGTTGCTGAATGCAGCTTGTGTGTGCTTTATGCTCCTTTGCCCTGTTCAAATGATGAAAGGAAATAAAGTTTGTATTTTATCCAACTACCTGTGCTAAAAAGTGATGGGAACAGTGTTTGTAATTTCTTCTACTTTTTCAGTGACACAAAGTTCAAGCTGCTTATCTAATTGGTGAAAATGCAATGTCTGTTTATCACACTCACTTTGACTATATATGTTGTAGCAAGAGATTGTTTCTCGCTTACGGCCATACCAGCCTGGGTACACCCGATCTCGTCTGATCTAGGAAGCTAATTAGGGTCGGGCCTGGTTAGTACTTGGATGGGAGACCGCCTGGGAATACCAGGTGCTGTAAGCATTTTGTCCACGAGGGTGTGCTCTTGCACTATTTCATCAGCAACACTGCCTTGTAGTAAGCATTTAATGATGAATTGACTAAATGTCTGTTTTATCAGACTCACTTTGACTATATATGTTGTAGCAAGAGATTGATTCTCGCTTACGGCCATATCAGCCTGGGTACGCCCGATCTCGTCTGATCTCGGAAGCTAAGCAGGGTCGGGCCTGGTTAGTACTTGGATGGGAGACCGCCTGGGAATACCAGGTGCTGTAAGCATTTTGTCCACGAGGGTGTGCTCTTGAACTATTTCATCAGCAACACTGCCTTGTAGTAAGCATTTAATGATGAATTGACAAAATGCAGCTTCCTGCCTTTTTAATAGGATCAAATTTCCTTGTGTTTTCAATTAGCATCTGCCTTGTATTTATAAGACAAACAAGAATATTGTTGCTGAATGCAGCTTGTGTGTGCTTTATGCTCCTTTGCCCTGTTCAAATGATGAAAGGAAATAAAGTTTGTATTTTATCCAACTACCTGTGCTAAAAAGTGATGGGAACAGTGTTTGTAATTTCTTCTACTTTTTCAGTGACACAAAGTTCAAGCTGCTTATCTAATTGGTGAAAATGCAATGTCTGTTTATCACACTCACTTTGACTATATATGTTGTAGCAAGAGATTGTTTCTCGCTTACGGCCATACCAGCCTGGGTACGCCCGATCTCGTCTGATCTAGGAAGCTAAGCAGGGTCGGGCCTGGTTAGTACTTGGATGGGAGACCGCCTGGGAATACCAGGTGCTGTAAGCATATTGTCCACGAGGGTGTGCTCTTGCACTATTTCATCAGCAACACTGCCTTGTAGTAAGCGTTTAATGATGAATTGACTAAATGTCTGTTTTATCAGACTCACTTTGACTATATATGTTGTAGCAAGAGATTGATTCTCGCTTACGGCCATATCAGCCTGGGTACGCCCGATCTCGTCTGATCTCGGAAGCTAAGCAGGGTCGGGCCTGGTTAGTACTTGGATGGGAGACCGCCTGGGAATACCAGGTGCTGTAAGCATTTTGTCCACGAGGGTGTGCTCTTGCACTATTTCATCAGCAACACTGCCTTGTAGTAAGCATTTAATGATGAATTGACAAAATGCAGCTTCCTGCCTTTTTAATAGGATCAAATTTCCTTGTGTTTTCAATTAGCATCTGCCTTGTATTTATAAGACAAACAAGAATATTGTTGCTGAATGCAGCTTGTGTGTGCTTTATGCTCCTTTGCCCTGTTCAAATGATGAAAGGAAATAAAGTTTGTATTTTATCCAACTACCTGTGCTAAAAAGTGATGGGAACAGTGTTTGTAATTTCTTCTACTTTTTCAGTGACACAAAGTTCAAGCTGCTTATCTAATTGGTGAAAATGCAATGTCTGTTTATCACACTCACTTTGACTATATATGTTGTAGCAAGAGATTGTTTCTCGCTTACGGCCATACCAGCCTGGGTACGCCCGATCTCGTCTGATCTAGGAAGCTAATTAGGGTCGGGCCTGGTTAGTACTTGGATGGGAGACCGCCTGGGAATACCAGGTGCTGTAAGCATTTTGTCCACGAGGGTGTGCTCTTGCACTATTTCATCAGCAACACTGCCTTGTAGTAAGCATTTAATGATGAATTGACTAAATGTCTGTTTTATCAGACTCACTTTGACTATATATGTTGTAGCAAGAGATTGATTCTCGCTTACGGCCATATCAGCCTGGGTACGCCCGATCTCGTCTGATCTCGGAAGCTAAGCAGGGTCGGGCCTGGTTAGTACTTGGATGGGAGACCGCCTGGGAATACCAGGTGCTGTAAGCATTTTGTCCACGAGGGTGTGCTCTTGCACTATTTCATCAGCAACACTGCCTTGTAGTAAGCATTTAATGATGAATTGACAAAATGCAGCTTCCTGCCTTTTTAATAGGATCAAATTTCCTTGTGTTTTCAATTAGCATCTGCCTTGTATTTATAAGACAAACAAGAATATTGTTGCTGAATGCAGCTTGTGTGTGCTTTATGCTCCTTTGCCCTGTTCAAATGATGAAAGGAAATAAAGTTTGTATTTTATCCAACTACCTGTGCTAAAAAGTGATGGGAACAGTGTTTGTAATTTCTTCTACTTTTTCAGTGACACAAAGTTCAAGCTGCTTATCTAATTGGTGAAAATGCAATGTCTGTTTATCACACTCACTTTGACTATATATGTTGTAGCAAGAGATTGTTTCTCGCTTACGGCCATACCAGCCTGGGTACGCCCGATCTCGTCTGATCTAGGAAGCTAATTAGGGTCGGGCCTGGTTAGTACTTGGATGGGAGACCGCCTGGGAATACCAGGTGCTGTAAGCATTTTGTCCACGAGGGTGTGCTCTTGCACTATTTCATCAGCAACACTGCCTTGTAGTAAGCATTTAATGATGAATTGACTAAATGTCTGTTTTATCAGACTCACTTTGACTATATATGTTGTAGCAAGAGATTGATTCTCGCTTACGGCCATATCAGCCTGGGTACGCCCGATCTCGTCTGATCTCGGAAGCTAAGCAGGGTCGGGCCTGGTTAGTACTTGGATGGGAGACCGCCTGGGAATACCAGGTGCTGTAAGCATTTTGTCCACGAGGGTGTGCTCTTGCACTATTTCATCAGCAACACTGCCTTGTAGTAAGCATTTAATGATGAATTGACAAAATGCAGCTTCCTGCCTTTTTAATAGGATCAAATTTCCTTGTGTTTTCAATTAGCATCTGCCTTGTATTTATAAGACAAACAAGAATATTGTTGCTGAATGCAGCTTGTGTGTGCTTTATGCTCCTTTGCCCTGTTCAAATGATGAAAGGAAATAAAGTTTGTATTTTATCCAACTACCTGTGCTAAAAAGTGATGGGAACAGTGTTTGTAATTTCTTCTACTTTTTCAGTGACACAAAGTTCAAGCTGCTTATCTAATTGGTGAAAATGCAATGTCTGTTTATCACACTCACTTTGACTATATATGTTGTAGCAAGAGATTGTTTCTCGCTTACGGCCATACCAGCCTGGGTACGCCCGATCTCGTCTGATCTAGGAAGCTAAGCAGGGTCGGGCCTGGTTAGTACTTGGATGGGAGACCGCCTGGGAATACCAGGTGCTGTAAGCATATTGTCCACGAGGGTGTGCTCTTGCACTATTTCATCAGCAACACTGCCTTGTAGTAAGCGTTTAATGATGAATTGACAAAATGTCTGTTTTATCAGACTCACTTTGACTATATATGTTGTAGCAAGAGATTGATTCTCGCTTACGGCCATATCAGCCTGGGTACGCCCGATCTCGTCTGATCTCGGAAGCTAAGCAGGGTCGGGCCTGGTTAGTACTTGGATGGGAGACCGCCTGGGAATACCAGGTGCTGTAAGCATTTTGTCCACGAGGGTGTGCTCTTGCACTATTTCATCAGCAACACTGCCTTGTAGTAAGCATTTAATGATGAATTGACAAAATGCAGCTTCCTGCCTTTTTAATAGGATCAAATTTCCTTGTGTTTTCAATTAGCATCTGCCTTGTATTTATAAGACAAACAAGAATATTGTTGCTGAATGCAGCTTGTGTGTGCTTTATGCTCCTTTGCCCTGTTCAAATGATGAAAGGAAATAAAGTTTGTATTTTATCCAACTACCTGTGCTAAAAAGTGATGGGAACAGTGTTTGTAATTTCTTCTACTTTTTCAGTGACACAAAGTTCAAGCTGCTTATCTAATTGGTGAAAATGCAATGTCTGTTTATCACACTCACTTTGACTATATATGTTGTAGCAAGAGATTGTTTCTCGCTTACGGCCATACCAGCCTGGGTACGCCCGATCTCGTCTGATCTAGGAAGCTAAGCAGGGTCGGGCCTGGTTAGTACTTGGATGGGAGACCGCCTGGGAATACCAGGTGCTGTAAGCATTTTGTCCACGAGGGTGTGCTCTTGCACTATTTCATCAGCAACACTGCCTTGTAGTAAGCGTTTAATGATGAATTGACTAAATGTCTGTTTTATCAGACTCACTTTGACTATATATGTTGTAGCAAGAGATTGATTCTCGCTTACGGCCATATCAGCCTGGGTACGCCCGATCTCGTCTGATCTCGGAAGCTAAGCAGGGTCGGGCCTGGTTAGTACTTGGATGGGAGACCGCCTGGGAATACCAGGTGCTGTAAGCATTTTGTCCACGAGGGTGTGCTCTTGCACTATTTCATCAGCAACACTGCCTTGTAGTAAGCATTTAATGATGAATTGACAAAATGCAGCTTCCTGCCTTTTTAATAGGATCAAATTTCCTTGTGTTTTCAATTAGCATCTGCCTTGTATTTATAAGACAAACAAGAATATTGTTGCTGAATGCAGCTTGTGTGTGCTTTATGCTCCTTTGCCCTGTTCAAATGATGAAAGGAAATAAAGTTTGTATTTTATCCAACTACCTGTGCTAAAAAGTGATGGGAACAGTGTTTGTAATTTCTTCTACTTTTTCAGTGACACAAAGTTCAAGCTGCTTATCTAATTGGTGAAAATGCAATGTCTGTTTATCACACTCACTTTGACTATATATGTTGTAGCAAGAGATTGTTTCTCGCTTACGGCCATACCAGCCTGGGTACGCCCGATCTCGTCTGATCTAGGAAGCTAAGCAGGGTCGGGCCTGGTTAGTACTTGGATGGGAGACCGCCTGGGAATACCAGGTGCTGTAAGCATTTTGTCCACGAGGGTGTGCTCTTGCACTATTTCATCAGCAACACTGCCTTGTAGTAAGCGTTTAATGATGAATTGACTAAATGTCTGTTTTATCAGACTCACTTTGACTATATATGTTGTAGCAAGAGGTTGATTCTCGCTTACGGCCATATCAGCCTGGGTACGCCCGATCTCGTCTGATCTCGGAAGCTAAGCAGGGTCGGGCCTGGTTAGTACTTGGATGGGAGACCGCCTGGGAATACCAGGTGCTGTAAGCATTTTGTCCACGAGGGTGTGCTCTTGCACTATTTCATCAGCAACACTGCCTTGTAGTAAGCATTTAATGATGAATTGACAAAATGCAGCTTCCTGCCTTTTTAATAGGATCAAATTTCCTTGTGTTTTCAATTAGCATCTGCCTTGTATTTATAAGACAAACAAGAATATTGTTGCTGAATGCAGCTTGTGTGTGCTTTATGCTCCTTTGCCCTGTTCAAATGATGAAAGGAAATAAAGTTTGTATTTTATCCAACTACCTGTGCTAAAAAGTGATGGGAACAGTGTTTGTAATTTCTTCTACTTTTTCAGTGACACAAAGTTCAAGCTGCTTATCTAATTGGTGAAAATGCAATGTCTGTTTATCACACTCACTTTGACTATATATGTTGTAGCAAGAGATTGTTTCTCGCTTACGGCCATACCAGCCTGGGTACGCCCGATCTCGTCTGATCTAGGAAGCTAAGCAGGGTCGGGCCTGGTTAGTACTTGGATGGGAGACCGCCTGGGAATACCAGGTGCTGTAAGCATTTTGTCCACGAGGGTGTGCTCTTGCACTATTTCATCAGCAACACTGCCTTGTAGTAAGCATTTAATGATGAATTGACTAAATGTCTGTTTTATCAGACTCACTTTGACTATATATGTTGTAGCAAGAGATTGATTCTCGCTTACGGCCATATCAGCCTGGGTACGCCCGATCTCGTCTGATCTCGGAAGCTAAGCAGGGTCGGGCCTGGTTAGTACTTGGATGGGAGACCGCCTGGGAATACCAGGTGCTGTAAGCATTTTGTCCACGAGGGTGTGCTCTTGCACTATTTCATCAGCAACACTGCCTTGTAGTAAGCATTTAATGATGAATTGACTAAATGTCTGTTTTATCAGACTCACTTTGACTATATATGTTGTAGCAAGAGATTGATTCTCGCTTACGGCCATATCAGCCTGGGTACGCCCGATCTCGTCTGATCTCGGAAGCTAAGCAGGGTCGGGCCTGGTTAGTACTTGGATGGGAGACCGCCTGGGAATACCAGGTGCTGTAAGCATTTTGTCCACGAGGGTGTGCTCTTGCACTATTTCATCAGCAACACTGCCTTGTAGTAAGCATTTAATGATGAATTGACAAAATGCAGCTTCCTGCCTTTTTAATAGGATCAAATTTCCTTGTGTTTTCAATTAGCATCTGCCTTGTATTTATAAGACAAACAAGAATATTGTTGCTGAATGCAGCTTGTGTGTGCTTTATGCTCCTTTGCCCTGTTCAAATGATGAAAGGAAATAAAGTTTGTATTTTATCCAACTACCTGTGCTAAAAAGTGATGGGAACAGTGTTTGTAATTTCTTCTACTTTTTCAGTGACACAAAGTTCAAGCTGCTTATCTAATTGGTGAAAATGCAATGTCTGTTTATCACACTCACTTTGACTATATATGTTGTAGCAAGAGATTGTTTCTCGCTTACGGCCATACCAGCCTGGGTACGCCCGATCTTGTCTGATCTAGGAAGCTAAGCAGGGTCGGGCCTGGTTAGTACTTGGATGGGAGACCGCCTGGGAATACCAGGTGCTGTTAGCATTTTGTCCACGAGGGTGTGCTCTTGCACTATTTCATCAGCAACACTGCCTTGTAGTAAGCATTTAATGATGAATTGACAAAATGCAGCTTCCTGCCTTTTTAATAGGATCAAATTTCCTTGTGTTTTCAATTAGCATCTGCCTTGTATTTATAAGACAAACAAGAATATTGTTGCTGAATGCAGCTTGTGTGTGCTTTATGCTCCTTTGCCCTGTTCAAATGATGAAAGGAAATAAAGTTTGTATTTTATCCAACTACCTGTGCTAAAAAGTGATGGGAACAGTGTTTGTAATTTCTTCTACTTTTTCAGTGACACAAAGTTCAAGCTGCTTATCTAATTGGTGAAAATGCAATGTCTGTTTATCACACTCACTTTGACTATATATGTTGTAGCAAGAGATTGTTTCTCGCTTACGGCCATACCAGCCTGGGTACGCCCAATCTCGTCTGATCTCGGAAGCTAAGCAGGGTCGGGCCTGGTTAGTACTTGGATGGGAGACCGCCTGGGAATACCAGGTGCTGTAAGCATTTTGTCCACGAGGGTGTGCTCTTGCACTATTTCATCAGCAACACTGCCTTGTAGTAAGCATTTAATGATGAATTGACTAAATGTCTGTTTTATCAGACTCACTTTGACTATATATGTTGTAGCAAGAGATTGATTCTCGCTTACGGCCATATCAGCCTGGGTACGCCCGATCTCGTCTGATCTCGGAAGCTAAGCAGGGTCGGGCCTGGTTAGTACTTGGATGGGAGACCGCCTGGGAATACCAGGTGCTGTAAGCATTTTGTCCACGAGGGTGTGCTCTTGCACTATTTCATCAGCAACACTGCCTTGTAGTAAGCATTTAATGATGAATTGACTAAATGTCTGTTTTATCAGACTCACTTTGACTATACATGTTGTAGCAAGAGATTGTTTCTCGCTTACGGCCATACCAGCCTGGGTACGCCCGATCTCGTCTGATCTCGGAAGCTAAGCAGGGTCGGGCCTGGTTAGTACTTGGATGGGAGACCGCCTGGGAATACCAGGTGCTGTAAGCATTTTGTCCACGAGGGTGTGCTCTTGCACTATTTCATCAGCAACACTGCCTTGTATTAAGCATTTAATGATGAATTGACTAAATGTCTGTTTTATCAGACTCACTTTGACTATATATGTTGTAGCAAGAGATTGTTTCTCGCTTACGGCCATACCAGCCTGGGTACGCCCGATCTCGTCTGATCTCGGAAGCTAAGCAGGGTCGGGCCTGGTAAGTACTTGGATGGGAGACCGCCTGGGAATACCAGGTGCTGTAAGCATTTTGTCCACGAGGGTGTGCCCCTGCACTATTTCATCAGCAACACTGCCTTGTAGTAAGCATTTAATGATGAATTGACTAAATGCAGCTTCCTGCCTTTTTAATAGGATCAAATTTCCTTGTGTTTTCAATTAGCATCTGCCTTGTATTTATAAGACAAACAAGAATATTGTTGCTGAATGCAGCTTGTGTGTGCTTTGTGCTCCTTTGCCCTGTTCAAATGATGAAAGGAAATAAAGTTTGTATTTTATCCAACTACCTGTGCTAAAAAGTGATGGGAACAGTGTTTGTAATTTCTTCTACTTTTTCAGTGACACAAAGTTCAAGCTGCTTATCTAATTGGTGAAAATGCAATGTCTGTTTATCACACTCACTTTGACTATATATGTTGTAGCAAGAGATTGTTTCTCGCTTACGGCCATACCAGCATGGGTACACCCGATCTCGTCTGATCTCGGAAGCTATGCAGGTTCGGGCCTGGTTAGTACTTGGATGGGAGACCGCCTGGGAATACCAGGTGCTGTAAGCATTTTGTCCACGAGGGTGTGCTCTTGCACTATTTCATCAGCAACACTGCCTTGTATTAAGCATTTAATGATGAATTGACTAAATGTCTGTTTTATCAGACTCACTTTGACTATATATGTTGTAGCAAGAGATTGTTTCTCGCTTACGGCCATACCAGCCTGGGTACGCCCGATCTCGTCTGATCTCGGAAGCTAAGCAGGGTCGGGCCTGGTTAGTACTTGGATGGGAGACCTCCTGGGAATACCAGGTGCTGTAAGCATTTTGTCCACGAGGGTGTGCTCTTGCACTATTTCATCAGCAACACTGCCTTGTATTAAGCGTTTAATGATGAATTGACTAAATGTCTGTTTTATCAGACTCACTTTGACTATATATGTTGTAGCAAGAGATTGTTTCTCGCTTACGGCCATACCAGCCTGGGTACGCCCGATCTCGTCTGATCTCTGAAGCTAAGCAGGGTCGGGCCTGGTTAGTACTTGGATGGGAGACAGCCTGGGAATACCAGGTGCTGTAAGCATTTTGTCCACGAGGGTGTGCTCTTGCACTATTTCATCAGCAAC
>NC_138298.1:5577500-5580000 GCF_965601325.2 Salmo salar
TGACTATACATGTTGTAGCAAGAGATTGTTTCTCGCTTACGGCCATACCAGCCTGGGTACGCCCGATCTCGTCTGATCTCGGAAGCTAAGCAGGGTCGGGCCTGGTTAGTACTTGGATGGGAGACCGCCTGGGAATACCAGGTGCTGTAAGCATTTTGTCCACGAGGGTGTGCTCTTGCACTATTTCATCAGCAACACTGCCTTGTATTAAGCATTTAATGATGAATTGACTAAATGTCTGTTTTATCAGACTCACTTTGACTATATATGTTGTAGCAAGAGATTGTTTCTCGCTTACGGCCATACCAGCCTGGGTACGCCCGATCTCGTCTGATCTCGGAAGCTAAGCAGGGTCGGGCCTGGTAAGTACTTGGATGGGAGACCGCCTGGGAATACCAGGTGCTGTAAGCATTTTGTCCACGAGGGTGTGCCCCTGCACTATTTCATCAGCAACACTGCCTTGTAGTAAGCATTTAATGATGAATTGACTAAATGCAGCTTCCTGCCTTTTTAATAGGATCAAATTTCCTTGTGTTTTCAATTAGCATCTGCCTTGTATTTATAAGACAAACAAGAATATTGTTGCTGAATGCAGCTTGTGTGTGCTTTGTGCTCCTTTGCCCTGTTCAAATGATGAAAGGAAATAAAGTTTGTATTTTATCCAACTACCTGTGCTAAAAAGTTATGGGAACAGTGTTTGTAATTTCTTCTACTTTTTCAGTGACACAAAGTTCAAGCTGCTTATCTAATTGGTGAAAATGCAATGTCTGTTTATCACACTCACTTTGACTATATATGTTGTAGCAAGAGATTGTTTCTCGCTTACGGCCATACCAGCATGGGTACACCCGATCTCGTCGGATCTCGGAAGCTATGCAGGGTCGGGCCTGGTTAGTACTTGGATGGGAGACCGCCTGGGAATACCAGGTGCTGTAAGCATTTTGTCCACGAGGGTGTGCTCTTGCACTATTTCATCAGCAACACTGCCTTGTATTAAGCATTTAATGATGAATTGACTAAATGTCTGTTTTATCAGACTCACTTTGACTATATATGTTGTAGCAAGAGATTGTTTCTCGCTTACGGCCATACCAGCCTGGGTACGCCCGATCTCGTCTGATCTCGGAAGCTAAGCAGGGTCGGGCCTGGTTAGTACTTGGATGGGAGACCTCCTGGGAATACCAGGTGCTGTAAGCATTTTGTCCACGAGGGTGTGCTCTTGCACTATTTCATCAGCAACACTGCCTTGTATTAAGCATTTAATGATGAATTGACTAAATGTCTGTTTTATCAGACTCACTTTGACTATATATGTTGTAGCAAGAGATTGTTTCTCGCTTACGGCCATACCAGCCTGGGTACGCCCGATCTCGTCTGATCTCGGAAGCTAAGCAGGGTCGGGCCTGGTTAGTACTTGGATGGGAGACCGCCTGGGAATACCAGGTGCTGTAAGCATTTTGTCCACGAGGGTGTGCCCCTGCACTATTTCATCAGCAACACTGCCTTGTAGTAAGCATTTAATGATGAATTGACTAAATGCAGCTTCCTGCCTTTTTAATAGGATCAAATTTCCTTGTGTTTTCAATTAGCATCTGCCTTGTATTTATAAGACAAACAAGAATATTGTTGCTGAATGCAGCTTGTGTGTGCTTTGTGCTCCTTTGCCCTGTTCAAATGATGAAAGGAAATAAAGTTTGTATTTTATCCAACTACCTGTGCTAAAAAGTGATGGGAACAGTGTTTGTAATTTCTTCTACTTTTTCAGTGACACAAAGTTCAAGCTGCTTATCTAATTGGTGAAAATGCAATATCTGTTTATCACACTCACTTTGACTATATATGTTGTAGCAAGAGATCGTTTCTCGCTTACGGCCATACCAGCATGGGTACACCCGATCTCGTCTGATCTCGGAAGCTATGCAGGGTCGGGCCTGGTTAGTACTTGGATGGGAGACCGCCTGGGAATACCAGTTGCTGTAAGCATTTTGTCCACGAGGGTGTGCTCTTGCACTATTTCATCAGCAACACTGCCTTGTATTAAGCATTTAATGATGAATTGACTAAATGTCTGTTTTATCAGACTCACTTTGACTATATATGTTGTAGCAAGAGATTGTTTCTCGCTTACGGCCATACCAGCCTGGGTACGCCCGATCTCGTCTGATCTCGGAAGCTAAGCAGGGTCGGGCCTGGTTAGTACTAGGATGGGAGACCTCCTGGGAATACCAGGTGCTGTAAGCATTTTGTCCACGAGGGTGTGCTCTTGCACTATTTCATCAGCAACACTGCCTTGTATTAAGCATTTAATGATGAATTGACTAAATGTCTGTTTTATCAGACTCACTTTGACTATATATGTTGTAGCAAGAGATTGTTTCTAGCTTACGGCCATACCAGCCTGGGTACGCCCGATCTCGTCTGATCTCGGAAGCTAAGCAGGGTCGGGCCTGGTTAGTACTTGGATGGGAGACCGCCTGGGAATACCAGGTGCTGTAAGCAT
>NC_138298.1:5587500-5590000 GCF_965601325.2 Salmo salar
TTGGATGGGAGACCGCCTGGGAATACCAGGTGCTGTAAGCATTTTGTCCACGAGGGTGTGCTCTTGCACTATTTCATCAGCAACACTGCCTTGTATTAAGCATTTAATGATGAATTGACTAAATGTCTGTTTTATCAGACTCACTTTGACTATATATGTTGTAGCAAGAGATTGTTTCTCGCTTACGGCCATACCAGCCTGGGTACGCCCGATCTCGTATGATCTCGGAAGCTAAGCAGGGTCGGGCCTGGTTAGTACTTGGATGGGAGACCGCCTGGGAATACCAGGTGCTGTAAGCATTTTGTCCACGAGGGTGTGCTCTTGCACTATTTCATCAGCAACACTGCCTTGTATTAAGCATTTAATGATGAATTGACTAAATGTCTGTTTTATCAGACTCACTTTGACTATATATGTTGTAGCAAGAGATTGTTTCTCGCTTACGGCCATACCAGCCTGGGTACGCCCGATCTCGTCTGATCTCGGAAGCTAAGCAGGGTCGGGCCTGGTTAGTACTTGGATGGGAGACCGCCTGGGAATACCAGGTGCTGTAAGCATTTTGTCCACGAGGGTGTGCTCTTGCACTATTTCATCAGCAACACTGCCTTGTATTAAGCATTTAATGATGAATTGACTAAATGTCTGTTTTATCAGACTCACGTTGACTATATATGTTGTAGCAAGAGATTGTTTCTCGCTTACGGCCATACCAGCCTGGGTACGCCCGATCTCGTCTGATCTCGGAAGCTAAGCAGGGTCGGGCCTGGTTAGTACTTGGATGGGAGACCGCCTGGGAATACCAGGTGCTGTAAGCATTTTGTCCACGAGGGTGTGCTCTTGCACTATTTCATCAGCAACACTGCCTTGTATTAAGCATTTAATGATGAATTGACTAAATGTCTGTTTTATCAGACTCACTTTGACTATACATGTTGTAGCAAGAGATTGTTTCTCGCTTACGGCCATACCAGCCTGGGTACGCCCGATCTCGTATGATCTCGGAAGCTAAGCAGGGTCGGGCCTGGTTAGTACTTGGATGGGAGACCGCCTGGGAATACCAGGTGCTGTAAGCATTTTGTCCACGAGGGTGTGCTCTTGCACTATTTCATCAGCAACACTGCCTTGTATTAAGCATTTAATGATGAATTGACTAAATGTCTGTTTTATCAGACTCACTTTGACTATATATGTTGTAGCAAGAGATTGTTTCTCGCTTACGGCCATACCAGCCTGGGTACGCCCGATCTCGTCTGATCTCGGAAGCTAAGCAGGGTCGGGCCTGGTTAGTACTTGGATGGGAGACCGCCTGGGAATACCAGGTGCTGTAAGCATTTTGTCCACGAGGGTGTGCCCCTGCACTATTTCATCAGCAACACTGCCTTGTAGTAAGCATTTAATGATGAATTGACTAAATGCAGCTTCCTGCCTTTTTAATAGGATCAAATTTCCTTGTGTTTTCAATTAGCATCTGCCTTGTATTTATAAGACAAACAAGAATATTGTTGCTGAATGCAGCTTGTGTGTGCTTTGTGCTCCTTTGCCCTGTTCAAATGATGAAAGGAAATAAAGTTTGTATTTTATCCAACTACCTGTGCTAAAAAGTGATGGGAACAGTGTTTGTAATTTCTTCTACTTTTTCAGTGACACAAAGTTCAAGCTGCTTATCTAATTGGTGAAAATGCAATGTCTGTTTATCACACTCACTTTGACTATATATGTTGTAGCAAGAGATTGTTTCTCGCTTACGGCCATACCAGCATGGGTACACCCGATCTCGTCTGATCTCGGAAGCTATGCAGGGTCGGGCCTGGTTAGTACTTGGATGGGAGACCGCCTGGGAATACCAGGTGCTGTAAGCATTTTGTCCACGAGGGTGTGCTCTTGCACTATTTCATCAGCAACACTGCCTTGTATTAAGCATTTAATGATGAATTGACTAAATGTCTGTTTTATCAGACTCACTTTGACTATATATGTTGTAGCAAGAGATTGTTTCTCGCTTACGGCCATACCAGCCTGGGTACGCCCGATCTCGTATGATCTCGGAAGCTAAGCAGGGTCGGGCCTGGTTAGTACTTGGATGGGAGACCGCCTGGGAATACCAGGTGCTGTAAGCATTTTGTCCACGAGGGTGTGCTCTTGCACTATTTCATCAGCAACACTGCCTTGTATTAAGCATTTAATGATGAATTGACTAAATGTCTGTTTTATCAGACTCACTTTGACTATATATGTTGTAGCAAGAGATTGTTTCTCGCTTACGGCCATACCAGCCTGGGTACGCCCGATCTCGTCTGATCTCGGAAGCTAAGCAGGGTCGGGCCTGGTTAGTACTTGGATGGGAGACCGCCTGGGAATACCAGGTGCTGTAAGCATTTTGTCCACGAGGGTGTGCCCCTGCACTATTTCATCAGCAACACTGCCTTGTAGTAAGCATTTAATGATGAATTGACTAAATGCAGCTTCCTGCCTTTTTAATAGGATCAAATTTCCTTGTGTT
>NC_138298.1:5592500-5595000 GCF_965601325.2 Salmo salar
CGAGGGTGTGCTCTTGCACTATTTCATCAGCAACACTGCCTTGTATTAAGCATTTAATGATGAATTGACTAAATGTCTGTTTTATCAGACTCACTTTGACTATATATGTTGTAGCAAGAGATTGTTTCTCGCTTACGGCCATACCAGCCTGGGTACGCCCGATCTTGTCTGATCTCGGAAGCTAAGCAGGGTCGGGCCTGGTTAGTACTTGGATGGGAGACCTCCTGGGAATACCAGGTGCTGTAAGCATTTTGTCCACGAGGGTGTGCTCTTGCACTATTTCATCAGCAACACTGCCTTGTATTAAGCATTTAATGATGAATTGACTAAATGTCTGTTTTATCAGACTCACTTTGACTATATATGTTGTAGCAAGAGATTGTTTCTCGCTAAAGGCCATACCAGCCTGGGTACGCCCGATCTCGTCTGATCTCGGAAGCTAAGCAGGGTCGGGCCTGGTTAGTACTTGGATGGGAGACCGCCTGGGAATACCAGGTGCTGTAAGCATTTTGTCCACGAGGGTGTGCCCCTGCACTATTTCATCAGCAACACTGCCTTGTAGTAAGCATTTAATGATGAATTGACTAAATGCAGCTTCCTGCCTTTTTAATAGGATCAAATTTCCTTGTGTTTTCAATTAGCATCTGCCTTGTATTTATAAGACAAACAAGAATATTGTTGCTGAATGCAGCTTGTGTGTGCTTTGTGCTCCTTTGCCCTGTTGAAATGATGAAAGGAAATAAAGTTTGTATTTTATCCAACTACCTGTGCTAAAAAGTGATGGGAACAGTGTTTGTAATTTCTTCTACTTTTTCAGTGACACAAAGTTCAAGCTGCTTATCTAATTGGTGAAAATGCAATGTCTGTTTATCACACTCACTTTGACTATATATGTTGTAGCAAGAGATTGTTTCTCGCTTACGGCCATACCAGCCTGGGTACGCCCGATCTCGTCTGATCTCGGAAGCTAAGCAGGGTCGGGCCTGGTTAGTACTTGGATGGGAGACCGCCTGGGAATACCAGGTGCTGTAAGCAGTTTGTCCACGAGGGTGTGCTCTTGCACTATTTCATCAGCAACACTGCCTTGTATTAACCTGTTGGGTCTAGGGGGCAGCATTTGCACGTCTGGATAAAAAAAATGTACCCGATTTAATCTGGTTACTAATCCTACCCAGTAACTAGAATATGCATATACTTATTATATATGGATAGAAAACACTCTAAAGTTTCCAAAACTGTTTGAATGGTGTCTGTGAGTATAACAGAACTCATTTGGCAGGCAAAACCCTGAGACATTTTCTGACAGGAAGTGGATACCTGATGTGTTGTATTGACTTTAAAGCTATCCCATTGAAAGACACAGGGGTTTAGGAATATTTTGGCACTTCCTATTGCTTCCACTAGATGTCACCAGCCTTTACAAAGTGTTTTGAGTCTTCTGGAGGGAGATCTGACCGAACAAGAGCCATGGAACGGTGATGTCCCATTAGACACCTGGCGCGCTACTTCATGTTGGGTACCCTCGTTCCAATACGTTATAAAAGGCTATGCATTCGTCCACCTTGAATATTATTCATGTTCTGGTTAAAAAAGGCCCTAATGATTTATGCTATACAACGTTTGACATGTTTGAACGAACGGAAATATATTTTTTCCCCTCGTTCATGACGAGAAGTCCGGCTGGCTTACATCATGTGCTAACGAGACGGAGATTTTTGGACATAAATGATGAGCTTTTTTGAACAAAACTACATTCGTTATGGACCTGTGATACCTGGAAGTGACATCTGATGAAGAGAATCAAAGGTAATGGATTATTTACATAGTATTTTCGATTTTAGATCTCCCCAACATGACGTCTAGTCTGTATCGCAACGCGTATTTTTCTGGGCACAGTGCTCAGATTATTGCAAAGTGTGATTTCCCAGTAAGGTTATTTTTAAATCTGGCAAGTTGATTGCGTTCAAAAGATGTAAATCTATAATTCTTTAAATGACAATATAATATTTTAACAATGTTTTCTAATTTTAATTATTTAATTTCTGACGCTGACTTGACTGCCGGTTATTGGAGGGAAACGATTTCCTCAACATCAATGCCATAGTAAAACGCTGTTTTTGTATATAAATATGAACTTGATAGAACTAAAAATGCATGCATTGTCTAACATAATGTCCTAGGAGTGTCATCTGATGGAGATTGTAAAAGGTTAGTGTATCATTTTAGCTGGTTTTATGGTTTTGGTGACCCTGTCTTTGACTTGACAAAACATTACACACAACTCTTGTAAATGTACTGTCCTAACATACTCTAAATTTATGCTTTCGCCGTAAAACCTTTTTGAAATCGTAAAACGTGGTTAGATTAAGGAGATGTTTATCTTTCAAATGGTGTAACATAGTTGTATTTTTGAAAAATTTGAATTTTGACATTTATTTGGATTCAAATTTGCCGCTCTTGAAATGCACCTGCTGTTGATGGAGTGCACCACAGGTGGCAC
>NC_138298.1:5607500-5617500 GCF_965601325.2 Salmo salar
TGGAGAGGTGGTGGGATGCCGAATGAAAGGCGAGAAGAAGTATGAAATTACGATGAAAAACGGAAAAGGTAAAGAACGGCTAATGGACGGTTTAAGGATAAAGGACACCAGGATTATGGCGAGAGATGTGAATGTAAATGAATTGGTGGTGTCTTTTATGAATCTCCCGGTATACATCGAAGACAAAGTTATACTGGACAAGCTGAGTAGCTGGGGAGTAACGGCCGTCTCGGAGATAAGGAGGAGAGTTTGGCCTGGAACGGAGGTGGTTGACGGAACACGGTTTTGTAAAGTTAAATTTACGGAAAAAGTAAAATCATTGCCATATTCCACAAAAATTGAGACGCTGGAAGGAGCTGAATACTTCAGGGTGATCCATGACAAGCAGGTCAGAGTTTGTCGATTGTGCATACAACCTGGGCACATAGTTAAAGATTGCCCTGAATTCAAGTGTTTCAAGTGCGGCAATCAAGGCCATTATGCGAGAGAGTGTGTCGGAGAGAAGGAAAGGAATGTTTGTGGAAGATGCAGAAAGAGATTGGCGGAGTGCAACTGTGGAGAAGTTATGACTGAAGAGGGGAGTCAAGTACTATTCGAGGAAGCAGTTGTATCATCACAAGAAGGAGAAGAAGATGGAGGAGAGGACGTGGTGGAAGGTGGAGAGACGGAGGAAGGAAGAAAGGAGAAGAAAGAAGACCAGAAGATTAACGAAATTGGGAGCAGTATGGATTCGGAAATAAGAAGGTGGAGTTTTCAGGAGGAGAGGGGAAGTGGATTGGGGGGAAGCACGGGGGACTCACGGGTTTTGGGGGAAAGCACAGCACAAACAAGTACCTCGGGGGGTGAAGAAATGGAGAGGGTCTTAAGTTTAATGACAATAACAGAGACGGGTATGAACACGGGGAGCACAACGACTACTACACGTGAGACGGAGATGAACATTCCAGAAACGGCGGAGAACACGGGGAGCACAACGAACATTCCAGAATCGGCGATGAACACGGGGAGCACAACGAGCATTCCAGAATCGGCGATGAACACGGGGAGCACAACGGATGAGGGTGTAAAGAAGAAAAGTTGGCTGGATGAAATGGACTTGGAGGAGATATCGGACTCGGATGATGGGGAAAAATTTGAAAGAATGAGAGGAGGATACAGGAAGAGGAAAGCAGCGGAGGGGGGGGAGAGAAAGGGTGGAAGAGGAAAGAAACTGGATAAAAGGTAGAGGATAATGAAATTATATTTTATAATTTTATTATTTATTAGTATGGTAACAATAATGTCGATAAATGCGAATGGGTTGAGAACAATAGGAAAATTTAATAGAATAGTACACATAAAGAATTCTGATATTTTATGTATTCAAGAGACGCACTGGGATAATATGTGTGTTTTAGAAATTCAGAAAATATGGAGGGATTTTATTTATGTAAACAATGGTAGGGGGAATTCATGTGGGGTTGCAATTTTAATAAGGAAGGATGTAGTAGAAAATGTGAAGAAGATATATAATGATAATAATGGGAGGATTTTAATTTTAGATTTTGAATATATGAGTAGGGTTTTTAGGATTATAAATATTTATGCGCCGAATAATGAAATAGAGAGAAGGAATTTATTTTTAGAATTAGCGAAATGGTGCAAGGGAAACTGTATTTTAGTTGGGGATTTTAATGTAAAAATGGATAGACTAGATATGACAAGGGGAGCTATTTTTAGAAGTGACGTATCTAGGGGGGTTTTAAGGAAGATGATGGTTGAAAACAATTTAATTGATATATGGAGGGAGGAGAATCCGAATAAGAGAGAATTTTCTAGAAGGCAGGTGGTTTTAGGGGAATTGAAACAGACACGGATAGATTTGGTTTTAGTAAATGAAGGGTTAAGGAATTTTATGAAGGATATTAAATATATTTTTACAACTTTTAGTGATCATGCTGGGTTAACATTTTCGGTGGGGTTAGATAAGGAAAGGAAAGGGGGGGGAATATGGTGTATGAATGCAGGGTATCTAGGTGATGAGGAATACGGGAAACAACTTAAATCTTTGATAGAACATGAAATGGAGGATAAGCAAAAAGGGAATGATAAGTGCAAGTGGTGGGAAAATGTTAAAGAAAAAATAAAAGTTTTTAGTATTAGATATGCAAGGAAGCAGAGGAGTAGGATGACAAGAGCAGAAAATTATTTAAGAACAAAATTGAATGAAGAAATGAAGAAATGTGATAGCGATCCTGATTATACTATTGAAAAGTTTTTAGATTTAAAAGAAAAATTGAGCAAATGTGAAAGAGATAAGTGTAAGGGTGCAATTATAAGAAGTAGGGCAAAATATGTTTTAGAAGGGGAGAAATGTACGTCGTTTTTTCTTGGTTTAGAGAAAACTAAACAGATGAAATCATATATTAGTGAGATTGAAAATGTAAAGGGTGAAGTAGTAAATGATTATGTGGAGATATTAGAAACGGTACAGAATTTTTATAAGGATTTATTTAAGAAAGGGGAGGTGGATGAGGGGTGTGTAAAAGAGATTTTAAGTAGTGTTGATGTGCAAATTGGTGTTGAGGATAAGCAAATGTGTGATAGGAAGATAACAATGGATGAAGTGAAAGATGCAATTAAGGGTTTACAAATAAATAAAAGTCCTGGAGTAGATGGACTAATTGCAGAGTTTTATAAAATGTATGAAAGTATTTTAGCACCTATTTTATTAGAAGTATATCAATATATGGAAGACAATAATACTGTTTCAGATTCCATGGTGACAGGGCTGATATCGATTTTATATAAAAATAAGGGGAGTAAATTGAAATTAGAAAATTATAGGCCAATTAGTTTATTAAACTCAGATTATAAGATTTTAGCTAAGATACTGGCAAATAGGATGAAGATGGTTTTAAATGATATTATAGCACCTACACAAAATTATACTGTGCCTGGAAGAGATATAGCAGATACCATAACTACACTTAGAGATGTGATAAATAAAATGAATAGCGATAAGATAGGGGGAATTGTTTTAAGTATAGATTTTAATAAAGCTTTTGACAGGGTGGAACATGATTTTATGTTTAGGGTACTGGAAAAGTATGGGTTTGGAAATGGAATTATAAGATGGATAAAATTATTATATAGAAAGGCTAAAAGTAGGGTTAAATGTAATGGGATTTTAACAGATTCTTTTATTCTTGAGAGATCAGTGAGACAGGGGTGCCCTTTATCAGCTTTATTGTTTGTTTTATCGGTAGAACCCTTAGCGGCATACCTTAAAAAAGATCATTTTATAAATTGTGTAGAGACTCCGCAAGGAGGTTTTAGTTTAATTCATCAATATGCAGACGATACCACAATTACAGTCAGAGATGAGGGAAGTGTTAAAAGGGTGATGGAGTGTTTTAAAGTATATGAGAAAGCCTCAGGAGCTAAAGTGAATATGGAGAAGTCAGTAATAATGTATGTTGGGAAGAATAATGAGGGGACTTTTCCTTTTAAGGTGGTAAATGATTATTTTAAGGTGTTAGGTGTGTTTTTAGGGGTGAAGGAACAAGAAGCTAGGGATCTGACATGGAGTGGGGTTATAAACAAAGTTAGGAAGGTAGTAAATATGTGGAGGGGGAGGGCTTTGAAATTAAAAGGGAAAGTAATTGTTGTAAATTCCTTGCTGATGTCAATTTTTATTCATGTCATGAACGTTTTAGATGTACCAGAATGGGTTTTATCTGAAATGAATATGATTTTAGTTGATTTTTTATGGGATGGGAAAGGAGCGAAAATTTCTTTTAAAACATTGATTGCAGGTTATGAGGAGGGGGGTTTGAAGTTGGTGGATTTAAATGTAAGGAAAAAAGCAATTAGAGTTAAAATGGTACGGAAATATTTATATGGTGAACTAGATTATGGATGGAAAAGATTTTTTAAGGAGTATTTGCAGGAGGTTGGGAGGATGGGGGACAATGGTTTATTGATGTGCATGAAAAAAGAAATGTTAAGTAATATACCATTGTTTTATAGAGAAGTGTTTGAAGCTTGGGGGGAGTTTTTACCAAATATTTATTATGAGTGTACCATTTTAGACAATATTTTAAATCAGCCAATTTTCTTAAATCCCAAGATACAATATAATAATAAGATGTTGTTTTGTAAATATTTTATGAGGGCTGGGATGAGACAGATTGGGGATATTTTATACGAGGTCATTCCAGGGTTCCTTACTGTACAAGCGATTTATGATAATGTTTGTGAAGTGGAAGATGAAATAAGCAAAACTACAGTAGATAATATGTATAAGAGAATTTTAGGGTGTATTCCTGAAGAATGGGTGCTTTTAATAAATACAGAGGTGGTTGAGAGAGCTAAGGGTTTACCGGTTTTATATTATGAAAGTAATGGGGAGAAACATGTTTTATCAGGTTTGAAAGTTAAAAAGATTTATGAAAAATGTATTTTAAGAGAGATAAAAGCTCCTGCTTCAGAAAAAGTGTGGTCTAGGGTATTTGTAAATATAGATGTAAAATCAATATGGAAGAATGTCAATGTCAAATATAATTCTATAGAATGTGAAGATAATGATTTTAAATTGAAACATAATAGGATTTTTACGAACGTGGTTTTACATCAAATAAATAGAGACATTAAAAGAGAATGTGATATTTGTGGTACGGAGGTGGAAAATTTTATGCACTTTTTTATTGAATGTAGTAGATTACAAGGGTTTCATGAGTTTATAAAGGGGCTTTTAGAACAACATTGGGGAGAAGATATTGTAAATGGGATTGAGTGGAGGAGGTTGTTTCTATTTGGTATAAATGGAAAAAGCAAAGTTTTTAATATTAATTTGATGAATTTTGTTCTTAGCCATGCTAGATACGCTGTAAGACAAAGAAGGAATTTAGGACATTATGAAGGGAAAATTGTGAGTGTGGAGGTTTTATTTAAAAGTATTTTAGAGAAAGATATTGAACTAATATATAAATATGGAGGATGTAATTTTGAAAAACTGTTTGTGTGGGGGAGCACTTTTATCGAAATTGATCAAAATGGAAAACTTGCTTTTAATTATTAATTGGTTTTATTTTCTTTTCTTTTTTGATTTTGTAAAAGGATGAATTGTTCATCCTTTTTTATTATTATTGTTTGAATATTGTAAATATTATGTGTTTTTTCATAATAAAAGATAAAAAAAAAAAAAAGGTACGCCCGATCTCGTCTGATCTCGGAAGCTAAGCAGGGTCGGGCCTGGTTAGTACTTGGATGGGAGACCTCCTGGGAATACCAGGTGCTGTAAGCATTTTGTCCACGAGGGTGTGCTCTTGCACTATTTCATCAGCAACACTGCCTTGTATTAAGCATTTAATGATGAATTGACTAAATGTCTGTTTTATCAGACTCACTTTGACTATATATGTTGTAGCAAGAGATTGTTTCTCGCTAAAGGCCATACCAGCCTGGGTACGCCCGATCTCGTCTGATCTCGGAAGCTAAGCAGGGTCGGGCCTGGTTAGTACTTGGATGGGAGACCGCCTGGGAATACCAGGTGCTGTAAGCATTTTGTCCACGAGGGTGTGCCCCTGCACTATTTCATCAGCAACACTGCCTTGTAGTAAGCATTTAATGATGAATTGACTAAATGCAGCTTCCTGCCTTTTTAATAGGATCAAATTTCCTTGTGTTTTCAATTAGCATCTGCCTTGTATTTATAAGACAAACAAGAATATTGTTGCTGAATGCAGCTTGTGTGTGCTTTGTGCTCCTTTGCCCTGTTGAAATGATGAAAGGAAATAAAGTTTGTATTTTATCCAACTACCTGTGCTAAAAAGTGATGGGAACAGTGTTTGTAATTTCTTCTACTTTTTCAGTGACACAAAGTTCAAGCTGCTTATCTAATTGGTGAAAATGCAATGTCTGTTTATCACACTCACTTTGACTATATATGTTGTAGCAAGAGATTGTTTCTCGCTTACGGCCATACCAGCCTGGGGGCGCTAATCCTTGATTGGAGAAGTGACGACAGGTGCGAGTAATTGAGCTGTGAGTGTTTGCTTGAGAGTGTTTGCTCGAGAGCTATTTTCGTTTCTTTTTTGGATTTTGCAATATAATTTATTGTTTTTTCATTTGGATAGTTTTTAGTTTTGTTTAGTTTTCCCCCCCTGCAGTTTTGCTGCCTGGGGGAGGTTTTTTCGCTTTCATTTTTGATTTACAATGACGGACAACATGGCAACGACAAACGGAACGGACAAAGACAACGAAAATGCGCAACGGAAGGAAAACGAAAATAAAGAAGGAATGAAATATGGCAAAGAATACACGGTGGCAATTGAGTTGGTGGGAGAAGAAAAGATGACGACGATGGAATTACTGCGAGCAATTAAGGAGATGTGTGGAGAGGTGGTGGGATGCCGAATGAAAGGCGAGAAGAAGTATGAAATTACGATGAAAAACGGAAAAGGTAAAGAACGGCTAATGGACGGTTTAAGGATAAAGGACACCAGGATTCTGGCGAGAGATGTGAATGTAAATGAATTGGTGGTGTCTTTTATGAATCTCCCGGTATACATCGAAGACAAAGTTATACTGGACAAGCTGAGTAGCTGGGGAGTAACGGCCGTATCGGAGATAAGGAGGAGAGTTTGGCCTGGAACGGAGGTGGTTGACGGAACACGGTTTTGTAAAGTTAAATTTACGGAAAAAGTAAAATCATTGCCATATTCCACAAAAATTGAGACGCTGGAAGGAGCTGAATACTTCAGGGTGATCCATGACAAGCAGGTCAGAGTTTGTCGATTGTGCATACAACCTGGGCACATAGTTAAAGATTGCCCTGAATTCAAGTGTTTCAAGTGCGGCAATCAAGGCCATTATGCGAGAGAGTGTGTCGGAGAGAAGAAAAGGAATGTTTGTGGAAGATGCAGAAAGAGATTGGCGGAGTGCAACTGTGGAGAAGTTATGACTGAAGAGGGGAGTCAAGTACTATTCGAGGAAGCAGTTGTATCATCGCAAGAAGGAGAAGAAGATGGAGGAGAGGACGTGGTGGAAGGTGGAGAGACGGAGGAAGGAAGAAGGGAGAAGAAGGAAGACCAGAAGATTAACGAAATTGGGAGCAGTATGGATTCGGAAATAAGAAGGTGGAGTTTTCAGGAGGAGAGGGGAAGTGGATTGGGGGGAAGCACGGGGGACTCATGGGTTTTGGGGGAAAGCACAGCACAAACAAGTACCTCGGGGGGTGAAGAAATGGAGAGGGTTTTAAGTTTAATGACAATAACAGAGACGGGTATGAACACGGGGAGCACAACGACGACAATATATGAGACGGAGATGAACACGGGGAGCACAACGAACATTCCAGAAACGGCGATGAACACGGGGAGCACAACGACGACTACACATGAGACGGAGATGAACATTCCAGAAACGGCGGAGAACACGGGGAGCACAACGAACATTCCAGAATCGGCGATGAACACGGGGAGCACAACGGACGAGGGTGTAAAGAAGAAAAGTTGGCTGGATGAAATGGACTTGGAGGAGATATCGGACTCGGATGATGGGGAAAAGTTTGAAAGAATGAGAGGAGGATACAGGAAGAGGAAAGCAGCGGAGGGGGGGAGAGAAAGGGTGGAAGAGGAAAGAAACTGGATAAAAGGTAGAGGATAATGAAATTATATTTTATAATTTTATTATTTATTAGTATGGTAACAATAATGTCGATAAATGCGAATGGGTTGAGAACAATAGGAAAATTTAATAGAATAGTACACATAAAGAATTCTGATATTTTATGTATTCAAGAGACGCACTGGGATAATATGTGTGTTTTAGAAATTCAGAAAATATGGAGGGATTTTATTTATGTAAACAATGGTAGGGGGAATTCATGTGGGGTTGCAATTTTAATAAGGAAGGATGTAGTAGAAAATGTGAAGAAGATATATAATGATAATAATGGGAGGATTTTAATTTTAGATTTTGAATATATGAGTAGGGTTTTTAGGATTATAAATATTTATGCGCCGAATAATGAAATAGAGAGAAGGAATTTATTTTTAGAATTAGCGAAATGGTGCAAGGGAAACTGTATTTTAGTTGGGGATTTTAATGTAAAAATGGATAGACTAGATATGACAAGGGGAGCTATTTTTAGAAGTGACGTATCTAGGGGGGTTTTAAGGAAGATGATGGTTGAAAACAATTTAATTGATATATGGAGGGAGGAGAATCCGAATAAGAGAGAATTTTCTAGAAGGCAGGTGGTTTTAGGGGAATTGAAACAGACACGGATAGATTTGGTTTTAGTAAATGAAGGGTTAAGGAATTTTATGAAGGATATTAAATATATTTTTACAACTTTTAGTGATCATGCTGGGTTAACATTTTCGGTGGGGTTAGATAAGGAAAGGAAAGGGGGGGGAATATGGTGTATGAATGCAGGGTATCTAGGTGATGAGGAATACGGGAAACAACTTAAATCTTTGATAGAAGATGAAATGGAGGATAAGCAAAAAGGGAATGATAAGTGCAAGTGGTGGGAAAATGTTAAGGAAAAAATAAAAGTTTTTAGTATTAGATATGCAAGGAAGAAGAGGAGTAGGATGATAAGAGCAGAAAATTATTTAAGAACAAAATTGAATGAAGAAATGAAGAAATGTGATAGTGATCCTGATTATACTATTGAAAAGTTTTTAGATTTAAAAGAAAAATTGAGCAAATGTGAAATAGATAAGTGTAAGGGTGCAATTATAAGAAGTAGGGCAAAATATGTTTTAGAAGGGGAGAAATGTACGTCGTTTTTTCTTGGTTTAGAGAAAACTAAACAGATGAAATCATATATTAGTGAGATTGAAAATGTAAAGGGTGAAGTGGTAAATGATTATGTTGAGATATTAGAAACAGTACAGAATTTTTATAAGGATTTATTTAAGAAAGGGGAGGTGGATGAGGGGTGTGTAAAAGAGATTTTAAGTAGTGTGGATGTGCAAATTGGTGCTGAGGATAAGCAAATGTGTGATAGGAAGATAACAATGGATGAAGTGAAAGATGCAATTAAGGGTTTACAAATAAATAAAAGTCCTGGAGTAGATGGACTAATTGCAGAGTTTTATAAAATGTATGAAAGTATTTTAGCACCTATTTTATTAGAAGTATATCAATATATGGAAGACAATAATACTGTTTCAGATTCCATGGTGACAGGGCTGATATCGATTTTATATAAAAATAAGGGGAGTAAATTGAAATTAGAAAATTATAGGCCAATTAGTTTGTTAAACTCAGATTATAAGATTTTAGCTAAGATACTGGCAAATAGGATGAAGATGGTTTTAAATGATATTATAGCACCTACACAAAATTATAGTGTGCCTGGAAGAGATATAGCAGATACCATAACTACACTTAGAGATGTGATAAATAAAATGAATAGCGATAAGATGGGGGGAATTGTTTTAAGTATAGATTTTAATAAAGCTTTTGACAGGGTGGAACATGATTTTATGTTTAGGGTACTGGAAAAGTATGGGTTTGGAAATGGAATTATAAGATGGATAAAATTATTATATAGAAAGGCTAAAAGTAGGGTTAAATGTAATGGGGTTTTAACAGATTCTTTTATTCTTGAGAGATCAGTGAGACAGGGGTGCCCTTTATCAGCTTTATTGTTTGTTTTATCGGTAGAACCCTTAGCGGCATACCTTAAAAAAGATCATTTTATAAATTGTGTAGAGACTCCGCAAGGAGGTTTTAGTTTAATTCATCAATATGCAGACGATACAACAATAACAGTTAGAGATGAGGGTAGTGTTAAAAGGGTGATGGAGTGTTTTAAAGTATATGAGAAAGCCTCAGGAGCAAAAGTGAATATGGAGAAGTCAGTAATAATGTATGTTGGGAAGAATAATGAGGGGACTTTTCCTTTTAAGGTGGTAAATGATTATTTTAAGGTGTTAGGTGTGTTTTTAGGGGTGAAGGAACAAGAAGCTAGGGATCTGACATGGAGTGGGGTTATAAA
>NC_138298.1:5622500-5647500 GCF_965601325.2 Salmo salar
GGTGGAAGGTGGAGAGACGGAGGAAGGAAGAAGGGAGAAGAAGGAAGACCAGAAGATTAACGAAATTGGGAGCAGTATGGATTCGGAAATAAGAAGGTGGAGTTTTCAGGAGGAGAGGGGAAGTGGATTGGGGGGAAGCACGGGGGACTCATGGGTTTTGGGGGAAAGCACAGCACAAACAAGTACCTCGGGGGGTGAAGAAATGGAGAGGGTTTTAAGTTTAATGACAATAACAGAGACGGGTATGAACACGGGGAGCACAACGACGACAATATATGAGACGGAGATGAACACGGGGAGCACAACGAACATTCCAGAAACGGCGATGAACACGGGGAGCACAACGACGACTACACATGAGACGGAGATGAACATTCCAGAAACGGCGGAGAACACGGGGAGCACAACGAACATTCCAGAATCGGCGATGAACACGGGGAGCACAACGGACGAGGGTGTAAAGAAGAAAAGTTGGCTGGATGAAATGGACTTGGAGGAGATATCGGACTCGGATGATGGGGAAAAGTTTGAAAGAATGAGAGGAGGATACAGGAAGAGGAAAGCAGCGGAGGGGGGGGAGAGAAAGGGTGGAAGAGGAAAGAAACTGGATAAAAGGTAGAGGATAATGAAATTATATTTTATAATTTTATTATTTATTAGTATGGTAACAATAATGTCGATAAATGCGAATGGGTTGAGAACAATAGGAAAATTTAATAGAATAGTACACATAAAGAATTCTGATATTTTATGTATTCAAGAGACGCACTGGGATAATATGTGTGTTTTAGAAATTCAGAAAATATGGAGGGATTTTATTTATGTAAACAATGGTAGGGGGAATTCATGTGGGGTTGCAATTTTAATAAGGAAGGATGTAGTAGAAAATGTGAAGAAGATATATAATGATAATAATGGGAGGATTTTAATTTTAGATTTTGAATATATGAGTAGGGTTTTTAGGATTATAAATATTTATGCGCCGAATAATGAAATAGAGAGAAGGAATTTATTTTTAGAATTAGCGAAATGGTGCAAGGGAAACTGTATTTTAGTTGGGGATTTTAATGTAAAAATGGATAGACTAGATATGACAAGGGGAGCTATTTTTAGAAGTGACGTATCTAGGGGGGTTTTAAGGAAGATGATGGTTGAAAACAATTTAATTGATATATGGAGGGAGGAGAATCCGAATAAGAGAGAATTTTCTAGAAGGCAGGTGGTTTTAGGGGAATTGAAACAGACACGGATAGATTTGGTTTTAGTAAATGAAGGGTTAAGGAATTTTATGAAGGATATTAAATATATTTTTACAACTTTTAGTGATCATGCTGGGTTAACATTTTCGGTGGGGTTAGATAAGGAAAGGAAAGGGGGGGGAATATGGTGTATGAATGCAGGGTATCTAGGTGATGAGGAATACGGGAAACAACTTAAATCTTTGATAGAAGATGAAATGGAGGATAAGCAAAAAGGGAATGATAAGTGCAAGTGGTGGGAAAATGTTAAGGAAAAAATAAAAGTTTTTAGTATTAGATATGCAAGGAAGAAGAGGAGTAGGATGATAAGAGCAGAAAATTATTTAAGAACAAAATTGAATGAAGAAATGAAGAAATGTGATAGTGATCCTGATTATACTATTGAAAAGTTTTTAGATTTAAAAGAAAAATTGAGCAAATGTGAAATAGATAAGTGTAAGGGTGCAATTATAAGAAGTAGGGCAAAATATGTTTTAGAAGGGGAGAAATGTACGTCGTTTTTTCTTGGTTTAGAGAAAACTAAACAGATGAAATCATATATTAGTGAGATTGAAAATGTAAAGGGTGAAGTGGTAAATGATTATGTTGAGATATTAGAAACAGTACAGAATTTTTATAAGGATTTATTTAAGAAAGGGGAGGTGGATGAGGGGTGTGTAAAAGAGATTTTAAGTAGTGTGGATGTGCAAATTGGTGCTGAGGATAAGCAAATGTGTGATAGGAAGATAACAATGGATGAAGTGAAAGATGCAATTAAGGGTTTACAAATAAATAAAAGTCCTGGAGTAGATGGACTAATTGCAGAGTTTTATAAAATGTATGAAAGTATTTTAGCACCTATTTTATTAGAAGTATATCAATATATGGAAGACAATAATACTGTTTCAGATTCCATGGTGACAGGGCTGATATCGATTTTATATAAAAATAAGGGGAGTAAATTGAAATTAGAAAATTATAGGCCAATTAGTTTGTTAAACTCAGATTATAAGATTTTAGCTAAGATACTGGCAAATAGGATGAAGATGGTTTTAAATGATATTATAGCACCTACACAAAATTATAGTGTGCCTGGAAGAGATATAGCAGATACCATAACTACACTTAGAGATGTGATAAATAAAATGAATAGCGATAAGATGGGGGGAATTGTTTTAAGTATAGATTTTAATAAAGCTTTTGACAGGGTGGAACATGATTTTATGTTTAGGGTACTGGAAAAGTATGGGTTTGGAAATGGAATTATAAGATGGATAAAATTATTATATAGAAAGGCTAAAAGTAGGGTTAAATGTAATGGGGTTTTAACAGATTCTTTTATTCTTGAGAGATCAGTGAGACAGGGGTGCCCTTTATCAGCTTTATTGTTTGTTTTATCGGTAGAACCCTTAGCGGCATACCTTAAAAAAGATCATTTTATAAATTGTGTAGAGACTCCGCAAGGAGGTTTTAGTTTAATTCATCAATATGCAGACGATACAACAATAACAGTTAGAGATGAGGGTAGTGTTAAAAGGGTGATGGAGTGTTTTAAAGTATATGAGAAAGCCTCAGGAGCAAAAGTGAATATGGAGAAGTCAGTAATAATGTATGTTGGGAAGAATAATGAGGGGACTTTTCCTTTTAAGGTGGTAAATGATTATTTTAAGGTGTTAGGTGTGTTTTTAGGGGTGAAGGAACAAGAAGCTAGGGATCTGACATGGAGTGGGGTTATAAACAAAGTTAGGAAGGTGGTAAATATGTGGAGGGGGAGGGCTTTGAAATTAAAAGGGAAAGTAATTGTTGTAAATTCCTTGCTGATGTCAATTTTCATTCATGTCATGAACGTTTTAGATGTACCAGAATGGGTTTTATCTGAAATGAATACGATTTTAGTTGATTTTTTATGGGATGGGAAAGGAGCGAAAATTTCTTTTAAAACTTTGATTGCAGGTTATGAGGAGGGGGGTTTGAAGTTGGTAGATTTAAATGTGAGGAAAAAAGCAATTAGAGTTAAAATGGTACGAAAATATTTATATGGTGAACTAGATTATGGATGGAAAAGATTTTTTAAAGAGTATTTGCAGGAGGTTGGGAGGATGGGGGAAAATGGTTTATTAATGTGTATGAGAAAAGAAATGTTAGCTAATATACCATTGTTTTATAGAGAAGTGTTTGAGGCTTGGGGGGAGTTTTTACCAAATATTTATTATGAGTGTACCATTTTAGACAATATTTTAAATCAGCCAATTTTCTTAAATCCCAAGATACAATATAATAATAAGATGTTGTTTTGTAAATATTTTATGAGGGCTGGGATGAGACAGATTGGGGATATTTTATACGAGGTCATTCCAGGTTTTCTTCCTGTACAAGCGATTTATGATAATGTTTGTGAAGTGGAAGATGAAATAAGCAAAACTACAGTAGATAATATGTATAAGAGAATTTTAGGGTGTATTCCTGAAGAATGGGTGCTTTTAATAAATACAGAGGTGGTTGAGAGAGCTAAGGGTTTACCGGTTTTATATTATGAAAGTAATGGGGAGAAACATGTTTTATCAGGTTTGAAAGTTAAAAAGATTTATGAAAAATGTATTTTAAGAGAGATAAAAGCTCCTGCTTCAGAAAAAGTGTGGTCTAGGGTATTTGTAAATATAGATGTAAAATCAATATGGAAGAATGTCAATGTAAAATATAATTCTATAGAATGTGAAGATAATGATTTTAAATTGAAACATAATAGGATTTTTACGAACGTGGTTTTACATCAAATAAATAGAGACATTAAAAGAGAATGTGATATTTGTGGTACGGAGGTGGAACATTTTATGCACTTTTTTATTGAATGTTGTAGATTACAAGGGTTTCATGAGTTTATAAAGGGGCTTTTAGAACAACATTGGGGAGAAGATATTGTAAATGGGGTTGAGTGGAGGAGGTTGTTTCTATTTGGTATAAATGGAAAAAGCAAAGTTTTTAATATTAATTTGATGAATTTTGTTCTTAGCCATGCTAGATACGCTGTAAGACAAAGAAGGAATTTAGGACATTATGAAGGGAAAATTGTGAGTGTGGAGGTTTTATTTAAAAGTATTTTAGAGAAAGATATTGAACTAATATATAAATATGGAGGATGTAATTTTGAAAAACTGTTTGTGTGGGGGAGCACTTTTATCGAAATTGATCAAAATGGAAAACTTGTTTTTAATTATTAATTGGTTTTATTTTATTTTATTTTTTGATTTTGTAAAAGGATGAATTGTTCATCCTTTTTTATTATTATTGTTTGAATATTGTAAATATTATGTGTTTTTTCATAATAAAAGAAAAAAAAAAAAAGGTACGCCCGATCCCGTCTGATCTCGGAAGCTAAGCAGGGTCGGGCCTGGTTAGTACTTGGATGGGAGACCGCCTGGGAATACCAGGTGCTGTAAGCATTTTGTCCACGAGGGTGTGCTCTTGCACTATTTCATCAGCAACACTGCCTTGTATTAAGCATTTAATGATGAATTGACTAAATGTCTGTTTTATCAGACTCACTTTGACTATATATGTTGTAGCAAGAGATTGTTTCTCGCTTACGGCCATACCAGCCTGGGTACGCCCGATCTCGTCTGATCTCGGAAGCTAAGCAGGGTCGGGCCTGGTTAGTACTTGGATGGGAGACCTCCTGGGAATACCAGGTGCTGTAAGCATTTTGTCCACGAGGGTGTGCTCTTGCACTATTTCATCAGCAACACTGCCTTGTATTAAGCATTTAATGATGAATTGACTAAATGTCTGTTTTATCAGACTCACTTTGACTATATATGTTGTAGCAAGAGATTGTTTCTCGCTTACGGCCATACCAGCCTGGGTACGCCCGATCTCGTCTGATCTCGGAAGCTAAGCAGGGTCGGGCCTGGTTAGTACTTGGATGGGAGACCTCCTGGGAATACCAGGTGCTGTAAGCATTTTGTCCACGAGGGTGTGCTCTTGCACTATTTCATCAGCAACACTGCCTTGTATTAAGCATTTAATGATGAATTGACTAAATGTCTGTTTTATCAGACTCACTTTGACTATATATGTTGTAGCAAGAGATTGTTTCTCGCTTACGGCCATACCAGCCTGGGTACGCCCGATCTCGTCTGATCTCGGAAGCTAAGCAGGGTCGGGCCTGGTTAGTACTTGGATGGGAGACCGCCTGGGAATACCAGGTGCTGTAAGCATTTTGTCCACGAGGGTGTGCCCCTGCACTATTTCATCAGCAACACTGCCTTGTAGTAAGCATTTAATGATGAATTGACTAAATGCAGCTTCCTGCCTTTTTAATAGGATCAAATTTCCTTGTGTTTTCAATTAGCATCTGCCTTGTATTTATAAGACAAACAAGAATATTGTTGCTGAATGCAGCTTGTGTGTGCTTTGTGCTCCTTTGCCCTGTTCAAATGATGAAAGGAAATAAAGTTTGTATTTTATCCAACTACCTGTGCTAAAAAGTGATGGGAACAGTGTTTGTAATTTCTTCTACTTTTTCAGTGACACAAAGTTCAAGCTGCTTATCTAATTGGTGAAAATGCAATGTCTGTTTATCACACTCACTTTGACTATATATGTTGTAGCAAGAGATTGTTTCTCGCTTACGGCCATACCAGCCTGGGTACGCCCGATCTCGTCTGATCTCGGAAGCTATGCAGGGTCGGGCCTGGTTAGTACTTGGATGGGAGACCGCCTGGGAATACCAGGTGCTGTACGCATTTTGTCCACGAGGGTGTGCTCTTGCACTATTTCATCAGCAACACTGCCTTGTATTAAGCATTTAATGATGAATTGACTAAATGTCTGTTTTATCAGACTCACTTTGACTATATATGTTGTAGCAAGAGATTGTTTCTCGCTTACGGCCATACCAGCCTGGGTACGCCCGATCTCGTCTGATCTCGGAAGCTAAGCAGGGTCGGGCCTGGTTAGTACTTGGATGGGAGACCGCCTGGGAATACCAGGTGCTGTAAGCATTTTGTCCACGAGAGTGTGCTCTTGCACTATTTCATCAGCAACACTGCCTTGTATTAAGCATTTAATGATGAATTGACTAAATGTCTGTTTTATCAGACTCACTTTGACTATATATGTTGTAGCAAGTAATTGTTTCTCGCTTCCGGCCATACCAGCCTGGGTACGCCAGATCTCGTCTGATCTCGGAAGCTAAGCAGGGTCGGGCCTGGTTAGTACTTGGATGGGAGACCGCCTGGGAATACCAGGTGCTGTAAGCATTTTGTCCACGAGGGTGTGCCCCTGCACTATTTCATCAGCAACACTGCCTTGTAGTAAGCATTTAATGATGAATTGACTAAATGCAGCTTCCTGCCTTTTTAATAGGATCAAATTTCCTTGTGTTTTCAATTAGCATCTGCCTTGTATTTATAAGACAAACAAGAATATTGTTGCTGAATGCAGCTTGTGTGTGCTTTGTGCTCCTTTGCCCTGTTGAAATGATGAAAGGAAATAAAGTTTGTATTTTATCCAACTACCTGTGCTAAAAAGTGATGGGAACAGTGTTTGTAATTTCTTCTACTTTTTCAGTGACACAAAGTTCAAGCTGCTTATCTAATTGGTGAAAATGCAATGTCTGTTTATCACACTCACTTTGACTATATATGTTGTAGCAAGAGATTGTTTCTCGCTTACGGCCATACCAGCCTGGGTACGCCCGATCTCGTCTGATCTCGGAAGCTAAGCAGGGTCGGGCCTGGTTAGTACTTGGATGGTAGACCGCCTGGGAATACCAGGTGCTGTAAGCAGTTTGTCCACGAGGGTGTGCTCTTGCACTATTTCATCAGCAACACTGCCTTGTATTAAGCATTTAATGATGAATTGACTAAATGTCTGTTTTATCCGACTCACTTTGACTATATATGTTGTAGCAAGAGATTGTTTCTCGCTTACGGCCATACCAGCCTGGGTACGCCCGATCTCGTCTGATCTCGGAAGCTAAGCAGGGTCGGGCCTGGTTAGTACTTGGATGGGAGACCTCCTGGGAATACCAGGTGCTGTAAGCATTTTGTCCACGAGGGTGTGCTCTTGCACTATTTCATCAGCAACACTGCCTTGTATTAAGCATTTAATGATGAATTGACTAAATGTCTGTTTTATCAGACTCACTTTGACTATATATGTTGTAGCAAGAGATTGTTTCTCGCTTACGGCCATACCAGCCTGGGTACGCCCGATCTCGTCTGATCTCTGGAAGCTAAGCAGGGTCGGGCCTGGTTAGTACTTGGATGGGAGACCTCCTGGGAATACCAGGTGCTGTAAGCATTTTGTCCACGAGGGTGTGCTCTTGCACTATTTCATCAGCAACACTGCCTTGTATTAAGCATTTAATGATGAATTGACTAAATGTCTGTTTTATCAGACTCACTTTGACTATATATGTTGTAGCAAGAGATTGTTTCTCGCTTACGGCCATACCAGCCTGGGTACGCCCGATCTCGTCTGATCTCGGAAGCTAAGCAGGGTCGGGCCTGGTTAGTACTTGGATGGGAGACCTCCTGGGAATACCAGGTGCTGTAAGCATTTTGTCCACGAGGGTGTGCTCTTGCACTATTTCATCAGCAACACTGCCTTGTATTAAGCATTTAATGATGAATTGACTAAATGTCTGTTTTATCAGACTCACTTTGACTATATATGTTGTAGCAAGAGATTGTTTCTCGCTTACGGCCATACCAGCCTGGGTACGCCCGATCTCGTCTGATCTCGGAAGCTAAGCAGGGTCGGGCCTGGTTAGTACTTGGATGGGAGACCGCCTGGGAATACCAGGTGCTGTAAGCATTTTGTCCACGAGGGTGTGCCCCTGCACTATTTCATCAGCAACACTGCCTTGTAGTAAGCATTTAATGATGAATTGACTAAATGCAGCTTCCTGCCTTTTTAATAGGATCAAATTTCCTTGTGTTTTCAATTAGCATCTGCCTTGTATTTATAAGACAAACAAGAATATTGTTGCTGAATGCAGCTTGTGTGTGCTTTGTGCTCCTTTGCCCTGTTCAAATGATGAAAGGAAATAAAGTTTGTATTTTATCCAACTACCTGTGCTAAAAAGTGATGGGAACAGTGTTTGTAATTTCTTCTACTTTTTCAGTGACACAAAGTTCAAGCTGCTTATCTAATTGGTGAAAATGCAATGTCTGTTTATCACACTCACTTTGACTATATATGTTGTAGCAAGAGATTGTTTCTCGCTTACGGCCATACCAGCCTGGGTACGCCCGATCTCGTCTGATCTCGGAAGCTATGCAGGGTCGGGCCTGGTTAGTACTTGGATGGGAGACCGCCTGGGAATACCAGGTGCTGTACGCATTTTGTCCACGAGGGTGTGCTCTTGCACTATTTCATCAGCAACACTGCCTTGTATTAAGCATTTAATGATGAATTGACTAAATGTCTGTTTTATCAGACTCACTTTGACTATATATGTTGTAGCAAGAGATTGTTTCTCGCTTACGGCCATACCAGCCTGGGTACGCCTGATCTCGTCTGATCTCGGAAGCTAAGCAGGGTCGGGCCTGGTTAGTACTTGGATGGGAGACCGCCTGGGAATACCAGGTGCTGTAAGCATTTTGTCCACGAGGGTGTGCTCTTGCACTATTTCATCAGCAACACTGCCTTGTATTAAGCATTTAATGATGAATTGACTAAATGTCTGTTTTATCAGACTCACTTTGACTATATATGTTGTAGCAAGTAATTGTTTCTCGCTTCCGGCCATACCAGCCTGGGTACGCCAGATCTCGTCTGATCTCGGAAGCTAAGCAGGGTCGGGCCTGGTTAGTACTTGGATGGGAGACCGCCTGGGAATACCAGGTGCTGTAAGCATTTTGTCCACGAGGGTGTGCTCTTGCACTATTTCATCAGCAACACTGCCTTGTAGTAAGCATTTAATGATGAATTGACTAAATGTCTGTTTTATCAGACTCACTTTGACTATATATGTTGTAGCAAGAGATTGTTTCTCGCTTACGGCCATACCAGCCTGGGTACGCCCGATCTCGTCTGATCTCGGAAGCTAAGCAGGGTCGGGCCTGGTTAGTACTTGGATGGGAGACCTCCTGGGAATACCAGGTGCTGTAAGCATTTTGTCCACGAGGGTGTGCTCTTGCACTATTTCATCAGCAACACTGCCTTGTATTAAGCATTTAATGATGAATTGACTAAATGTCTGTTTTATCAGACTCACTTTGACTATATATGTTGTAGCAAGAGATTGTTTCTCGCTTACGGCCATACCAGCCTGGGTACGCCCGATCTCGTCTGATCTCGGAAGCTAAGCAGGGTCGGGCCTGGTTAGTACTTGGATGGGAGACCTCCTGGGAATACCAGGTGCTGTAAGCATTTTGTCCACGAGGGTGTGCTCTTGCACTATTTCATCAGCAACACTGCCTTGTATTAAGCATTTAATGATGAATTGACTAAATGTCTGTTTTATCAGACTCACTTTGACTATATATGTTGTAGCAAGAGATTGTTTCTCGCTTACGGCCATACCAGCCTGGGTACGCCCGATCTCGTCTGATCTCGGAAGCTAAGCAGGGTCGGGCCTGGTTAGTACTTGGATGGGAGACCGCCTGGGAATACCAGGTGCTGTAAGCATTTTGTCCACGAGGGTGTGCCCCTGCACTATTTCATCAGCAACACTGCCTTGTAGTAAGCATTTAATGATGAATTGACTAAATGCAGCTTCCTGCCTTTTTAATAGGATCAAATTTCCTTGTGTTTTCAATTAGCATCTGCCTTGTATTTATAAGACAAACAAGAATATTGTTGCTGAATGCAGCTTGTGTGTGCTTTGTGCTCCTTTGCCCTGTTCAAATGATGAAAGGAAATAAAGTTTGTATTTTATCCAACTACCTGTGCTAAAAAGTGATGGGAACAGTGTTTGTAATTTCTTCTACTTTTTCAGTGACACAAAGTTCAAGCTGCTTATCTAATTGGTGAAAATGCAATGTCTGTTTATCACACTCACTTTGACTATATATGTTGTAGCAAGAGATTGTTTCTCGCTTACGGCCATACCAGCCTGGGTACGCCCGATCTCGTCTGATCTCGGAAGCTATGCAGGGTCGGGCCTGGTTAGTACTTGGATGGGAGACCGCCTGGGAATACCAGGTGCTGTAAGCATTTTGTCCACGAGGGTGTGCCCCTGCACTATTTCATCAGCAACACTGCCTTGTAGTAAGCATTTAATGATGAATTGACTAAATGCAGCTTCCTGCCTTTTTAATAGGATCAAATTTCCTTGTGTTTTCAATTAGCATCTGCCTTGTATTTATAAGACAAACAAGAATATTGTTGCTGAATGCAGCTTGTGTGTGCTTTGTGCTCCTTTGCCCTGTTCAAATGATGAAAGGAAATAAAGTTTGTATTTTATCCAACTACCTGTGCTAAAAAGTGATGGGAACAGTGTTTGTAATTTCTTCTACTTTTTCAGTGACACAAAGTTCAAGCTGCTTATCTAATTGGTGAAAATGCAATGTCTGTTTATCACACTCACTTTGACTATATATGTTGTAGCAAGAGATTGTTTCTCGCTTACGGCCATACCAGCCTGGGTACGCCCGATCTCGTCTGATCTCGGAAGCTATGCAGGGTCGGGCCTGGTTAGTACTTGGATGGGAGACCGCCTGGGAATACCAGGTGCTGTACGCATTTTGTCCACGAGGGTGTGCTCTTGCACTATTTCATCAGCAACACTGCCTTGTATTAAGCATTTAATGATGAATTGACTAAATGTCTGTTTTATCAGACTCACTTTGACTATATATGTTGTAGCAAGAGATTGTTTCTCGCTTACGGCCATACCAGCCTGGGTACGCCCGATCTCGTCTGATCTCGGAAGCTAAGCAGGGTCGGGCCTGGTTAGTACTTGGATGGGAGACCGCCTGGGAATACCAGGTGCTGTAAGCATTTTGTCCACGAGGGTGTGCTCTTGCACTATTTCATCAGCAACACTGCCTTGTATTAAGCATTTAATGATGAATTGACTAAATGTCTGTTTTATCAGACTCACTTTGACTATATATGTTGTAGCAAGTAATTGTTTCTCGCTTCCGGCCATACCAGCCTGGGTACGCCAGATCTCGTCTGATCTCGGAAGCTAAGCAGGGTCGGGCCTGGTTAGTACTTGGATGGGAGACCGCCTGGGAATACCAGGTGCTGTAAGCATTTTGTCCACGAGGGTGTGCTCTTGCACTATTTCATCAGCAACACTGCCTTGTAGTAAGCATTTAATGATGAATTGACTAAATGTCTGTTTTATCAGACTCACTTTGACTATATATGTTGTAGCAAGAGATTGTTTCTCGCTTACGGCCATACCAGCCTGGGTACGCCCGATCTCGTCTGATCTCGGAAGCTAAGCAGGGTCGGGCCTGGTTAGTACTTGGATGGGAGACCTCCTGGGAATACCAGGTGCTGTAAGCATTTTGTCCACGAGGGTGTGCTCTTGCACTATTTCATCAGCAACACTGCCTTGTATTAAGCATTTAATGATGAATTGACTAAATGTCTGTTTTATCAGACTCACTTTGACTATATATGTTGTAGCAAGAGATTGTTTCTCGCTTACGGCCATACCAGCCTGGGTACGCCCGATCTCGTCTGATCTCGGAAGCTAAGCAGGGTCGGGCCTGGTTAGTACTTGGATGGGAGACCTCCTGGGAATACCAGGTGCTGTAAGCATTTTGTCCACGAGGGTGTGCTCTTGCACTATTTCATCAGCAACACTGCCTTGTATTAAGCATTTAATGATGAATTGACTAAATGTCTGTTTTATCAGACTCACTTTGACTATATATGTTGTAGCAAGAGATTGTTTCTCGCTTACGGCCATACCAGCCTGGGTACGCCCGATCTCGTCTGATCTCGGAAGCTAAGCAGGGTCGGGCCTGGTTAGTACTTGGATGGGAGACCGCCTGGGAATACCAGGTGCTGTAAGCATTTTGTCCACGAGGGTGTGCCCCTGCACTATTTCATCAGCAACACTGCCTTGTAGTAAGCATTTAATGATGAATTGACTAAATGCAGCTTCCTGCCTTTTTAATAGGATCAAATTTCCTTGTGTTTTCAATTAGCATCTGCCTTGTATTTATAAGACAAACAAGAATATTGTTGCTGAATGCAGCTTGTGTGTGCTTTGTGCTCCTTTGCCCTGTTCAAATGATGAAAGGAAATAAAGTTTGTATTTTATCCAACTACCTGTGCTAAAAAGTGATGGGAACAGTGTTTGTAATTTCTTCTACTTTTTCAGTGACACAAAGTTCAAGCTGCTTATCTAATTGGTGAAAATGCAATGTCTGTTTATCACACTCACTTTGACTATATATGTTGTAGCAAGAGATTGTTTCTCGCTTACGGCCATACCAGCCTGGGTACGCCCGATCTCGTCTGATCTCGGAAGCTATGCAGGGTCGGGCCTGGTTAGTACTTGGATGGGAGACCGCCTGGGAATACCAGGTGCTGTACGCATTTTGTCCACGAGGGTGTGCTCTTGCACTATTTCATCAGCAACACTGCCTTGTATTAAGCATTTAATGATGAATTGACTAAATGTCTGTTTTATCAGACTCACTTTGACTATATATGTTGTAGCAAGAGATTGTTTCTCGCTTACGGCCATACCAGCCTGGGTACGCCCGATCTCGTCTGATCTCGGAAGCTAAGCAGGGTCGGGCCTGGTTAGTACTTGGATGGGATACCGCCTGGGAATACCAGGTGCTGTAAGCATTTTGTCCACGAGGGTGTGCTCTTGCACTATTTCATCAGCAACACTGCCTTGTATTAAGCATTTAATGATGAATTGACTAAATGTCTGTTTTATCAGACTCACTTTGACTATATATGTTGTAGCAAGTAATTGTTTCTCGCTTCCGGCCATACCAGCCTGGGTACGCCAGATCTCGTCTGATCTCGGAAGCTAAGCAGGGTCGGGCCTGGTTAGTACTTGGATGGGAGACCGCCTGGGAATACCAGGTGCTGTAAGCATTTTGTCCACGAGGGTGTGCTCTTGCACTATTTCATCAGCAACACTGCCTTGTAGTAAGCATTTAATGATGAATTGACTAAATGTCTGTTTTATCAGACTCACTTTGACTATATATGTTGTAGCAAGAGATTGTTTCTCGCTTACGGCCATACCAGCCTGGGTACGCCCGATCTCGTCTGATCTCGGAAGCTAAGCAGGGTCGGGCCTGGTTAGTACTTGGATGGGAGACCGCCTGGGAATACCAGGTGCTGTAAGCATTTTGTCCACGAGGGTGTGCTCTTGCACTATTTCATCAGCAACACTGCCTTGTATTAAGCATTTAATGATGAATTGACTAAATGTCTGTTTTATCAGATTCACTTTGACTATATATGTTGTAGCAAGAGATTGTTTCTCGCTTACGGCCATACCAGCCTGGGTACGCCCGATCTCGTCTGATCTCGGAAGCTAAGCAGGGTCGGGCCTGGTTAGTACTTGGATGGGAGACCGCCTGGGAATACCAGGTGCTGTAAGCATTTTGTCCACGAGGGTGTGCCCCTGCACTATTTCATCAGCAACACTGCCTTGTAGTAAGCATTTAATGATGAATTGACTAAATGCAGCTTCCTGCCTTTTTAATAGGATCAAATTTCCTTGTGTTTTCAATTAGCATCTGCCTTGTATTTATAAGACAAACAAGAATATTGTTGCTGAATGCAGCTTGTGTGTGCTTTGTGCTCCTTTGCCCTGTTGAAATGATGAAAGGAAATAAAGTTTGTATTTTATCCAACTACCTGTGCTAAAAAGTGATGGGAACAGTGTTTGTAATTTCTTCTACTTTTTCAGTGACACAAAGTTCAAGCTGCTTATCTAATTGGTGAAAATGCAATGTCTGTTTATCACACTCACTTTGACTATATATGTTGTAGCAAGAGATTGTTTCTCGCTTACGGCCATACCAGCCTGGGTACGCCCGATCTCGTCTGATCTCGGAAGCTAAGCAGGGTCGGGCCTGGTTAGTACTTGGATGGGAGACCGCCTGGGAATACCAGGTGCTGTAAGCAGTTTGTCCACGAGGGTGTGCTCTTGCACTATTTCATCAGCAACACTGCCTTGTATTAAGCATTTAATGATGAATTGACTAAATGTCTGTTTTATCCGACTCACTTTGACTATATATGTTGTAGCAAGAGATTGTTTCTCGCTTACGGCCATACCAGCCTGGGTACGCCCGATCTCGTCTGATCTCGGAAGCTAAGCAGGGTCGGGCCTGGTTAGTACTTGGATGGGAGACCTCCTGGGAATACCAGGTGCTGTAAGCATTTTGTCCACGAGGGTGTGCTCTTGCACTATTTCATCAGCAACACTGCCTTGTATTAAGCATTTAATGATGAATTGACTAAATGTCTGTTTTATCAGACTCACTTTGACTATATATGTTGTAGCAAGAGATTGTTTCTCGCTTACGGCCATACCAGCCTGGGTACGCCCGATCTCGTCTGATCTCGGAAGCTAAGCAGGGTCGGGCCTGGTTAGTACTTGGATGGGAGACCGCCTGGGAATACCAGGTGCTGTAAGCATTTTGTCCACGAGGGTGTGCCCCTGCACTATTTCATCAGCAACACTGCCTTGTAGTAAGCATTTAATGATGAATTGACTAAATGCAGCTTCCTGCCTTTTTAATAGGATCATATTTCCTTGTGTTTTCAATTAGCATCTGCCTTGTATTTATAAGACAAACAAGAATATTGTTGCTGAATGCAGCTTGTGTGTGCTTTGTGCTCCTTTGCCCTGTTGAAATGATGAAAGGAAATAAAGTTTGTATTTTATCCAACTACCTGTGCTAAAAAGTGATGGGAACAGTGTTTGTAATTTCTTCTACTTTTTCAGTGACACAAAGTTCAAGCTGCTTATCTAATTGGTGAAAATGCAATGTCTGTTTATCACACTCACTTTGACTATATATGTTGTAGCAAGAGATTGTTTCTCGCTTACGGCCATACCAGCCTGGGTACGCCCGATCTCGTCTGATCTCGGAAGCTAAGCAGGGTCGGGCCTGGTTAGTACTTGGATGGGAGACCGCCTGGGAATACCAGGTGCTGTAAGCAGTTTGTCCACGAGGGTGTGCTCTTGCACTATTTCATCAGCAACACTGCCTTGTATTAAGCATTTAATGATGAATTGACTAAATGTCTGTTTTATCAGACTCACTTTGACTATATATGTTGTAGCAAGAGATTGTTTCTCGCTTACGGCCATACCAGCCTGGGTACGCCCGATCCCGTCTGATCTCGGAAGCTAAGCAGGGTCGGGCCTGGTTAGTACTTGGATGGGAGACCGCCTGGGAATACCAGGTGCTGTAAGCATTTTGTCCACGAGGGTGTGCTCTTGCACTATTTCATCAGCAACACTGCCTTGTATTAAGCATTTAATGATGAATTGACTAAATGTCTGTTTTATCAGACTCACTTTGACTATATATGTTGTAGCAAGAGATTGTTTCTCGCTTACGGCCATACCAGCCTGGGTACGCCCGATCTCGTCTGATCTCGGAAGCTAAGCAGGGTCGGGCCTGGTTAGTACTTGGATGGGAGACCTCCTGGGAATACCAGGTGCTGTAAGCATTTTGTCCACGAGGGTGTGCTCTTGCACTATTTCATCAGCAACACTGCCTTGTATTAAGCATTTAATGATGAATTGACTAAATGTCTGTTTTATCAGACTCACTTTGACTATATATGTTGTAGCAAGAGATTGTTTCTCGCTTACGGCCATACCAGCCTGGGTACGCCCGATCCCGTCTGATCTCGGAAGCTAAGCAGGGTCGGGCCTGGTTAGTACTTGGATGGGAGACCGCCTGGGAATACCAGGTGCTGTAAGCATTTTGTCCACGAGGGTGTGCTCTTGCACTATTTCATCAGCAACACTGCCTTGTATTAAGCATTTAATGATGAATTGACTAAATGTCTGTTTTATCAGACTCACTTTGACTATATATGTTGTAGCAAGAGATTGTTTCTCGCTTACGGCCATACCAGCCTGGGTACGCCCGATCTCGTCTGATCTCGGAAGCTAAGCAGGGTCGGGCCTGGTTAGTACTTGGATGGGAGACCTCCTGGGAATACCAGGTGCTGTAAGCATTTTGTCCACGAGGGTGTGCTCTTGCACTATTTCATCAGCAACACTGCCTTGTATTAAGCATTTAATGATGAATTGACTAAATGTCTGTTTTATCAGACTCACTTTGACTATATATGTTGTAGCAAGAGATTGTTTCTCGCTTACGGCCATACCAGCCTGGGTACGCCCGATCCCGTCTGATCTCGGAAGCTAAGCAGGGTCGGGCCTGGTTAGTACTTGGATGGGAGACCGCCTGGGAATACCAGGTGCTGTAAGCATTTTGTCCACGAGGGTGTGCTCTTGCACTATTTCATCAGCAACACTGCCTTGTATTAAGCATTTAATGATGAATTGACTAAATGTCTGTTTTATCAGACTCACTTTGACTATATATGTTGTAGCAAGAGATTGTTTCTCGCTTACGGCCATACCAGCCTGGGTACGCCCGATCTCGTCTGATCTCGGAAGCTAAGCAGGGTCGGGCCTGGTTAGTACTTGGATGGGAGACCTCCTGGGAATACCAGGTGCTGTAAGCATTTTGTCCACGAGGGTGTGCTCTTGCACTATTTCATCAGCAACACTGCCTTGTATTAAGCATTTAATGATGAATTGACTAAATGTCTGTTTTATCAGACTCACTTTGACTATATATGTTGTAGCAAGAGATTGTTTCTCGCTTACGGCCATACCAGCCTGGGTACGCCCGATCTCGTCTGATCTCGGAAGCTAAGCAGGGTCGGGCCTGGTTAGTACTTGGATGGGAGACCTCCTGGGAATACCAGGTGCTGTAAGCATTTTGTCCACGAGGGTGTGCTCTTGCACTATTTCATCAGCAACACTGCCTTGTATTAAGCATTTAATGATGAATTGACTAAATGTCTGTTTTATCAGACTCACTTTGACTATATATGTTGTAGCAAGAGATTGTTTCTCGCTTACGGCCATACCAGCCTGGGTACGCCCGATCTCGTCTGATCTCGGAAGCTAAGCAGGGTCGGGCCTGGTTAGTACTTGGATGGGAGACCGCCTGGGAATACCAGGTGCTGTAAGCATTTTGTCCACGAGGGTGTGCCCCTGCACTATTTCATCAGCAACACTGCCTTGTAGTAAGCATTTAATGATGAATTGACTAAATGCAGCTTCCTGCCTTTTTAATAGGATCAAATTTCCTTGTGTTTTCAATTAGCATCTGCCTTGTATTTATAAGACAAACAAGAATATTGTTGCTGAATGCAGCTTGTGTGTGCTTTGTGCTCCTTTGCCCTGTTCAAATGATGAAAGGAAATAAAGTTTGTATTTTATCCAACTACCTGTGCTAAAAAGTGATGGGAACAGTGTTTGTAATTTCTTCTACTTTTTCAGTGACACAAAGTTCAAGCTGCTTATCTAATTGGTGAAAATGCAATGTCTGTTTATCACACTCACTTTGACTATATATGTTGTAGCAAGAGATTGTTTCTCGCTTACGGCCATACCAGCCTGGGTACGCCCGATCTCGTCTGATCTCGGAAGCTATGCAGGGTCGGGCCTGGTTAGTACTTGGATGGGAGACCGCCTGGGAATACCAGGTGCTGTAAGCATTTTGTCCACGAGGGTGTGCTCTTGCACTATTTCATCAGCAACACTGCCTTGTATTAAGCATTTAATGATGAATTGACTAAATGTCTGTTTTATCAGACTCACTTTGACTATATATGTTGTAGCAAGAGATTGTTTCTCGCTTACGGCCATACCAGCCTGGGTACGCCCGATCTCGTCTGATCTCGGAAGCTAAGCAGGGTCGGGCCTGGTTAGTACTTGGATGGGAGACCGCCTGGGAATACCAGGTGCTGTAAGCATTTTGTCCACGAGGGTGTGCTCTTGCACTATTTCATCAGCAACACTGCCTTGTATTAAGCATTTAATGATGAATTGACTAAATGTCTGTTTTATCAGACTCACTTTGACTATATATGTTGTAGCAAGTAATTGTTTCTCGCTTCCGGCCATACCAGCCTGGGTACGCCAGATCTCGTCTGATCTCGGAAGCTAAGCAGGGTCGGGCCTGGTTAGTACTTGGATGGGAGACCGCCTGGGAATACCAGGTGCTGTAAGCATTTTGTCCACGAGGGTGTGCTCTTGCACTATTTCATCAGCAACACTGCCTTGTAGTAAGCATTTAATGATGAATTGACTAAATGTCTGTTTTATCAGACTCACTTTGACTATATATGTTGTAGCAAGAGATTGTTTCTCGCTTACGGCCATACCAGCATGGGTACGCCCGATCTCGTCTGATCTCGGAAGCTAAGCAGGGTCGGGCCTGGTTAGTACTTGGATGGGAGACCGCCTGGGAATACCAGGTGCTGTAAGCATTTTGTCCACGAGGGTGTGCTCTTGCACTATTTCATCAGCAACACTGCCTTGTATTAAGCATTTAATGATGAATTGACTAAATGTCTGTTTTATCAGATTCACTTTGACTATATATGTTGTAGCAAGAGATTGTTTCTCGCTTACGGCCATACCAGCCTGGGTACGCCCGATCTCGTCTGATCTCGGAAGCTAAGCAGGGTCGGGCCTGGTTAGTACTTGGATGGGAGACCGCCTGGGAATACCAGGTGCTGTAAGCATTTTGTCCACGAGGGTGTGCCCCTGCACTATTTCATCAGCAACACTGCCTTGTAGTAAGCATTTAATGATGAATTGACTAAATGCAGCTTCCTGCCTTTTTAATAGGATCAAATTTCCTTGTGTTTTCAATTAGCATCTGCCTTGTATTTATAAGACAAACAAGAATATTGTTGCTGAATGCAGCTTGTGTGTGCTTTGTGCTCCTTTGCCCTGTTGAAATGATGAAAGGAAATAAAGTTTGTATTTTATCCAACTACCTGTGCTAAAAAGTGATGGGAACAGTGTTTGTAATTTCTTCTACTTTTTCAGTGACACAAAGTTCAAGCTGCTTATCTAATTGGTGAAAATGCAATGTCTGTTTATCACACTCACTTTGACTATATATGTTGTAGCAAGAGATTGTTTCTCGCTTACGGCCATACCAGCCTGGGTACGCCCGATCTCGTCTGATCTCGGAAGCTAAGCAGGGTCGGGCCTGGTTAGTACTTGGATGGGAGACCGCCTGGGAATACCAGGTGCTGTAAGCAGTTTGTCCACGAGGGTGTGCTCTTGCACTATTTCATCAGCAACACTGCCTTGTATTTAGCATTTAATGATGAATTGACTAAATGTCTGTTTTATCAGACTCACTTTGACTATATATGTTGTAGCAAGAGATTGTTTCTCGCTTACGGCCATACCAGCCTGGGTACGCCCGATCTCGTCTTATCTCGGAAGCTAAGCAGGGTCGGGCCTGGTTAGTACTTGGATGGGAGACCGCCTGGGAATACCAGGTGCTGTAAGCATTTTGTCCACGAGGGTGTGCTCTTGCACTATTTCATCAGCAACACTGCCTTGTAGTAAGCATTTAATGATGAATTGACTAAATGCAGCTTCCTGCCTTTTTAATAGGATCAAATTTCCTTGTGTTTTCAATTAGCATCTGCCTTGTATTTATAAGACAAACAAGAATATTGTTGCTGAATGCAGCTTGTGTGTGCTTTGTGCTCCTTTGCCCTGTTCAAATGATGAAAGGAAATAAAGTTTGTATTTTATCCAACTACCTGTGCTAAAAAGTGATGGGAACAGTGTTTGTAATTTCTTCTACTTTTTCAGTGACACAAAGTTCAAGCTGCTTATCTAATTGGTGAAAATGCAATGTCTGTTTATCACACTCACTTTGACTATATATGTTGTAGCAAGAGATTGTTTCTCGCTTACGGCCATACCAGCCTGGGTACGCCCGATCTCGTCTGATCTCGGAAGCTATGCAGGGTCGGGCCTGGTTAGTACTTGGATGGGAGACCGCCTGGGAATACCACGTGCTGTAAGCATTTTGTCCACGAGGGTGTGCTCTTGCACTATTTCATCAGCAACACTGCCTTGTATTAAGCATTTAATGATGAATTGACTAAATGTCTGTTTTATCAGACTCACTTTGACTATATATGTTGTAGCAAGAGATTGTTTCTCGCTTACGGCCATACCAGCCTGGGTACGCCCGATCTCGTCTGATCTCGGAAGCTAAGCAGGGTCGGGCCTGGTTAGTACTTGGATGGGAGACCGCCTGGGAATACCAGGTGCTGTAAGCATTTTGTCCACGAGGGTGTGCTCTTGCACTATTTCATCAGCAACACTGCCTTGTATTAAGCATTTAATGATGAATTGACTAAATGTCTGTTTTATCAGACTCACTTTGACTATATATGTTGTAGCAAGTAATTGTTTCTCGCTTCCGGCCATACCAGCCTGGGTACGCCAGATCTCGTCTGATCTCGGAAGCTAAGCAGGGTCGGGCCTGGTTAGTACTTGGATGGGAGACCGCCTGGGAATACCAGGTGCTGTAAGCATTTTGTCCACGAGGGTGTGCTCTTGCACTATTTCATCAGCAACACTGCCTTGTAGTAAGCATTTAATGATGAATTGACTAAATGTCTGTTTTATCAGACTCACTTTGACTATATATGTTGTAGCAAGAGATTGTTTCTCGCTTACGGCCATACCAGCCTGGGTACGCCCGATCTCGTCTGATCTCGGAAGCTAAGCAGGGTCGGGCCTGGTTAGTACTTGGATGGGAGACCGCCTGGGAATACCAGGTGCTGTAAGCATTTTGTCCACGAGGGTGTGCTCTTGCACTATTTCATCAGCAACACTGCCTTGTATTAAGCATTTAATGATGAATTGACTAAATGTCTGTTTTATCAGATTCACTTTGACTATATATGTTGTAGCAAGAGATTGTTTCTCGCTTACGGCCATACCAGCCTGGGTACGCCCGATCTCGTCTGATCTCGGAAGCTAAGCAGGGTCGGGCCTGGTTAGTACTTGGATGGGAGACCGCCTGGGAATACCAGGTGCTGTAAGCATTTTGTCCACGAGGGTGTGCCCCTGCACTATTTCATCAGCAACACTGCCTTGTAGTAAGCATTTAATGATGAATTGACTAAATGCAGCTTCCTGCCTTTTTAATAGGATCAAATTTCCTTGTGTTTTCAATTAGCATCTGCCTTGTATTTATAAGACAAACAAGAATATTGTTGCTGAATGCAGCTTGTGTGTGCTTTGTGCTCCTTTGCCCTGTTGAAATGATGAAAGGAAATAAAGTTTGTATTTTATCCAACTACCTGTGCTAAAAAGTGATGGGAACAGTGTTTGTAATTTCTTCTACTTTTTCAGTGACACAAAGTTCAAGCTGCTTATCTAATTGGTGAAAATGCAATGTCTGTTTATCACACTCACTTTGACTATATATGTTGTAGCAAGAGATTGTTTCTCGCTTACGGCCATACCAGCCTGGGTACGCCCGATCTCGTCTGATCTCGGAAGCTAAGCAGGGTCGGGCCTGGTTAGTACTTGGATGGGAGACCGCCTGGGAATACCAGGTGCTGTAAGCATTTTGTCCACGAGGGTGTGCTCTTGCACTATTTCATCAGCAACACTGCCTTGTATTAAGCATTTAATGATGAATTGACTAAATGTCTGTTTTATCAGACTCACTTTGACTATATATGTTGTAGCAAGAGATTGTTTCTCGCTTATGGCCATACCAGCCTGGGTACGCCCGATCTCGTCTGATCTCGGAAGCTAAGCAGGGTCGGGCCTGGTTAGTACTTGGATGGGAGACCGCCTGGGAATACCAGGTGCTGTAAGCATTTTGTCCACGAGGGCGTGCTCTTGCACTATTTCATCAGCAACACTGCCTTGTATTAAGCATTTAATGATGAATTGACTAAATGTCTGTTTTATCAGACTCACTTTGACTATATATGTTGTAGCAAGAGATTGTTTCTCGCTTACGGCCATATCAGCCTGGGTACGCCCGATCTCGTCTGATCTCGGAAGCTAAGCAGGGTCGGGCCTGGTTAGTACTTGGATGGGAGACCGCCTGGGAATACCAGGTGCTGTAAGCATTTTGTCCACGAGGGTGTGCTCTTGCACTATTTCATCAGCAACACTGCCTTGTAGTAAGCATTTAATGATGAATTGACTAAATGCAGCTTCCTGCCTTTTTAATAGGATCAAATTTCCTTGTGTTTTCAATTAGCATCTGCCTTGTATTTATAAGACAAACAAGAATATTGTTGCTGAATGCAGCTTGTGTGTGCTTTGTGCTCCTTTGCCCTGTTCAAATGATGAAAGGAAATAAAGTTTGTATTTTATCCAACAACCTGTGCTAAAAAGTGATGGGAACAGTGTTTATAATTTCTTCTACTTTTTCAGTGACACAAAGTTCAAGCTGCTTATCTAATTGGTGAAAATACAATGTCTGTTTATCACACTCAATTTGACTATATATGTTGTAGCAAGAGATTGTTTCTCGCTTACGGCCATACCAGCCTGGGTACGCCCGATCTCGTCTGATCTCGGAAGCTAAGCAGGGTCGGGCCTGGTTAGTACTTGGATGGGAGACCGCCTGGGAATACCAGGTGCTGTAAGCATTTTGTCCACGAGGGTGTGCTCTTGCACTATTTCATCAGCAACACTGCCTTGTATTAAGCATTTAATGATGAATTGACTAAATGTCTGTTTTATCAGACTCACTTCGACTATATATGTTGTAGCAAGAGATTGTTTCTCGCTTACGGCCATACCAGCCTGGGTACGCCCGATCTCGTCTGATCTCGGAAGCTAAGCAGGGTCGGGCCTGGTTAGTACTTGGATGGGAGACCGCCTGGGAATACCAGGTGCTGTAAGCATTTTGTCCACGAGGGTGTGCCCCTGCACTATTTCATCAGCAACACTGCCTTGTAGTAAGCATTTAATGATGAATTGACTAAATGCAGCTTCCTGCCTTTTTAATAGGATCAAATTTCCTTGTGTTTTCAATTAGCATCTGCCTTGTATTTATAAGACAAACAAGAATATTGTTGCTGAATGCAGCTTGTGTGTGCTTTGTGCTCCTTTGCCCTGTTCAAATGATGAAAGGAAATAAAGTTTGTATTTTCTCCAACTACCTGTGCTAAAAAGTGATGGGAACAGTGTTTGTAATTTCTTCTACTAGTTCAAGCTGCTTATCTAATTGGTGAAAATGCAATGTCTGTTTATCACACTCACTTTGACTATATATGTTGTAGCAAGAGATTGTTTCTCGCTTACGGCCATACCAGCCTGGGTACGCCCGATCTCGTCTGATCTCGGAAGCTATGCAGGGTCGGGCCTGGTTAGTACTTGGATGGGAGACCGCCTGGGAATACCACGTGCTGTAAGCATTTTGTCCACGAGGGTGTGCTCTTGCACTATTTCATCAGCAACACTGCCTTGTATTAAGCATTTAATGATGAATTGACTAAATGTCTGTTTTATCAGACTCACTTTGACTATATATGTTGTAGCAAGAGATTGTTTCTCGCTTACGGCCATACCAGCCTGGGTACGCCCGATCTCGTCTGATCTCGGAAGCTAAGCAGGGTCGGGCCTGGTTAGTACTTGGATGGGAGACCGCCTGGGAATACCAGGTGCTGTAAGCATTTTGTCCACGAGGGTGTGCTCTTGCACTATTTCATCAGCAACACTGCCTTGTATTAAGCATTTAATGATGAATTGACTAAATGTCTGTTTTATCAGACTCACTTTGACTATATATGTTGTAGCAAGTAATTGTTTCTCGCTTCCGGCCATACCAGCCTGGGTACGCCAGATCTCGTCTGATCTCGGAAGCTAAGCAGGGTCGGGCCTGGTTAGTACTTGGATGGGAGACCGCCTGGGAATACCAGGTGCTGTAAGCATTTTGTCCACGAGGGTGTGCTCTTGCACTATTTCATCAGCAACACTGCCTTGTAGTAAGCATTTAATGATGAATTGACTAAATGTCTGTTTTATCAGACTCACTTTGACTATATATGTTGTAGCAAGAGATTGTTTCTCGCTTACGGCCATACCAGCCTGGGTACGCCCGATCTCGTCTGATCTCGGAAGCTAAGCAGGGTCGGGCCTGGTTAGTACTTGGATGGGAGACCGCCTGGGAATACCAGGTGCTGTAAGCATTTTGTCCACGAGGGTGTGCTCTTGCACTATTTCATCAGCAACACTGCCTTGTATTAAGCATTTAATGATGAATTGACTAAATGTCTGTTTTATCAGATTCACTTTGACTATATATGTTGTAGCAAGAGATTGTTTCTCGCTTACGGCCATACCAGCCTGGGTACGCCCGATCTCGTCTGATCTCGGAAGCTAAGCAGGGTCGGGCCTGGTTAGTACTTGGATGGGAGACCGCCTGGGAATACCAGGTGCTGTAAGCATTTTGTCCACGAGGGTGTGCCCCTGCACTATTTCATCAGCAACACTGCCTTGTAGTAAGCATTTAATGATGAATTGACTAAATGCAGCTTCCTGCCTTTTTAATAGGATCAAATTTCCTTGTGTTTTCAATTAGCATCTGCCTTGTATTTATAAGACAAACAAGAATATTGTTGCTGAATGCAGCTTGTGTGTGCTTTGTGCTCCTTTGCCCTGTTGAAATGATGAAAGGAAATAAAGTTTGTATTTTATCCAACTACCTGTGCTAAAAAGTGATGGGAACAGTGTTTGTAATTTCTTCTAC